>NC_072807.1:34601796-34905312 GCF_028583425.1 Eublepharis macularius | reverse complement strand
TGTGTTTGCCAGAGTTTACGTTTGCCATGACTTCACAAGAGAAATCACAAATCACATATAAATAAAGCAGTAGTCACCTGATGCTGAAACAGTTTGTTCAAAGATATATCTGTGATTTAATGAAAGCTTTCAGAAAGTCGCAGCCAGCCATTTTGAATTGTAACATTTCAGTTTTTTAGAAGATATTTTTGATTCTTAATGCAAGATGCTTTTCTGAAAAAGCTACCAGGTTTGTTACTCAAATGTTTCCAATAAGCATTTTACTTTATGGTGTGTGATTACTCTTGTAACACCTAAGTAGTTCAGAGAAACAGCTGACAGTTGTGTAAGATAAACAGCTGGATTTTATGGATCAAATAGTATGATTTGACATTTGAGTGAGGTCTTTGAGATACAGTAATATGATGTGTTGCTTTTATGACGGTGTGATCCTCTTTTCTGCAATAAATTCCTACTGTTTCTGTGTATAGATTTCATAATTAGAAGGTCAGCATATTTTCAAATGCTTGCTAATTTTCTCCCGTCATTCAAAAAGATTGTCTTATTCTTGATTGTTTATGTCACTACAGCATTATGAAATGGACATTGGGTTTATACTGGCCTTTTCTCCCAAATAAGTACATCATTGGGATAACAGGAATGAAATAGCAGTTTTAGATCTTATGCTGGGAAACTACAGTGTTACATACTCTTCTGAGGAGTTGTCTAGTTGAATTCAACATGGCATTCTTCTGAGTAAACATGCTCAAAATTGGGCTGTTAAAGTCTGAATTGACTGTTATCTGACGGAAGCAAGATGGATTGATTTAAACCAAGTTTCCCATATTGTAACTCGGGGCTTGACAAATCCCAGGCTGCAGATGGCCACAGATCATAAAAATACACTGGCTAGAGCTAGACTTTACAGTGGAGGTGGGAGCTGTTGAGAAAACAGCAACCCATGTTTCATCGTCACCCTTTCCCTAGTACCATCCAGTGATATAAAACATGTCATGTGTTGTCATGCTGTGAATTTCTTCTTCCTTGCAAGTGGCAGACCATGAAGTTATAAATAATAATAACTGATCTTATATACCACTCTTCGGGACAGATTAGTGCCCCACTCAGAGCGGTGAACAAAGTGTTGTTATCCCCACAATCTAGCTGGGACTGAGGGGAGTGGCTTGCCCAGGACCACCTGCTGAGCTCCTGGCATTACAGGGATTCGAACCAGGAGAATGCTGGTTCACAGCCCTACCCTACAGCAGCTAGAACAGGACAGAGGAATTCTTCCACCATGATGTTGAATGCTTTGGATGATGACATGAAGTTAACGTAATGTTAGAAGTTAAGAGGGTGACAAGAAGAGGAGGCATAGGTCTTTACTGTTCATGGCAGAAGCCTTAGGTGTATCATAATGTCTCATCCCAGCCATTGAATGAACCAAGAACAAAAGCTTCTGGGTTTTCTCCTGCATCTTGTCTTCCCAATACCATCTGGTGACTTTTTGAAATAGAATCTGCAGAAAAGATGTTGAAAGTAAGTTCATGACTTGCTAGCTGAAAAATAAAGCTGTATTTAATCAAGCAATACCAAATGCCATAAAAGGTAAAAAGAAAGAGAAACTCTTGCTGTAGGTTAACGCTGACGTATTGTTTGTCTTGTCCTTTTGTTCTGCAAGGCGGTTGCTTGCCTTTTTGCATTTACAGTCTTGTTCTGAGCACAGTTGCAATGCAAATAGCCATCATTAAAATGGAAATGACAGCAATAAGCAATCAAGATGCTGATAAAATATTAAATAATATACATAACAGATGTATTAACAAATTAAGACAGATTATGTTATTTGGAAGCCAATGTCATTCTTAATTTCTGAAGCACTATTGTATGCATTACCTTGTCATTCTCTTTAAAGTATTCACAAACTGATAAAATCTCTGCTGTAATCATGAATGCAGCATTAATAGAAGGAGGGGGTGTTACGTCAATTTCTTAACTGAAGTATGTTGCATTGAATGTTTCCCTTTTCCTATAGCAAATCTTGTTTTATCAGGTTGCTGTAGGACTTGTGTATTACAGATCCTGTTGTGAGTTGACCTTCTACTCTGTATGGTTTGCCAGTGGAGCTGGCTGCCACAGTTGACAGATGCTAGGGAATGTGGGGTGTTTTGCCGAATCTGTATGTGATGAATTTGTTCCACATTCATCTGTCCGTTATTCTGAGCAACCTGTTTGTCTCGCATGGCATTTTGTGGGCATTTGGTTGCGTTTCAGTTGTCTCATGCAAAATGTATACAGTAACCTTTTTGTTACTTTGTCTCAATAGCTTGCTGATCAAGTACAGAAGTTTGTTTAGGGGAAAGCTCCATGGGCTCAAATAGAACAGGCACCTTAACAAGAGTACCGGCATCATTAGATGCGTGCATCTCACCATCTCATAATGCTGTAGTTTTGGTAGACTTTATCTGGGAAAACCTGTATGGTGTAGCAGACAGAATGTCGGACTAGGACCAGCAACCAGGTTTCAGTTCCCCATTTACCATGAAGCTAACTGGGTGAGCCTGGGTCAGCCACTCTGTCTGCTTAACCTATTTCACAGGGTAGTTGTGAATGTAAAACTAAAACAGAGGGAGAATCATGTACTCCAACTTGAGCTTTGCTCGCATGTGTGATTCTTTATTTGTTTAATAGATCTAAGATGTTAATTTTATTTTTTTATGTATATCTTATGTAGCCTTCAATAGAGGTTGAGAAAACACAAAACTGTTACACATAAGCTCAAACAAGAGAGTACAGCAGCTTTAGAATGGCGGAGAGTGGGATAGGTTTGGGCACACAGTACTTAATGTTCATTTTTGGCTTGAAGCATGAGAATTCTGTTTGGGTAATTTTAAATTTTAAAATGTTCAAGATGCCTGCTGCTTCATACTGAACACTTTCTTATTATTTTGCTTTGATTGTGATTTTACATCTTAGCCAGCTTTAGCATCAGTTAAGAAAGTTATGTTAACAAATTATTTTAAAATCAGGGCTTTGGAGGAGTGTGTTTTCTGTGAACAAAACGTCAGTTCTTTTAGGTTTGGAGAAATAACTGTGAAACCTCCTCACCGAAGTCACGGTGGCAGCCATTGATGCAATACCCAGCTCTTATTTAATAGAAATAGCATGAAACTCTGACATCAGCATTATTTAAAAATTGCTGTCTTATCTGTGAAATGATCCATAGATGTTCTTTTATTATAGCTTGGAAAAGAGATGCTTCAGTGCTACCATGAACCTTCACTTGGTGGAGTTAATGGAAATTATGCATATAAAGGCTTAATACCAAATATTTGTCAGGAGCAGCTGTGGTGAAATGCTGAGTCTCTCTTGAGTTTTTTCTTGAGTGCCGGGCCACTCAAGGCTGAAGATAGAAAGCAAGAACAATTGTATTATTCATCTGGAGTCTACCATAGATCTACTTTCCCAGGCAGTTGCCTTTCTTTTGGATTCCCTGCCTATAAATGTTTTCAAGTCAAGTTTGTGTTCTTACTTGTCAGTTCATTGCCGTGTCTTCTGTGCAGTTCCACTTGGGATCTGCTTATGTATAGGCCAGCTGCAGATGTTCTAAAAGCTCGTAGAGGTGTGAGATGCTCACTTAGCCTTTTTGCACGCTTTTCACCCGGGTGAGGCTATGAAAGGGGGGATGAGCAGCTCCCTCCCCCAGTTCTTCTTTTGCAGCCACAGGACATCTCTTTCTCCGCTCCTTGGATCTGTTTCTTTATCAGAGTCAGAGCCTTCAGATCCATGGCATCAAAGACCCTCTTTGAGAAATGCGCCCACTGTGGTCCAGTCCGAAGGGCACAACAAATGCTTACTCTGCCTAGGCAAAGACCATGACACCTTATGATGTGCTGTCTGCAAACAGTTCACTCCGAAAGTACATCATAAAAGGATGTCATGGTACTTTGGAAGTTGGCCCTGGTGGGCTCTACCAGATCAGACAGCCTCACATGAAGAACTGCAGCACCCTGAGCAGTCCCCTTTGGTTTCACTTGCCTCTTCTGCACCTGTCAGGTTCCAAAGACCAGTTGGCTCTGGCTTTGTCTTCGTTGGTTTCTCCTCAGTGCCAGTCCGAACTGCCTACAAAAAAGTGAAGCTGAAGTCCAAACACTTTCTACCTCAATGGTGCGTAAGAGGAAGAAATTTTCTTTTTTCTCCCTGCACACATACACCCTGATTTTTTTTCCAGCAAATTCAAACCACTCAAGTTTGGAGACTGAATCAGGGTATTTTGACTGTGCATGTAAAGCTCTGAAAAGAAACCGATGCAGTATGGAGTAGACATGGGCACGATCCCCAAAAAAATACCGATCAAGCTGTTCGTGGATCCATGCTGGTGACGACCCCAGATCTCCGATTCACTCAGATCAAGTCCCGTTTCCGATCTGAAATCGAAGGGGCGTGCCCCCCCCCCACACACACACACTTAGAGCAGATGGGGGGGGCAGTTTTTAACCCAGCAACGAGCCGCGTCCCCTCAGGGAGGGGATGTTTTCTCTCACACACACATGCACGCACTTAGAGCAGGGGGGAGGAGTTTTTAACCCGGCAACGAGCCGCCTCCCCTCAGAGAGGGAACGTTTTCTCTCACACACGCACTTAGAGCAGAGGGGGGGAGTTTTTAACCCGGAGTTTTCTCACACACACACAAACGCACGCACTTAAAGCAGAGGGGGGAGTTTTTAACCCATCCCTGCCTCTCCAAATAGAGAGAGAGAGACACCCCATCAACAAGTTTCAGCCAGCTTTTTAAAAAAAGCAGGGATAGAATCCTCCATCCCACCCGATTTTAAAAGCAAGCAGCCAGTGTTCCAAAAGCATATTTTAAACAGGAAGAAAGTAAAACCAGGATCCACACGGATCCTCGTGGATCCTATGGTTTTTTAAATAGGAAAAACACAAATGAAACATCAAATCACATACCAACTTCTTGCAAAAAGCAGGCAGGCACTGGGCTGAGAAGCCAGGAGGAGGAGAGAGATATCTCTTTTCAGTTAACTCTTTCAGCACTGAACGGAGAGGAGAGCAAAACAGCTTGATAGCTGCTCTCAAAGCAAGGGGTTTTTGAAAGAGTTAACACTGAGAAGAGATCTCTTCTTAACTCTTCCAACGGCACTGAATTAACTCAGGAGGAGCGCAAAACAGCTTCTGCTTCTCTCTCTCTTAACCCATTCCTCTCCCAATCACTTTGCTTATATTTTTCTCAGGAAGCCACCTTTTCACTCACAATAAGCCTGGGTCTGCAATGCAGGAGGGCTGTGTTTGGCCGTAAGAGCTGCCTCTCAGGCTTTGCAGGGATGAGATTCGAGTGCCCATGGCTATAGAAGAACACCCCTTCCCCCGCCCTCCCCTCTCTTCTCCCAAATGGTGATGAGACGGGCACGTTGCTGGCTGCTCCATGGTTGGAAGAAAGCCCTGCTGATCAAGGAAAGCTGGCCTTCCATTTGCATTTCCAGGGTGACAGAAGGAGGGGAAACAGCTCAGGCATTCCCCTGGCTCCATTTCCCCAGGGCTCCGTTTCCCCGGGAATAGATGGCTGGCACCAGAGTGTCTGCAATCCCGAGCAGAAACCGATCGATCTGATCAAGACCCAAGCAAGCGCCCCACCCAACTGCTGGATCGGTTGCCGTGGACGGAACCGATCAGCCCTATCCCAATGGCGCAAACGCCATTATCGGGGGGGGGGGGTTCAAATCGTAATTCAGGTCGTGCCCATCTCTAGTATGGAGCCAAAACCGACAAAAAAGCCCCATGCGGAAAAGACCTGAAACTGTGAAAAGCTTTTAGTTAGGATTGTGCAGAGTGAAATTTCTCTACATAGGCCACTATACAAGGGATAGCATGAAAATCAAATAGAGGAAATTTTAGATTTAATAGGCAGCTGTTGTGTTTGCACACATGATGCGAAGTCACCAATCTTAACTTTTCAATGACTATCGCCTATGCCAGTTTGTGCTTTTTTCCTATAAAGAGGCATTTCTGTGTAGGTGGTGTGTATGCTTTGAAGCAGCTGTTGGATAAATGTTTGTTTAGAGATCCACCACATCCTTTATGGAAGTAAAACTGGAGTACAGCACAGCTAACAATCTACTATGCCTCCGGCCTAGATGAAAAGTTAGTATGTTGCCCTTCCCCTTCCGTTTTTTCAAGAATCTGTCAGTGTATACCTTCTGCTGCCTTAGGCAGATATTGGGATGATGGGTTATAAATTTTTAAATAAAATAATTTTCTCCTAGAACTTTAAAGTTCTGGCATGCTCCTTGTTGTATTTACATCGTGGAATTTATTTATTTATTTATTTTTACTTTACTTACATACCACCTCTCCACCATATTTAGTGCTTGAGGCGGTTTACAGCATTCATATAAAACATACTATTAAAATACTATAAATACAAATATTAAAATCGGTGATACAGTATTAAAATAAGAATACAAAATTAAAAACCAATAACATAGTCGAATACAAATATTAAAACCCATACATCTAAAAGAACAGTGCCATCTCTAAATCCTACTCATGCCCATTGTTTATAATAAATAAATCATATGGAATCAAGCCAATGAAAATATCTGAATCAGCCTGCAAATGCCAGACGAAACATCTGTTTTGCAGGGCCCTCCAGCATTTCACCAAATCCCAGAGGGATTGTTAATGCATTCCAGAGGGGAAGAGCCTCAATGTAAAATCCCTCCCTCTAGGTGAAGAGAATCCAACAGCCCTAGTACTCCATCTGGGGAGGTGAAACCAGTCCAGAGTTATTCTATCTAACAGTCCACAAATTTACTACAGTCAAGTCCAATAAAGTTACTAGCCCATATATTTTTACTCTAATAATCTATTTACGAAAACCTCCTTGCCTGATTGCTTGGAGAATATTCTCATTTGGAAGCTTAGTTTTGTTTTCTTCTGAACAGTAGGTTTGTAGTCAAATACCAATACTCTGAATTCTTTTAGTATAACTTTATATGCTACATCATATCTGGTACTGCAAGGGACTGCATATCTGGTACTGCATATCTGGTACTGGTACCAGAGGGAAAATATCATGTGTGATCTTTTGATCGTCTCACTTATTTTGTGTTTTAAAGATTTTGTTGCTGATGTCTAAGTAAGGTGAAGAGGATGAAAAAACAAATGTAGTTTTGCCCCTTTGCCAAAACAAGTTTTACTTGTTTTGTATCTTTATCTGCATAGAGAAACAGGAAGAAGAGGGCCTACAGGTACATTCTGCTTTTTAACAAAATGCAAAAATATTGTGAACATAACCTTTTTAAAGTTTCAGAATGAAAAGCCGGCAGAATGTTTATGGAATGTTGGGAAAGAGGGTAAAACCAGGAGAAACAATCTAACACAGCCAAGTGTACAAGTTAGTCGTCTTCCCAAATTTCTGAAGCAGAACATGTAATAATGTAACTTTGTCGGGCCTTTCTTTATCTGGAGCAGGGTAGTCAAATGGACAGAAGCAGATTTTTATGCATCTCTCTCTCGATGCTTTTGAGAGAAGACGTTCTCCCTGTCCTGTGTTTTATAACATAAGCAAAGCAAGGTGCACAGTGGTACGGAGCAGAGAGAACAAGCAAATGTGTGAGATCTGTTAAAATTCAGACAATTTTTTCAGGTGTTTTGCTTCTTCCAATGATGCACTTAAGACAGCTGCCTAGAGAGCATAGGGGGACCTGGATTAAAAACAAGTGCAGACCAAAGAGTAGGAGCAAGAGAAGGAAAACTTCTAACGTGAACAGAAGAAACAGAATGAGAAACGAGAAATTCCATAGAGAAAGAAGAGGAGAAGCATCATAGTTATGAGTAAAAGCAAATCAGGCAAACTAAAAATATATCGAAACAGAGAAGCTTGAAAGAAGGGGCAGACGGTCCAAGGGCTTGAATATTGCAGTAGTCATTGCTGGAGATGAGGGTGAATAAGGGTTCAGTTGCATCAAAAGGTGACTTTTATAGAT
The DNA here is from genome assembly GCF_028583425.1 of Eublepharis macularius. Lineage (NCBI taxonomy): Eukaryota > Metazoa > Chordata > Lepidosauria > Squamata > Eublepharidae > Eublepharis > Eublepharis macularius. The sequence continues at coordinate 34,897,330 of NC_072807.1, read as the reverse complement.
GTTGCAAAGGTGAAAGCCAATAAGATTTAGCAACACAGTGGATATGTGGAAAGAAAGAAGAGTAGGGAAAGAACACTTGAGGTTTCAGTTTTCAGTGGTAGAAGAAAAGACAAGATTATATAGCAGAAGAGATTGAAAGTGGAAAGAAAGATCGGGGGGCAGAATCTCAGTTAGAATTTGGTTTTATATCATAATTACAGTTCAGTTTTTCTTTTTCAGAAAACATTGCTTTACTGATCTATGGTGACATACCAAGAAAAAGGACCTGACTGGGATCACTCACGCATACTCTTAACTTTGCAAGAGCATTTAGTGTCTGCGGTATCGGAAGGTCTTATGAGACGACCCGTTGGCACAGGGATGCATACGGTTCCTGCTTCAGACTTTAATGGTAACCTTTTTAAATTCTTCCATTCTCTTCTTACTTTTCCCACTTCTGTCTCTTAAAATAACCCATGCAGATTGTACAGGATTTTCTTCTTATGCTAGTTAGGTTTAAAATATATAAATCTTAAGAGCTGCTAAATCAGTGTTTAAGCAACTTGTGTTTAGAATACTTTGGCATTTAGCTTTGTGGTTGCCTCTGCTGCCTCAGGAAAATTAAAAAAAAGTATTAACCTTCATTTCTGATTAAATGTTGTTTTAACAATTAAAGCACATTAGAGATAGACCTTGCTGCTGACATGAATGCATTCAAAGCCTTGTACAGACTTTGAAGGGGTAGGGATTTGATACTTGCCATAATCCATGTCACATATAATAGCCAGTAAGAGGTTGCGACCATCTTTTCCACAGGAGAAATGTAGACGCATCCAAATATGCAAATTGCAGCTTGAATCCTGGGAAATGCGGTGCTCCCATAATAAAAGCATAACGTTTTGAAAATGATAGTATATGGGGAATATTTAAACAAAATAGATGGGATATGTGATGGGGAGGGGGAGAAAAATGATTATGCAGCAGGTCCATTATCTGAGAAACTAAAGAACTTTTCTGTACTTATGGCTCTCAGAATCGGGTCCAAACTATATGTTACAGTTTGGGGTGGAGCAACATTCCCAATTCTGCTCAGAACTGCAGTGGGGGAGGGAGTAGGGGCTCCTGCCTTCTTCCATCTCCCCCCACCATACCACAGTTCCAAAAAGAATCTGTTCCTGCTAATTTTTAAAATGACATTCTCTGCAGCTACTATGTGAATATGGAGAAAGGGAGTTGGGTGTGGGGAACCCCACACTCCAACCCATCCGAAAATGTAACATGTCGTTTGGCCCTCAGCTGAGATTTGCTTAAGTAATCTTCTGGTGTGCAAAGCTGCAGCATGGAAGGCTAAAGGAGCAGATGTTTGATCCTCTTTAGATTCCAGCACAATTCTTCCTCCAGGTCTCCTGTTAGTGCACCCTGGCTAAGCCTGGCCTCCCGTGCTTCCAAACCAGGTCCAGGGTTCTGTTTGGGAAAGAACTTTGCCTAGAAGTTCTGACTCTTGTAGCAGCTGCATCTAGCTATTTTTTCCCTTGGTACTCCTGACCCTGATCACTAAACAACTCTGTCTTAGAATGTTCTTACTGTTTGGCACACTGAATCTCTGGCCAACTAAACTATGAGTTCATTGGCAATGCTAGCTCCCAGTTCTATAAGTACTAATTCTAGATGTGCTTTGGCTGCCTGTGCAATGTAGTACTAACAGACACTCTTAACGTTCACATATACTGTAGCATTTTAGGAGTTAGCAGCTCTTTTATTGAATCTAACCTAAAACAATTGTGAGGCAAACTGAATTCTTTCCCTGTCCTCTGGGAATGATTCTGTATTGATTCATTTTGTTTGTTTGTTTTGAATCATTGAATAAATTGCACATGTAAACTCTGGGGTAAATAAACGGTTGATTAGTCTAGACCATGGGCAGTCTTCATATCAGAATATTTAAAAAGCACAGTGAATGAATAGTATACCACTGAGATAAAGATTGCAATGCTTTTGTAAGATGGTTAAAACTATCAATTGCCCTTCTGAAAAAGCTTTCAGGAGAGGAAAACTGGTTGGAATAAATGATGTGTTAGCCCTTACAGCTGCTCAGACTAAATTTTAACATTATACTAAATAGCAATAATGACAGAATTTTTAAAAAGACAGCAAAAGCAGTTGTTTCCGGAGATTCTCTTGGCTAAGTAAGATTCCTCAATAAAAGGAGACATTTGATCGAAGGAAATGCTGGATGATGTAATATGGGAAGAGCTCCCTCCCTGGTTTAGGAAGGGTCAGGGAGTACTATTTGGGCAGGACTTTCTCTGCTGAAGATATTTTATATGATCTGGCCAGGAAATGCGAAAGGCTACTATGTGGGCAAACAGGATTTTTTCTCTTGAGAACGACCGGAGGATGTTGCATGGGAAGGCAGTCTTTGCTTTGGATACATCCTTTGCTGGGTGGGTTCCTCAGCTGGAGAACACATTTTTTCCACTTGACTCACTTGTGAAATCTAAAAAAACAGTACAATTTCTAAATTTATGCTAGGTCAGAATAATGTATGGTTATCAAAAAAGTAAGTTTCTTTATTTTAAGAGGAAATAAGTTATACCTTTCAATGGTGCAAAGGATGATAACTTGCGTTTACATATCGCTTTTTGAGTGTTTATAGTTTTTTTACATATATTAGCTCAGAAATCCTGAAACAGCCCTGTACGTTAGCTCTGTATCCCCATATTGTAGATGGGGACAGGATGCTGATAGTAAGAGAGTGGCTTGCCTTTGGCCAACTACTGATTTTATGGCAGAGACAAGATTTTAACCAAGAACTCACTCTTAGCAACAGTGATTTGATATTGGATCTGATCAACAGTAGTAGAATGAATAATTTAGAACTAATTAATAGTTCTACATATTCAGCCACACTAACTTTGGTGTTTTCCAGTGGAGGAAATATTCAGACCATGGACTGCTTTCATTCTGTAGATTTTGTTGTTGTAGATTAGTATTGTGGGAGGGTTCTGTATAAAAACCTTTTATACTCCTATGCCCACAAAAGATGGTGTGATGAAAGAAAGCGTGCTGCAAACTGACTCCCTCTTGATCTTAGTTACGAGTCTGTGAGTCTGGGGATATGAGCTCCTCCTTACCACCAATTCCCCTTTTTCATCTTAAGAGAAATACTGCTATAGTGTGTAAACCTTGCCACACTTGATGCTCACCAGAATCTGGAACAGAGTTAAGTCGTGACATTCCTCATCTTGGACTATGACATGGGTGAGAAATTTGCTCTTGAGAAGGCGCATTCCCAAGGCAGGCTCCCAATCACAGAGCTTGCTCACTCTTAGCAGAAGTTACCTCTGTACCATCCACTAGGGAAAAGAAGCTTTCCGCTGAGCTTTCTGGGAAGCAACTTTGCCTACTAAGTCTAGCTGTTATTGGCGCTTAATGTACATGTGGTGGAAGTGGATGCTTTCATAGTAGTATTTTCCAGATTGGGAATATATAATATAAGAGATAATAAATTGTAGGATTTTGAGAGGGCTCTTAGAAGACTTTCGCTCTGCTTCATGAAAAAAGATCCTGTCTTTGTTCTTTGTCCATCACTTAAAGCAGCCTGTTCTACATACTTGAATCTGACAGCACTAATTCAATTCAGAGATCATACCAAATCATAGTTGGCACTAATTACAGTTTCGAACCCAGTCTTTGGTTTAAGCATCCCCTTGTATTCTAGTCAAGGAATCATTTGGAGTTGCTTGTCTGCTTTCTTCCTCTTTCTTCTTTCAGCAGGGGTGTGGGGCCAGAGAAAATGCCATAACTCCGGGTTAAGCATGTTAAAGAATTGAACCTGTGAAAGAAGAGGCTTACTCCCCGACCCCTACATATCTTGCTGGATTCCACTGTCACGTTTTGGTCTTCCAGCTACCTGTTCATTGATTCTTGAAAATGTGTCTGCTACTGCAAGATGCTTCAGGACTAGAACACTGAACATGGAGAAGGGGAGAATGTTGTAAGCCACTTTAGGAGTCCCCACTGCAGAGTATAAATGAAGTAAATTGTCTAAATTTGGCTTCTCAAATTGAACCACAATCACTGTTTTTCATGTGATGTATAATTCTGTTTCTGGTATAAACTAAGAGTATACACTACATCTGTCAGAGAAACTTTCATGACTGAAATCATTTCCCAGGTTCATCTGTGCTGAAATGTAAGAAACGTCTGAGAATGGCTGTTCCAAAGGTTTCACTTTTCACTGAAATCCTAAACAGAGTTACTCCAATCTAAGCTCATTGACAGCAGTGAGCTTAGACTGGAGTAACTCTGCGTAGGATTTCACTGTTTGTATCCTAGCAATTTCTTCTGAGAATCTAGGCTGCTTTTTTCTTTATATGACCCACCTCTCCAATTCTCCAATTCAGTAACCTTATTTTTTAAAGGTAGTTTTTAGCCTGCTGAGGTGGAAGTTATCATTAGTTCTCCAAACAAACATTTTCCTTAGTGCCTTTGAAGCCTGTTGAGGAAGATTTAAATGTCAACAGTAATTATTCTGTGGATTTTTACACACAAAGCAAAAGATTGTATCCTACATTCTTATAAAAGTAAATATTTTGATGGGCTGTTGATACATAGCTGCTGTGAAGACTTATTCAGACAAGAGAAACACATTTTTTGATCAACCCTGTGGCATACCGTCCCTCTCTTTTTGGTCCTTAACTTTATCTAGAAAGCAAAAATGAGCAATTTGTTCAGCATAAAGCAGCAACAAAGAAACATAACAAGAACCAACAGAAAGAAAAAACTTTTGTTCACTCTTGCGGTGTGAAATGGAAAAAGGAGAAATAGCACCAGCATCTTCAAAGAAACCCCTATAAATAATTAGCAGTGTTAAAGAAGGTTCAGGATGGTGACTGAATGCCCTGGAATTTGCTCCAGCTGTGCCCAGGACATCACATGACCCCACAGGACAGCCTATCCCTACTAGCATTCACTTAGGAGGTGGCGTTCCCATATGATCATAGAGGGAATGGTTCAGACTTTCAAGCACAGCCCAATTTGTATTGCTACAGTGAGCTATCCTCAGAGCATGCTTAGTTTTGACACAGGGTGGCATACAACCCCTTAAACTTCTTAAATCTGTGTACTGTGACCGAGAGCCTATCTGTGAGAATGCAACATATGAGGTAAAACCATGTAATTTGGACTTAATTGACTATACTGCATATACATCTTAAATTTGTCTTAAGGCAAAGTGTTTTCTTAGCTCTCTCTTGAAGAGAGATTTTAAGTCTTGCAAGCCAAAAGAGGCATAAGTGCCATTTGGTGGTGGTTGTATTTTCTGTGTAATGTTATGTAATTGTTTTATAGCCTCTTGCTCATAAACAAAACTAAGAGTCACTGGATACCAACATCCGCTAATAGCTGTGCACAATGCAGAAACAAACTGCAACAGGACTTTGTCATGTCCTAGCATCTTTTCTCTTTCTTTCTTTTTTTTCCATTTATTTATTGATTTTATGGTAACATCCAGCCTGAAAAAGGGTTCTAGAGAATTTGAAACCTTGCACACCCAGTGATATGTTAGTTGATTGGTCCTAATAAAAGAGATGATGTGAATTGTATAAAGTCATCTGTTGTCTCTCTATTCCTTGCTGAAAGGTCCATTTCAGTTTCCAGTTGCCCTCTCTTTCTCCCATTGAATTCTTTAATGAAGTAAATTTTCCCCTCGATAACTATGTCCCCTTGGTTTTGTAAACCTCTGCCTTTCTCCCAGAAATCATTGAGAGAAAGACAACCCTCCAACTTCATTCAAAATAGTAGAATCCAACATGAACTGTGTCAGTAATTTTCCAGATCATGCAGCTTTGCCTTTTGTGCTCTTTTTGTAATCTGATGTGAAATGAGGTCTTCCATACCCATCGGTGTGTAACATCAACACTACTACAGCCTGAAAATGGAGACAGGCCAAGAAACTTAAGAGTGTTTCTCTCACTTAGAATTAGAAGATCCTGTTTTTAATGCCTTTTAACTATAGAAAGTGATCCGAGAACAAATGTTCCTGGGATTTTGATTGTCTAATTAAATCAATCTGGGCCAGGAATATCCGGAGGTGCACCAGGCCACAATAACAGGAATGTTAGATTTCTTTGTTTAGTCACGATCATTCCCATTCATGTTGTCTCATATTTACTCTTTTGCACCTTTAAGAACTGTTATCATTTGCTTTCTACTGAATGATCTTCTATTCTGTCCCCTGCTGAAAAAGGGAAAAATCATATCCTACATCTTGATAGGAATATAATTAAAAAAAAAACAGGAACAACTGTCTCTGTCTATATTTCCAGTGAGGCTAATTATGGCAACTGCTGATATATATTCTGAGCTGACAAAGGCACAATTCCCGTTACCAGCCGTACAATGAACAATAAAAAATTGTGTAAAAAGGAAGCGGTAAAAACTTGTGTTAAGAATAAAAATTGTATATGCAGTTGCTATAGAAACTAACCAGCCACACATTCCCGCTAGCGATGTGCATGCTGAAGTCTTGACAGTATTGTAAATCAGAAAATGCGTATTGAGTCTTTGCATCCAATTTTGAAATCGCACACTGGTTGTTGTGTACAACCTGTCTAGGTTGTAGCAGTATTATATGTACATCTCTCCTTTCTTCCATCATGGTCTGCATAGCATTTCCAGGACATCTCTCATCCAGGCACCAGTCAGACTTGGCATAGGCTTTCAAATGAGCTCAAAGCTCTGTTTGGTTGGATTCATTCTTCAGTTTTGTTCTTTTGCCCACCTTTTTCAGTGCAGAACTCATGACAGATTTATATTTCAGTGCAGACGTTTAAATCAGTGACTGCTATAGAAAAGCTACCACTGGCAAACATTTCCACTTGATATTGCAGTGAGGCCACAACTGGAAGGGTAGTTGAAGACAGAAGGACTGAAGCTGGCTGGCCTTTCAGTGTATATCGATCCTTTGGGAAACTGGGAGAGGATAAGGAACACTTTTTGACCACCTATTAATGTTCTGCCTGACATGTAGTGGTTGGCTGTCTGTGTTCATGATGAAAAAAACTTTAATTCCATTGTTACGAAAGGACTAGAGGGTTATTTTTGTACAAAGTAAAGCTACCGATATACCAGTGGGAACTCCACTGAATGCTGAACCAAATGCAGGGATTTGCTTAATCTTTTTTTCTCTGACTAGATTTGTAAAGGTTTATTTTTCCTGGTCATTTCTGATTTCAGGAAATCTGCCAAGTGGTGCCTACTTTTAGCCACTGTATAATGAAATACGGACATATTTGTAGTAGTAATAATTCATTAGTCAGTATTTGAGAAGCTGCATTTTGGCTTGAATTGGGATAGGTACACTAGGGGCATTATATAAACGCAGTGGGAGAAGGCTGAAGAGTCCTAGAAATAATGAATAGATTTAGTTTTTCATTCCTATGTTTTTATGCAATTTAGTGTTCTGTAAGAGTATTCTTCTCTGTCATATCTAAGTACGAAGCATATTAGCGGTATACTTGAAACCATTCGGGGTTTTTTGTGGAAATGCCTTAATTCATTGTAATGGCTGATGATGATCATGGAATGAATTTATAACCCACTGAGAACTGCCTTTTATCCAAAACCTACAAGTCTTTATTATAAAAGTGTAGGAGCCCCAGAGAACTGTAGATGTGGACGTTGTTTAAAAGGCTCAGTCATCATAGCAGGAAACGGAAGACCAAGATGGAATCTGACTCGGCACTCTGCCTCCAACAGCATTGGCCAGATACCTCTGAAAGCTGATAAGGAGAGCATGATAGAACTTGACCATCTGTACTCATAAGTGTATTGCTTCCAAACATGGGCAGTATCAAATTACCACAGCTCCAAAGTTGTTATGGAAGTTCTGAGTCTCCCACCCTGTCTTTACAATAACTTAACTCCAGTAGTTTGTAGGGCTAATTGCACAAAGATATGCTGTAAGTATTTTAAGCAGATTGACATTTGCTCTCTTTACTGGAATCAAGTTCATTTTTCCCTTGTCTAACACAATTTTCTCATTGATCCAATGCTACTGTAATTCTTTTGTACATGGGACATTAGTTCTTGTCTTTTTCAATTCCTCTCATGTATTGTATCTTTTGGCTTTGTGCCTGTGAGAGGCATGCTCTTGGTGTATTGATTTCATCACTCCCAAAATATACCTGAGCGTTTCATAACAGAATGTTCTTAAGCAGAAGAAAATAGCATTGGTATGAGTTTATAGTGAGTACACCAGAAGAGGATTTCTAGCATGCAGTTTTCTGTTGAACCTTAACATTACAATTGGAAGAGGTATATATACTTTAAACACCATACATTTTCTGACAAACTATGCATTCTGTCCAGCATGAAGACCCCCCCCCCCTTCAGTTTTCAGGGGTAACATCCACTTAAGTGTTTGTACAGGAACCAGTCGCAGCTTCATAAACTCAAAGTCCAGCCGTGACCAGCCAGATGTCTTTGGGAAATCACAGGCAGTGAAAGTGGTGGTGATGCCCAGCAATCTGGTATTCAAGGAATGTGTTACCGCTGTATAGGAAAGTTCTGCTTAGATCTCATGACTAGTAACTTGCAGTAAGACCTACCTTCCGCGATTGCGTCCAGTCCTTTTTAGAACCCTCTAAGCTCCAGTGGCCATTATTACCGATCAGAGTAAATTCTATAAATGAATTGCATAAGAAAGTATTTCTTTTGGTTAGCTGTGATCCTGCTTACTACTTGTCTGTTTTATTGGATGGCCCCAAGTTGTTAGTAGTATGAAAGAGTGAGAAGTCTTTCCCTCTCATCACCCTTTTGATAATTTTGTAAGTTTTAAACTTCCCTTTTTTCTAAATTAAAAAGCACCAAAATTGTTCGTATGGAGTGCATCTGTTCCTTAGTCACTTTAGTTTTTTTCTACCTTTTCCAGCTCTCTAGTCTTTTTGAAAAGGGTGACTAGAACTATATATTGTATAACAAGGCTGGGTCGGGGATTTGGATATCAACGGTATCATTTTCAATTTTTTTGTAAAACATTCTGACATGGAATCGCCTCTTTTTGCTGTCGCTGCGCACAAAGTTAAATGTATTCAGTGAGCTTTCTACCACAGCCATCTTCTTGGGTGGTCACAGCAAGTTTAGACCTCGTCATATATCTAAAGGTTAATTTGGGTTCGTTTGTTTTGCTAACATACACGATTTCATGTTTACAAAAATGGAAGGACTATTGGCACACACACATGCAGAATAGAAGCATGCCTTGGGATAATCGCGCACTCTGATCTGCTCACAGTCTTCAGACTTTGCCTGGAGTGCAAGTGCTTTGTTATAGTATTTGAGGTGGTTTTGGAAAGTAATAGTTGAAGTAGACCTGAGTGTGTGACATGTTGTGGGGGAGGAAGAAAAAACTACTCCAGTTTACTACTATTTACTGAAACCATAATTAAAAACAAAATAGTGCCTTAGGGTCATAGCAAATCCAGATTGCAGTAGTGATGCTACCAACTAAACTAATATCAATATATATATATATATATATATATATATATAGATAGATAGATAGATAGATAGATAGATAGATAGATAGATAGATAGATAGGTATAGATAGGTATAGATAGATATATTGATATTGATATATATGCGCCTCCATGGTGGAGAAAGGGAGCGTGCGCACGCACGCATGCATGCACGCACACACCATGGAGGCATACGTCATGGGTGCACCTTGATAGATTCCAGTTAGAATGAGTTTTTGCTTGAAGGTAGCCTCCTCTTCAGTTTGTTTCAGTTAAGAATACTTTAATTTTTGCCTAAATAATTTATGGGTACAGTTTATGTATCTAGTGCTTGTGAGGTCAATTACTCTGGTGATGCTAACAAGAGTCTGCCAGAACAATGCCTGTACTTTGTAATGAAATCCTACAATTCGCATATCAGTATTTAAAACCAAGTACTCTTTTCCCTGCTTGTTTTCCCTTCTCCCTCCCCGCCAAGCTATCACAGCTCTTAAATTCATGAGTGTGACTGGCATGTAAAGAATGTTTTTCATCACCGGAGGCTGCCAAAGCGAAGAGTGAAGTAAAACTGGGATATAAAAGTAAATCATTTTACGATTATTCATAGGAAAAATATCTTTTCATCAAAGCCAAAAATAAAATTGGAATTGTTATGCAAATACTTCCAATTATTCAGCTAGAAAAACTAGTCTGTCATATTAGAAATACAAATTAAAACTTGAATTATAGAGGGCCTTGCTTTACTAAGCAGTAAGCTATCGTCCTGGGAATAAGCACAGCGCAGTTAGTTTTCCCTAACACGGTAGTTGTCTCTCCTATAGGAAAACAGAGAGACGGAGGATCCTGTCACTGTTTTTGATGCCTCCTTACAATGCCAGTTGGTTACTGAGAAGTACAGCAGTTTCGGTCCAGCTTTGGTCCTCTAAATGTGTTGGGTTTAAACAATCCCTAGAAAAAATTAAGACAAGTGTTTTATGAGAAACATTTTCTGTTAGATGGATGCTTTTTCCTCTAAGTCCAGAGGCTGCCCTGTTTCAGCTTTCTGTCCTAACCAGTGGGTGGTAGCCTTCTGCTCCAGCTGTTTTTGTGCCTGGGAAAGGGAGCACAGACATTTGATTTTAAAATGCAGTGCTGTGCATATAGCCAAGTTGAGAATTTGCATATGGGTCCCCCACGTTCAAACTCCACATTCTATTCACTTTGACCAGATAGTGGTTCATTAGGCAAGTAACTAGTGGAAAATGTCTTCACCTAGTCTCGTCTTTAGGAATGGGGTATATGCACAATTCACCCCATTGAAAATCCAAGCTGGCTGCTCTTGGATGTCTGGTATTTTATCATCTAGTGCAAACAGCGTTCCCCAAAAAATAACTTAATTTTTTTTTCTTGGAAACAATTAAGTATTTGCTACTATTACTGCTTTTCCTTTGTATAAGTCCACTTTATCATTCTGGGCTTCCACATTTGACACAACAATCAGGCAATGGCTAGCTTTCAAACTTATAATCTTCCAGTCCAATCACCATCCACTTAATTAGTACTTGAAAGAGCTGACTGATTGTGTGTATAAAATGAATGCTCTGGAGTCTTGCTTAAATGTGCCATGATATATATATCCATCAAGCTCTACAGGAAAGTCGTTTTCTTGGGTATTATCACTATGGGACTGAGCCTGGGTTTGGGGTACTTTTGGACAGGTATTACTATCTATAGGTACATTTCTTTTGTCCCATTACCACCTCTGGTCAAACTGGTTTTAGACATGATGAGTCATAAACCTACCATATCTGTTTAGCAGAGGCAACCAGGGGTGAAGTGCACACATTTCAAAACATCAGTCTTCCTCTCAAACTTTTAACTTTCTGGGAAAAAATTGCCTCTCTCCATTCTAGAATGCTTTTTCTTCCTTTGCTCTCATACCATATGCAGCCTAACATTGTTTACTCAGACTGGCAGTGATCTTCATCCCTGAGTGGATAACAAAAGCCATAGAACGGGGCTACCCATCCTCAAGAGAGAAGTCTCTACATATTGAAAGGACTCCCCCACAACTATGATCTTACAAGTTGACCCAAAAGAAATGACCTGTGGACTAAATATGCTCCACTATTGCTGGAATGTCGAAATCAGCTAACTGTGGGCGGCTTAGAGAATTTGGGGTGTGGGAGGGGGGGAGGGATTTCCAAATGGGCCCTGCCTTCCACAATTCCTTGCAAGCTCTTAGCTTATTACTCTAAGAGTGAAGTGGATGATTTATGTTAGCTGTGAAATTAGCACCACCAGGTAACCTGTATACAAGGTGAGTATTTATACATATTTGAGGTCTCTGTAGCTAAGAAGAAAAATACAACTTTGTGCTCCCCATCACCTTTAAAAAAATGTTAAAAGCATTTTGGGAAAGATGGGGCAATTTGCTAGCTGAAACCCCTGATATCTTATGGAATCATCATTAATCCCCCTCCATGATTTTTTGCAGGCCCCCAGTTTGAAAGGTAGAAAGGGGACCACCCAGAAACAAGATCATGTTTTATATATTAGAGAGAAAAATTCCACACTCCCCACCCCCAAAAGCAGAAGGGAAATTAACCTTATAGGGCCCCAATAATACAGCATTCTGGAGGTGGGCAGGATTTGGGTCAGAGGCGAAACTTTCCTGAATGTGCATTGTATCACTGAATAGTATTCACTTACATAATATTCCTACCAATGTTTTTTTTCTTTTCACGTGCCTTTAAAACATTTTTTTAAAAGCAGAAATTACTTTTGGCTCAATTTAGAGCCATTAAACACATTATGGGTTTCTCTCTTGTCTTTGAAGAGATTGCCATTGCTCAGTTGTTCTTGCCCTCTGCTGATTGCTATTTTAATGCTTAGTTTTAGAATGATAGCCATGGAAGAAATCTCAGTCATCTATATATTGTATGCTAGTTATTAATACGCAAGTACTCTGTGTTTGATAGTTATTTATGTGTATAAATAGCGTGCTTAAGTTCAAGGCATTTCCTTATCTAGCCACAGAAATGTAGAAAGTATGGCATAGATTGTTCCATTATATGCTTTTAGCCGTTTTTCTCACTCGGCACATGGCATAGGAGCGATTGTGATATCTTACTTGAAAGAAGACAACTAGAATGATCTTTCCCACAAGTCATAACTGGCGTATGTTACAGCCCTGCTTTACTAAGGAGGCTTTTCCAGGCCCATTGGTGGTATATGCAAAGGATCACACGCCATTTCAGCATCCTGTACATCTCTAGACCCTGCTGCTGCCGTCTCCTTTCTGCCAGCCTAGAGATCATTGGGCACTAGAAAAGTATCCATTTGTTTGTAAAGCTTTTGCAAGAGGGAAAAGGGCAGTTTTTATAAAGACTTTCAATGTAGCACACTGGTTCTAGCAGTAAAACGCATCATACCGTAAAAGAGAGCAGAAATCCATGAGATTCTGAAAAACAAAATGCACCCTTTATTATTTGCACGTATCTGTAGCATTTGCTTTTCCAGAATGCAAATAGGAAAAAGTTAATTGATCCATTTCATAAAAACCTGCATGTGTGATGATGAAAGAGAGTTTGGTTTCTCTCTCTGCTCTCTAAGCTGGGAGTGCTCTTGAAAGACAGTCCTATTAGTAAAGCTTTCCTGTTGCTGAATAATTGTTAACAAGCTCCGGAGGGGCAGGGGGAGCTATCAGAGATGGATCCTAGTGGCTGCAGATCATGTGGAAGCATGCTGCTACTGCGCAGTTCTTCCCTCAACAGGTGGAGATCAAAGCACTCAACATGCCTCGCTGAGGAAAAAACAAAACAAGTCTGTGCTTTCACATGGAAGTATCAGGGGATATAAAGACAGATGATGGGCTAATGGTGTTGCACTTGCAAATGATTGCCGCACACACTTGTCTATATTGCTCACTAAATGAATCAGGCATTCGTTTAAAGGGAGGCTTTTGCAGCAGAGAGCATTGAAAACACATGTCTAATAGGTGCATTCATTTTAATAGGCTCATTCATTGAGCTGGCCTGATTAATTAGTGCATGTCACCATCTGGTACTTACTGAGACTATTCATTTTTAGAATGCTGAAATTGCAGGGAATCGTGCACACCAATTAAGTTCCTTTTAACTGGATTATGTTGGTATAAAGTGCTGGTGTAGGAGGTCTTCATTGTGATTCATCCAGCACGCATTGAAGGGGACCTGCCAGCCTAGAATTTTAGAACAAAGAAATAGTGCCTGAAATGCATGTAGAGAGAAGACGACTGCATGTGTTTCTTTCATGAAGCAGCCTATATAATTGCAAGAGTAGGGAATGAAAGAGAGAGCTTGTAAACAGGTGGAGATTTCAGCTCCTGATGTTCACAGTGGATATAGCACAGATGTTCTCTTTCCTAGCCTTTCCCTTAATGCTTTTACTATCAGAGGAAGATCTCCCTTTTCCTCAAGATTAACTATGTTGTACAGTGTTTGTATCCACATTCATGGTTTCCACTGAGAAATTTCCCTTGCTTGGTTGGTGTTAATAAAGATCTTCCCAAATATCTCAGCAGTGTTGTATCCGGAGTCCTCTTAATTTGATGTCAAAATATTTCAGTTGCAGTTTGCAATAGCCCCATACTTGTATTACCAACACAATATAATATGTCGTGAGTGTAATTAATCAAATTCCAACTGATAATATGAAAGTATGCTCTAGTTAGTTAAGGGACTCCAAAAGACTTGCGTTTTGCTTCTGTTTGCACCTAAATGCTTGATACTGGACAGGTGCTGTGATGATCTGTCTTTGGTCTGGATGGGTTTAAGAAAATTATTTGTTGTGGGACACAAAACACAGCACATAACCTTGAGAAAAAGTCCACACGTATTTTAATACTATTTTAATTGTCTCCATTCTTGGTTTATATTTGTGCTTTGCTTTAACTGCTTTTATCCTAGCAACATGGGTATGCCACAATAAAAAAGAAACACTCAAGAATGGTAGTCAAGCTCAAATTTCTCTTGCTGTCTCTGAGTAATTTCAGTTTATTAAATTCATCTGTATTTCTTGGTCAACTTTAGATGGTTAAGAGACCCTTACAGGAAATATTTAGTCCTTCAGAGTGACTCAGATCCCCCTTTCTTATTTCAGCCTGATGCTTAGATCCCAGACAGTGGTGACCTGCAGTATCTCAGGATAAACTGGAACCTAAAGAAAACTATTTCTAGCTTGTAGAAACATTGAAGAGAGACACCATTCTCATTAGCAGGAAACACGAAGATGCACAATCTGTTATGTCATGTTTGGGAACTGAAGCAAGCACTTCCAGGCCAACCCAGAGAAGCTGCAGAAAGCAACCTGCCCGGAGTCATTTTTCAATTGGAAGCTTTCTGGAAGATGTCTAAATGAAGTGTTTTCTTAGAAAACATATTAAACTCCAAACAATACTTTTTAAAAATATAAATGAAAAATATATCTACGTAACAACCCCCTTAAAGTTATATTTCTGCCCGTGCTACAGTGTTATCTTAAATGTTTCAGGATGTGGTTTCTTAAACCTATCTTTTAAAAATAGTGTGTGTGGAATCAAGTTATACTAAGCTAGTACGTCTTCAGAATGCTTTAATACAGGGTCATTTTATGCAACATTATCGCTGTTATTAAAAATTACAGGCAGCGCTTCTGCTTGCTTTCACTGAGCCCTGTAGAAAAAGCTTTGGTACCCCCTTAGAAGGAAGAAGGTTCTGGGAGCATTGGTTCTTGTGATGTGGTGCTGGAGCTCCATCTTGTGCTTATTAGGGGGGTTGCTTGTCTTCTACAGGAATCAGCTGTTATGCAGATTAATAGGTAAGCGTGAATGCCCAATTTCATTGCCATTATTTACAGTATACCACAATACGGCAAAGGACAACTGCAGCTGCATGCTGGGGGGAAAGAGCTACATTTTGAGAAAATATGTTTGATAATATGCTTGTCAGTCTACAGTGAATATGTTCATGTTCAATAATAGGCACACATAATAAGACAGCCACTAAATCAACATCAGAACAGTGGTTTTGACTAAATGGGTTTTTTTATACATTGTGTTTCTCTGCTCAAATGAATATCCAACCTAATCAAGTGCAGACTGTCTCACAGTTTGGAGTGACATAGTCCCAACACGTTTAATCATGTAATCATAAATCACTAAATGAGATATTGCAACAGTTTAATATTTTTTAAAAGGTAGATGCCACATGGGAAATTTCTCATAAATATGCTTTCTGTGTAGCAGCCTCCTTGTAGCTGAATTTTCTGCAGACACCTATGCAATATCATGTGAGAATAAGAGTCAAACATGCCAGTGCTCCTGGCATAATTTGTAAGACAAGTTCACTGTGTTCTTGCCCATGCTACTTAGAAAGGATAAGCTCTGTGGTATAAGATTGTCTTCCAGATCAAGTTATTTGAAGGCGTCAAATGGTGGGAAAATAAAAACATTTTGAAGACTCCTTAGCAGACAACTGTTAATTATATTGAATGACTGGAGTAGGATTTCCATTCACATTTGCATTCCAGTTCCAAATGAGTGTACATTTGGAGAGATACAATTCCTTCACAAGCCCATATTCTTATTAAGATTATGTATTTCATGATTATGCCCAATTTTATAGCAGAGACTTCTTAACGAGTATCATATGCATTCCTGTTAACCTCAAGTTAAAAAGAGAGGAAAAGATCACGACATTCTTGCTACACTGAGTTGATAAGAATAGCCTTCTGAATATAAGCATAGCCAGATACTTGCTTACCACTGATTTGTCGGTTTTTATTCTCCGTTTCACTTTTTCTGTCTCTCTTTTTTTCAGGACGGACAGAATTTGATTATGCAGCCAAGATAAGCAAAGTGGAAACGAACGAGTGATTGTCTTACCATGCACTGAACAAATCCGAGCATCAGGTGCTAAGCCCTGGGGGGAAAATGTCTGCTTGCAATGCCTTCACTGAACACGTCTGGAAACCTGGTGAATGTAAAAACTGCTTCAAGCCAAAAAGTTTGCACCACCTGCCTCTGGCCTCTGAAGAACCTCGAGCTCCGAATACAAACCCGAAAACCAGTGCGAGCAGCCAGCGAGCGAAGAACACAGGAAGTTTCCGCCCTCCTGTGGCCAAAAAACCAACGATAGCTGTGAAGCCCACCATGATGGTGACAGACGGTCAGGGTGTGTGCGGCGAGGTCAGCTCGCCAGATCCTTGTGAGAATAAGCCAGCTGTGATAGGGTGGAACCAAAACAGGGCAGTCATGAACAAAAAACCACTGAATAATAACAATGAAGAAGAAATGGAAGGTTACAGCCAAGTTCGTAGACCTTATGGGAACAGCGATGGTGTAGGTAAGGTTCCAAAGAACAGCAATGGGTTGACTGAAGTGTTGAAAGAAATTGCGGGCTTGGATACCCCATCTCATCTAACAGGAAGTGAAATGAGTTCAAGGGAAGCGTTCTTGGGAAGAATTAATAATTGCTATAAGAAGTCTTTAGAGAGAAAGATCCCTCCGAGTTGCATGATGGGTGGAATGAAGGACTCCCATAATAAGCATGTTGTTCTGAGTGGGAGCGCTGATGTCATAAGCAATGAAGGTGGCCGTTTCTGTTACCCAGAATTCTCCAGTGGGGATGAGAGTGAGGATGACATGTTTTTTAGCCACATGCAAGAAGACCATGAAAGTTGGGATGAAAGTGATGAGGAGTTACTCGCGATGGAAATTCGCATGAGAGGACAGCCACGCTTTGCTAATTTTAGAGCGAACACCCTGTCACCTGTCCGGTTTTCTGTTGACAAAAAATGGAACACAGTTCCTTTAAGGAACAAGTCTCTCCAGAGGTTTTGTGCCGTAGACTATGATGATAGCTATGATGAAATATTGAACGGTTATGGAGAAGACCCCGTGATCTTTTATGGGCCAGAAAGCATACAAAGCATGGTGTCATCCAATTCGACTTCTCCTGATTCTTCTTTGACCGAAGAGTCTCGTTCTGGGACAACCAGCAGTTCTTCTCAAAGACTCTGCAATGGTGGATTATCTCCCAGTACTCCTAAAGATATCAAATTAATTGAGGAAGGATATGAAAGTTTTGGTGATGATCAGCAGGTAAAAATGACAGCTAAAAGCCCTCAAAATGCTACCAAACCTTCAGAAACTCATAAAGCTGTCCTTGCTCTTAGACTAGAAGAAAAAGATGGTAAGATCGCTGTCCAAAGTGATAAGCAAGAATGCAAAAGTCCTTCAGATAAGTCGGGTCAAACAACGGTTTCAAATATGCTCCCGCTTGAAGAGCAAGCAAAGCCTTACAGAGTCGTGAACATGGAACAACCGATGTGCAAGCCATACACTGTAGTGGATGTATCAGCAGCCATGACACACGAATGTACAGAGAATCAGACAAGAAGCATAGATACAAAAATTACTCCGTCTCACCCAAATCCATCAGATACTGCCAGTACAAATATTACATCTCAATCAGTATCATCTGGTCAAGTAAATACCAATATTAAAAAATCTAGTGCTGTCCAATACCAGGAAGTTTGGACTTCCAGTACTAGCCTACGTCAAAAAGTACCTAAAATAGAGCTAATTGCTAATACTCCAGGATCTTCTGTGCCTCCAAGGAAGAGCAGCCACAAATCTGCCCCTACTTCACCAACATCAACAAATATTTCTACAAAAATGATCCCCGTAAAGTCCCCTAACCTGTCTGAAATAAAATTCAACAGTTACAATAATGCTGGTATGCCTCCCTTCCCAATTATTATCCATGACGAGCCGACATATGCTAGAAGTTCCAAGAACGCAATCAAAGTTCCTATTGTAATAAATCCGAATGCGTACGATAATTTAGCTATCTATAAAAGTTTTCTAGGGACTAGTGGAGAGCTCTCTGTTAAAGATAAAACTACTAGTGTGATAAGCCACACATATGAAGAAATAGAAACAGAAAACAATGTGTCTGAATCTATAGCTGGCAAATCAGAATATTCCCAAGCCAAAGGGATCACTAATAGCACCGAGAGAAGGCTAGGTTCAGTAGCCCAAAAGGTTCAAGAGTTCAACAGCTGTCTTGGTAAAGGTCAGACTTCACCAAAAAGTTCTGGCCACAGTTCCCCTACAAAGATCCAAAGAGCCATTCAAGAGCCTGCAGCCAAACTCGAAGAGGCCCAGGAGACGCTGAGCAGCAGTCGTGAAAATGCTGGTACAGTGCTGTCCCAGATCGTGGCTTCTATTCAGCCTCCACTGTCTCCCCCAGAAATACCTCAAGCTGCACCTAAGTCTTGCAGTGTAGAAGAACTGTATTCGCTGCCCCCTGATGCTGATGCAGGTAAAAGCATCCCAGTACGACCCAAATCTCTCTTTACTGCACAGTCTTGCCCTGATGCTGAGGGAGTCAAATCCACAGAAATGTTACAGAAGGAAACCTTGTCAAAGTCACCTGTCATACAGTCCTCAAAGCCATTGGTAGTTCCTCAGAATACTATAAGTCCCCAGAGTGAGCAGACTCCCCCATTCCCTCCTCCACGTTCTACATCCTCACCTTACCATGCTAGCAAAGTGTTGCAGAGGCATTTCAGTAACTGGACCAAACCCATGAGCCCCACTAGATCCACAGAGGCTGAATCCGTGTTGCATTCAGAGGGCAGACGCACTGTTGATGCAAAGCCCAAACGGTGGATATCGTTTAAGAGTTTCTTCCGGCGTAGAAAGACTGAAGATGAGGAAGAGAGGGAGAGAGAGAAGGGGAAACTAGTGGGCCTGGATGGAACTGTGATTCACATGCTCCCACCACCACCTGCTCAACGCCAGAATTGGTTCAGTGAGTCAAAAACCGATTCTGGTGAGAAACCATCAATTGTTTTTATGTTTAAATGTGAACAAGCAAAGCTAGAGGCAAGATCTGACCGCAGCAAGACTGAGGTGGAGTCTGCAGTTGATGAAGCTGAAAAAAAAGACAGGTGGGAAAGGGAGAGGTCTCCTGAGATCTCAGAAGATAACCTGAAGAGTCATTCGTCTGCATCTCAAATTCCAAAGGAAATTCTTAGGTAAAAAAATTAAACATATTTTTTTAATTTGCTCGTCTATAGTTACTTCTACTTTCTCCTCCCCTCAAATTTGGGAGTATTTAAATGCTGTTGAATGTTCTCAAGAATATAGGTAGGAGCCATTTTCAGTAATGCTAACACCACCTAGTTCTCCAGGGTATTTACTATTTCCTAAAGCTGCAATTTGCAAATATATGATAGGACCACCTGTGTGTTGTCTTTCTGCCTAGCCACAATTTTGCTTCTGTGCAACGGAAAATGAGAGGCATAGAGTCTCCTTGTAGAACTGAAGCATAGCCCTGTTGTCTATCACTATGCTGTCCTTGTGCTGCTAGTTACAGTGCAATACACCCCAGGCTATTTATGACGAGCTAAAGTCCTTCTACATCTTACCTTGAAGCATCCAGTTGTTTGCTCCTTCCAGCTTTCAGCATACAGGAGAGGAATGTACTGATGAATCTGTCATGACAAACAAATTTCTTGTTTGTCACAAACAAATGTCTTTTTCTTGACAGGCATGGATGTGGATTGTTACTGTGCTTATGTACTTCCTGATTTAGAATCTTGGTTTGTGGGGAGGAAGTACTCTCCAGTTCAGCCAGATGCATGCCTTGATATATCATGGTAACTTGGAGTTTGATTCAAGGATTCTACCACTTGGGAGCCTTCAGTTGGGCTCCACGCACTAAGGTGGGGAGGGAGGGAATAATAAGCACAGCAACGACTTGTGTTATGGCACACAGACAGACTGAGGTTACTCATGATGTCTGGTTGTTGCCATAGTATGGAACAGAGTACACTGCAGTTTAACAAAGAGCCCATCTGCACCTCACTTTAACTTATTTAGGTAGTCTTTTTTTTTTTTACTGAATAAGGCACCAGAAACTGGACCATGGATTTTTTTCTTAATAATAATTGTGCTTATGTACCACTCTTCTAGACAGATCAGTGCTTCACTCAGAGTGGTGAACAAAGTCAGTGTTGTTATTGTCCCCATAGTACAGCTGGGGAGCTGGGGCTTAGGAGAGTTGCTTGCTCAAGGACCGACCGAGCTCATAGCAGTAGTGGATTCAAATCAGCAGAGTGGAGATTCCGAGTCCAGCCACTTAACCACTATGCTACAGCAGCTCTTTATGAGTTAGAATTGTTAATAGTAGAACCCAAATACTGTACAGCATTCCCTACTTTTCTGTGTAATCTGAATATAAAGTGCTATGGTTTGCTAGTGCTAGGATCCTCTCCAAACACTAATGGGCAGTAAGCACATGGTCCAGTGTGTGGTCAATAAAAAATAAGTTCCACCATGTCAACAGAGGTTATTCCACGAGTGGCTGTGTGGTCGTAGCCTAATAGTACAATCCTAAACAGAGAAACTCTGCTTAAGACTGCACTGTAAGAGTATTAAGTAACATTTTCCTGGAGACTATGTTCTGTATGAATAGAAGCAGAACTGAAGAAGCTGATGATAATACAGAAATTACTTGGACGGGGTGTGTTTATGTGCGTGCCTCATTGCTTCCTGTTACCTATTTGTACAGCCTTTTATATACTTTTGATCCATAGAGTACTTAATTTCTTTTCATTTGTTAATGCAAGGCATGGCAAAAGAGGAAGACTGAAATATCTGCTATATATTTATTAAGGACTTTGCAGTACTTTCGTGGGTTAATTATCCAAGACAATCTTGCCAGCATTTCATTATATATGTTACACATCAAAATGGTGTTAGACATTTTTAGCCAACTAACGTATTGAATCCATGTGCATTCATTCTACAAATGGTTAAGAAACAGACTTCATCCCAAAAACTTACTAAGAAACTTGAAGCCATTAAGATAACAATCAGCCGACATGACATTTGTTGAGAATGCCAAGCAATGTAATGCTTGTTGTGATATCACACTGATGACCTAGAAAATAAAATAGGATTATGAAATGTCAGGTTGACAGAAGACCTGAAAGCATATCCACAGAAAATAGTGAGATTTGGGGGGAGGGGTTTAACCCTGCAGTGGATTAAGAAAGGTGGTGGCAACTGATAACACCATGCTAGAGCAATTCAAAGTTATGGTTATGACATCTCTGCAAAAACTGTTTCATCATGTCTGTAGCACCAGCAGAATCTATGTCAGATTAAGGTACAGCTTTGGCTTTGGCTTTAAAATATGGGCTCCTCAAGTGTAATTCTAGGTACAGTACGGTGCTGGGTCAGTTTGGCATTATAAAGTATGGTATTAGATGCTGATGGGAAAGGGGTTGATCAGTAAATGACAACCAGTCTGCAAAACTGAGGTCCTTCCCATGACAGCTCACTTCTTTAGGCTGCCTGGGCCAGAATCCTTTTTATGTTGGAGCACTGTTGCCAAAATAAGGGGCTTCTTTTTGAGGAGGAGGAGAGATTACCAAGAGTGGGAGAGATTGAAGTAATAGGTTGCTTCTCTGGAGCCAAGGATCAACTGATACCTCACTGACTTAGAAGTAAGTGCTAGTAAATTAAAGTTGTTTTAACACAGTCTATGATCTTCCTCTGCCTCTTAGCTTTCTAACAGTACTTCTCCTGCCCACACCTGTACATGGGTCAAGAGATGAGCATTCCAAAGCATCTGGAATATTATTAAACTAGACCCAGTCTCTTATTTAAATCCTACACTTAACTGCTACGTCACCCTTCTTCTTAACCAGTTTTTAAAGTGCTTAAGCATCAGTGCTGAAATTTACACCAGTATCTGGCTAAGAATACTTTTGGAGCATTTTCTAGGCTCAAGAGTTTTTTCACATGGATATAATGAGGCTAGCTCTAAGAGTCTCCTTTCCAGTTACCAGAGACTGGCAAGAGGTGCACACTCTGCCACATATTTTGTGAAAGCAGTAAACTTTGAGACTGAGCTGTTTCTCAGGTTTTTCTAGTTAATGGGTCATCTTGCTGGAGCGGTAAACTTCTTTGCATTCTTTTAAGATGAGGCTGATTTGCTGGAGGATTCCATGCACTGGCCAAGTGCAAGCAGTTTTTTAACCCAGCAGAATTTTGTAGTTTGTCAGTAGTCATCTTAAGTTCTTCTAAACCTTGAGACATACACAGCCTTCATCTGACACCAGATCTCGTATTCATTGACATTAAGATATATTTCACTCAGATGTGAAACAATATTAGTAGTTTAAGGCTTGGAAGATCCGTTCTTCATTCAGAATATTTTTCCTAGAGCTGCAGTTGACTTTAGTGCGCTGGTGAGCTTCAGGAAACTCTTCGTTCCTCTGGAGGGAGGTCTCACGTACAGTGCTGCAAGGCTGCATCCTGGACCTAATACTTTCCCACATTTTTATCAGTTACTTAGATGGAAAGGTAGAGAGGGTTCTGATCAGTTTTGACAATAACAAAACTAGGAGGGATCGCTTAGAGGACAAACACAATTCAAAATGACCTTGCTAGGCTGGAAACCTGGGCTGAAACCAACACAATGCTATTCGACAGAGACAAATAACGCTGAGTTTCTCTCTGAGACTTAAGGTAGGTTACAGAATTTTAACAATGCAGTGGAGTGGAAGCAGTAGTAAAATATACAATAAATAGTGCAATTAAGTTGACTTACAAAAGCAGAACAGTGCAGTAAAAACTAAGACACAACATCATAAACAATGCAAAACTGAATTACAATGCAATAAGAGCAAGATAATGCATTCAAGAAACAGGGTCTTAAATGATCACCCTAGCACCTTTACAAAATTGTCCTCCTGAACAATTTCACTTTACTAGAGCTCTAGTCCCTTTACAAAGTTCTGCATTTAAGTAAAAAAACTGCCTTGAACCACATGGAAAGATGGGCTATGAATGTTTAAACAAATAAGGCTGAATTTCTTCAGTGAAAAAGCGATCCTGAAAGCACAGTAGTCTCAGAATTGCCTTTTCATGGAAGCTTTAGGACTGGAGGGTGCTCAGATGACAGAACATCTAGTTTGCTCAGCTTTCTTTTCTTGCACCTGTATCAGAATGTTCCATTGGTTACTTTGGATTTGTTTGTTTTGGTAGATTGAGGAATAGATCTTTGCTTGCTCTGTGTGTTGAAAGCATTTTTTGATGGTGTTCTTGACAGATGGTCACTTCTGATCAGGGCTCATTTTAAGGGGGAACCTTTCCAGCAGTTCCCCAACGAGGTCACATGTCAGGTGGCCACGCCCACCTGACGGCCATTTGGGCCTATTTCGGCCTGGATTGGGGCCAAAATGGCCCGGATCGGGCCTCTGATGGGTGGTGGATCACTGTCCTACTCAGCAGCGGCCCGATCCTTACCATTTTGGGCCCAATTTCGGCCCTGAATGGCCAGGATTGAGTCCATAACAGCCAGGATAGGTGATGTCAGGGGGTGTGGCACATGCAAATCAGTTATGCTAAGGACACACTTCCGGTGATGGCAAGGCACGTGGCATATGCTAATGAGTTATGCTAATGAGTTCCTCCAGCTCTTTTTCTACTAAATGACCCCTGCTTCTGATACTTTAAAGGGAGTAAAAGTGGAATCCTTTGCAGTCTTCTTATCTCTTCCCCCTCTTCTCATGCCCCCTAAACCCTGAGTGTGCCCCTTGTGCTGCTAATGGGCATCCTGTCTTCCTGCTCCTGAAGCTCTGCCTGTCCTGTCATCACCCATTGTTCATTCCTACAGCCCTCCCTCTTTTAACTGCCCACTTAATACCCTTTCCAATTATTGCTGCTTCCCAGTGTAGCATCCTGGGTTTTTTAGTCTTCCAGTCTCTTCTTCCCTCTTATCCCTTTAGGGGCAACAATCTCCTGAGCAACTTTCGTTAATGTTCCATTGAACCTCACAAGATTCTTTGAGCCACAGCTGCGCATGAAAAAGGCTGGCACACAAAAAAAATGCCCATTCAGACTCCAGCTATGACTAATGGTTTGACCATTCCTAAAGTTGTATGAAAGGCCCAAATGAAAACATAAAAGACTACCCAAATATTCATCACTACCATCCCACCGTAAATTACTTGATATTTGGGGGGGTGACTTGCATGAAAATACAGCATTTGGAAGACGGGTTCAAATCCCCGCTTAGCAGTCAAGTTCATATAGTATGCTGTTCTTAGCACTTTGCCTCTCTTTGAGATCGTTTTCCTCCAAGAAACTTGGACAGAATCCACTATCTCCCTCGAGGGTTTCCTATCATACTCTGTGCCTGGGTTTAGGAGTAACCCTCGGGGACGTCCCCAAGCAGGCTTAACCCTTTTGTTTTCCCAACATTCCACTTTGCCTCTCCACTCACCACTGAGAGAGCCTGGCTAGGGGGAACATATGGGTTAGGGAGCCTTGGGACTTTGGTAGGTGATGGGTTGTTTGGCTGTTCTCCACAGCTAACCATATACATGTTCCATTTGGCATAATAGACAGGCCAGCCCAGACTCCTGTTTGCATTTTAAATGTCTTATTAAAGTCCATATATTTTTCCTTCATCTTTGACAAGTCCGCACTAGGTATTGTAAGTGCTTACATCCTTCCCAAAATAAGCTTTCTATTACCAAAATGGCCCTCGCTTTCTGAGGTATAGGTATAAAATCAAATGTCAATTCATCTTATTTATTTATTCGTTGCATTTTTATCCTGTCCTTTATCCAAGGAGCTCAGGACAGCATAAAAGATAAGCCCCATTCTCTTTCACATCTCCCTTTCCCTTGACCCACTTGATGCTCATCACAACACTGTTGGGTAGGTTTGGCTGAGATGTAGTGAGTGACTGGTCCAACGTCACTCGGTGAACTTGACTGCTAAGCGGGGATTTGAACCCCAGTCTTCCTAGTCAAAGTCTGACACTGTCCATTCCCACCACGCTGCCGCTTCACTTTAACACAGCCCCTTTGCGGTTTCATTATCTTCACTTTAGAGACATAGATTCATCTGGGCCAGTAGTGAACAACCTCCTACGTTTTGACGGGTTCTTATTGTCAAGTGTACGCAGGAGCTCCCACGTAGCTCTGCCTGCTTATTTTCTGAATTGATCGTTGCAGTCCAGGCTCAGAAAAATGACTCGCACTCATACCCCTTCGTACAGAATGGTGTGGAAGTTAAGAAAACAGAGCATTGCAGACCATCTAGTGCATTGATTCACCCTCTCCCCACAAACCTCTGCTTCAGTTGGATGACCCCATGGTCACCAGATGATGAACAACTACCAGCTTGCAAAGCTGAGCAGAAGGGACTGAGTACTCTGATAACCTCATGGACTCTGATTAAAATTTCCTATGCCTGGCTGCATTGTAAACGCGGGGAGAAACTTCAAAATAAGCTCACTGTGTTCTGAAACATCCCGGCACTCTCACTGCTTCACAGAATATTTTTGGTAACACTAGTCAAAGCGCTGGTTCTCTTTTCCCCTTCCATAGTTCCTTTCATCAGATATGGGAGAATCCAGCCTTCCGTTGTGCAATAACAGAGCTGAGTCATTATGTCTGGGTGTCTTATGATTGCTTTCTCAGAACCAATCCCTTTCTTCTTTTTCTTTTTCTTTTTTTCCTTTTTGCAGCTATGAGTAGGTAAAGAGAGCCGTTTCCTCCTTTTGTCCGGACTGCTGCCGCCTCATTGTTAAAATTCTAGAATCAATGAGAGTGGCGGCCGTTTTTAATTCCCCCCCCCCCCCACATTTCAAAATTAGACTGCTTTAGTATTTGCTTTGGGCCTGGAAGATAGCGACTGCTGTTTGGAAGCTTTTCCATTGGATTAGACAAAGCAGCCAGGCAAGACATTCTAAACTGGATGTTGTCTGTTGCTGTCAGGAGAGGGTTAAGAGGGCAGGGCTTTAACTTTGCTCCTGCCAGTTTTCCTAAGGTGTTTTGGCACATTCCCCAGACCATCCCCTCCAGGTAAACATCAAGGTGCAGTAGGTGATATCATCCCATGCAGAGTTCAGCCTTTGTTGCTCACGGCTTTGCCCGACTTGTAGCTCAGCAGACCCCAGTGGAATAAATGCTTCGCCAGAGTTTCGAGACATGATTAAAAGGTTCAAGAAGGCTCTAAGAGAATTTCCTTTAATGGGGAACTGTGTGAGTGAGTATAGTGGGTGAGTTCATTTCCTTTTCCTTCTTTTCCAGCTGTTGATTTACTTTGGCTGCCTATTCCTCAAAGCATACCAGGAAGAGGTTCACACGTGTGTGTTGTGTGTGTGTGTGTGTGTGAGACTCTTTCTGTACTTCACCAATCAATGCAAAATTTTCAGAGATACCACCCTGTATCAGAGGATGTGGGTAGTTGTGTTGCTCTCAAGCAAAAATCCGAAAAGGAATACTGTTTGTTAAAGTTTATATTAACATCCAGTACTAAGAATTCTTGTTGCACTATAATGCAACAATCAGAAGAGGGTTGTTGAGAAAGAGCACTGAGAGAGATCTGTAAAAATACAAAGCGCCTTCAGTTCCCAAAGTGAATTTACGACTTTACTATTTTGATTGTTTTGGAAGTTTCCTAACCTGTGAATGTGTGAAATTATCTAGGCTAACACCCTAACATAAATACTTTTTTTGCACTTAATGCAATGCGTTTACACTGTTTTAATGCATGTTTGTATAATATTATCAATAATGGTTGAAAAATGAGTCGTTTTTGGTTTTTACCTTTTTGCTTACTAACTTGTGTGGATGTCTCCCCACCCCCCACCCTACCCCAGCATTTAAACTCCTCTGAGTGTAAAAATGGAGGGGGCACATCAATGAGGTCCATAGCATATGCATCTGAAGAGCATGCCTTGACGTTGGCAAATTGTGAATTGGCTGAGAACTACTTTCTGTGCCTTAGCTAATTATTTGTAGGCTACAGTTTTCTGACAGCCCCCAAATGGCAAAATCCTGTCTTCTAGTAGGCAAGTAGAATAACAACTGTATAGCCTTCAAAGACACATGCAGCATAAAACATACACACTCCTGAGATTCAGCTTTACCGTAGAAACCTAGAGCTGGAAGGGATCTCAAGGGCCATCTAGTCCAATCCCCTGCACTATGCAGGAAATACACAGCTCTCTCCCCCACTCATCTCCCCCAGTGACCCCTGCTCTATGCCCGGAAGAAGGCAAAAAGCCTCCAGGGTCCCTGGCCAGTCTGGCCTGGAGAAAAATTCCTTCCTGACCCCGAAGTGGCCATAGGCATTACCCTGGGTATATAAGAAAGGGCCTAGCCCATCCCTGCATGCTCTTCCTCTCTCAATCTGTGTACATTCATATTGAGCTATAGAATCATCACTGCTGTCAGGTGGCCATCTAGCCTCTTCGTAAAACCTCCCAAAGAAGCCTGTTCCATTGAGGAACTGTTCTAACTATCAGGATGGAAGTTCTTCTTTAGCCAAAAACTCTTTTGCTTTTAAACCCATTGGTTCTAATCTGACTCTCTAGGGCAACCAAAAACAACTCTGCTCCATCCTTTATGTGAAAGCCCTTCAAATACTTGAAGAGGGCTATCATACCACCTCTTAGTCACCCCCTCTCCAGGCTAAATATGCCCAGCTCCTTCAGCCTTTCCTCATCGGGGTCTCCAGACTCCTCACCATCGTCATTGCCCTCATTTGAACACATTCCAGTGGTGCAGTTTAAAACAATCAGTATTTGTGATAAATTAATGAGATTGCAGCCTCTTGTTGATTGGACTTTATTATTTTGTGTAATGTACGGTAATGCATTTAGATCTAGAACTAAATCTTCACCTGTTCACTGGGCAAATTGCCGAAGGTCCAGTATTTGAATCCAGCTTTCTTTGCTGGAATATGCAACTGTTAACTATTTCTCTTTCAGTGGGTCAGTGATGGGTTGTATCTTTTTTCACTGCAAACCTTTTGGTCATAGTGAATCATCTGAATTTGTGCTGTTGCTTTACCGAGATTAGAATGCCTGCCTCTGCAGTATATAATACTGCACTTAGGTTATTCTGGTGGCAACACACATGATTATGTACCATTAGCTTCACTATGAATGTAAAGATATATTAAAAGCTATGAAAGATCAAAATGACTGGCACCATTTTGTTTGTTTCTTTCCGTGATTCAGTTCATTAAGGCTGTAGTCCCCCAAAGCGCTTCCATTGATGGAGTTGCATTTTGAACTTCAGTCTTCCGGTAAGGCAAAAAGTGAAATGCTCCAGTTGAATAGTGTCTTGTTTTGTCTTTAGTCAAGTGCCTGATGAGTCCACGGTGGAAAACATGTCCCCTTGCATTCCACGATCTGCATTTGAAAAGCAGGCAAGTGGCAGTAACGCTTTAGCCATTCCACTGTCCCCTCCAGAAATACTGCAAGGGGAAGATGAAAGAGAAGAAATGTCTGATTCTTCTGACATGAGCGCCTGCAGTGCTACATATAGTAACTTGGGTAAGCGCCTTGCGTTTGCATGAAATTATAACATTAAATTATTCTCCCTTCCTTTATTTGGAAAACTTTTAGTATGAACACAAAGTTTGTTGTATTTTTAGAGGAAAGGTGTGCATGCTTCTATACACATTCAGAAAAAAGTCACCTTTTTCCTTTTCAGAAGTACCACTGCAAAAAGAAACTTGTTAATGAAAATTGTCTCTGGTTCTTTCCCATAAGTTTTGTTATTGAAAATTGAATTTAAAAATACCCTATGACTTTTCCCTTGAACTTCTATTTAAAGCCTCTTTCCATGCCACCCATCTTCTTGCCCCACCTCCACCTGTGTGAAATGAACTAAAAGGTGGTTGCACTATAATCTTGCAGAGATTATTGTAAGCACATGTTTGCTAGAGGAAATGCTGCAGTCAGCACTTATCAGTCCTGTTTTAACAATCTGTATTTTAACTGCTGGGTATCTCACAGAGGGTGATTTGAGAGAAGTAAAATAATACAAGGCTCTCTGCCCCAGCACATGTTGACAAATGTTGTCAGTGCGCCAGGATAATATTTATATAGCACTTCAGACTGTTTAACATAAAGTATTTTGATTTTGCCCTGTGCAGTTTCTGCACCTTACAGTCCAAGATAGCTGTACTGAAGTGTGTTTCCTTTTAACACTGTGACAACATCAGAACCTCTTTCTTACTGACCTACAAAATCTTCCAGCTGCAGAAAACCAGAATATGCATTCTGGCTTTATTATGATTTTCAGTTCCCCCAAATTTTTCCTGAAACGTCTTTTGACCTTGATGTTTACAAAGAAAACCAACTCTAAATCAGGTATGTATATGTCTGGTAGCTGAGGATTTACATCATGCATCTAAGAAAGTCCCTAGGGAAAAAAAACATATTGATGAGCCACAAGACTCCTGTTTATTGCTTGCAGTCATAACACCGTGCATACATATCACTAAGTCATAAATGCTCTGAGTTTTTCTTTTTCCTTTTTATCATTGCCCAGGGCAATCCAGAGCAGCTATGATACCTCCAAAACAGCCACGGCAACCAAAGGGGGCATTGGATGATGCCATTGCTTTTGGGGGAATATCTGATCCTGACATGGCAGCCAGTATACATCCAACGCCACCTCCGCTGCCAAAGAAAACTATTCTAAGAGCTCACACAGAACCGCTTCCAAAAGAACTCCAGAAACAGGCTCTGGAAAGCAGCCTGTGTGTTATGGCCAACCCCACCTACGACATCGACAGCCGCTGGGAAGCAGGCAGCGCCTGCTCTTCCGTCAGCTCGGAGCTCAAAGTCGTGGATGACGAGTCAGGAGATTCCTTAGAGAGGCCTCCTGGGAAAGGACGAGCAGCTGCATTAGCAGCCAACAGCTTTTCTAGCCACGCTGCGCTCAGTATTAAGGACAGGGGTTCCAACAGCACAGAGTCTCTGTCAGGAAGGCCCGCTGCCTATAGCAAGCATGGCCGAGCTGTCCAGAAGCCCCAGAGACAAGCACTTTATCGAGGAATTGAAAACAGAGAAGAAGTGGTGAACAAAATCAGAAGCCTTCACGCCGACTCCCTGAAGAAATTATCTGTCAAGTGTGAGGACCTTTTCATGGCCGGACAGAAGGATCAGCTTCGGTTTGGGGTTGATAGCTGGTCAGACTTCCGATTAACCAGCGACAGGCCGTGCTGTGAGGCAGGGGATGCTGTCTACTACCCAGCTTCGTACGCAAAAGATCCACTCAACAACTATGCAGTCAAGGTATGAAAGTGGTTCAGTGGTAGTCCGATCCAAAATGAATCCATAACTAATTTTCATTGCTTGTGTAGTTACCATCGGGTGCCTCTGAGCTTGAATGTGACTAGCTAAGGAACATAGTTTGTGATGGCTGAGCTGATCCATTTACGCTGGCTTCTTGAGTCTAATCATTTGGCGCAGAGTGATGGGATTGCAAGTCTGGTGCAGATGTTTGTGTAACCTGGTCTAAGCCTAGAGTTGCTGGAGCTGCGGTTTTCAGGACCCTGCTGTAAGCCCTTTTTCATACATCACATTCCTTGTGTCTCCAGGACATTCCTGGGAAAATGCCCTCCAGTGACCCTTCATAAATATAGCAATTAAACAAAACTGAAGGATAGTAAAGCTACAAATTCTCCCATTCATGAAAGCGAATGATTTGGCATCGGACCTCTAGCTTTGTTTTTTTAACGATCCGATTAAAAAAGACAACCAAAAACCTCAGCCTCTGCCTGTGTAGCATATATTATAATTGTTAGGGAAGACAAATCTCGGCTCATAGATCCAGAGGAGTTAGCCGTGTTAGTCTGTAGTAGCAAAATCAAAAAGAGTCCACTAACAGACCTTTATAACAACTATATCCGTATCTTTTTAAAAATTCTTTAATTGTGGCTCTTTTGTATATAACTTGTTTTCAACTGTTTTACAAATTGTAAGCTGCTTTTCTGAACATCAAAATGGGTTACAGTTCCACAAAATATATTATTTAAGAACAAGTCTGGTTAAATATTGTCGAAGGCTTTCATGGCTGGAGAACGATGGTTGTTGTGGATTTTCCGGGCTGTATGGCCGTGGTCTTGGCATTGTAGTTCCTGACGTTTCGCCAGCTGCTGTGACTGGCATCTTCAGAGGTGTAGCACCAAAAGACAGAGATCGCTCAGTGTCACAGTGTCTCAGTGTCTCTCAGTGACACTGAGCGATCTCTGTCTTTTGGTGCTACACCTCTGAAGAGGCCAGCCACAGCTGCTGGAGAAACGTCAGGAGCTACAATGCCAAGACCTCGGCTATACAGCCCGGAAAATCCACAACAACCAAGTCAGGTTAAAGATCATAACTTTGTGTCACCTCGTGGTAGGATGAGTATACGGTGCGTAGCATTACATTGCCCCTATACTGCCGGGTCATAGAGTCTTATAGCCGAGCTGGACAATCAGAATAGTCTCCTGCCTTTGCTGTGCTGTGTCGGTCTGCAGCTTGAAGAATGAAAATTTTCCTGTTTTTAAAAAGCAACGCGCACGAAGTTAGCATGTTAGGGAAAAGAGTTGCGTGCTAGCCCTCTGCCGCTGCAAAGATCACAAGGAATTCTGGACGCCATTACAGCTAGGACGTGAATAATAAAGTGATGCAGTGCAGGAAAATAATTAGCGGTGCGCTATTGATCATTCTTGTGGCAATGCCAAAGTAATATGCCATTGAGAGATGGCAGGTGGCTTTGAAAGCTGCTATATTTAGCCATCAGGTTTGGTGAGAGAAAAGTTACCTTAAATAATGATGTAGCTCTGGCTAATGGAGGTGACTTTGATGTTGTTTTCAGCAGCAGTTGTTTGTTTGGAAGTTTAAAAGTGGTTTTGCAAAGCACAGCCAAACAAAGCCATAACGGAGACTCCAGTGCTCTGAATCAGATGTCCGTCCGGGAGGACAATCATTGGGGCCAACGGATTCAGGAGTAGGACCTTGACTAGTCTCCCTTCAAACCCCATACTCACCCTCCCTGCATTAGGATTCCAAGGCAGACCAATCAAGGTCTCACAGGGAAGAGGAAATGGGTCCTGTGAAACGCCATCCAAAAAGGAATATTATACTACTACTTCCACTCAGTTTCATTACTCAAATGCATTTTTATAACTTTACCAGAACATTTGGTCAAAAGCCATACTCTGTCACACAAAGTGAATGTTAGATATCTGCGGGGGGGGGGGGGGTTCTCCCAGAAGAAAAATCTGTTTAGCTAAAGGTCTGAGTTGGTAAAAAATTCCTTTTTTTCCTTAAGAGCCTTGTATGTACCTGTTACACAAAATCATGTTTAACGTCCTTGTCTTGCAAGCAAAAAAATACCCCATTAAAATGCCCAAAGCCCTGAGCTCAAAAATTACCCAAATTTGCCATGAATTCATAACATGGAGCTGCCTAACATATTGAAGACCTTTGCAAGGGGCGTGGCATATACTGATCCCGTGAAAATTAAGGGTTCTGCACTACAGGCCTCGAATCGAGCAGGTGCAGCAGCACTGATTTATTTCTGTGGCGCAGAGCCCAGCTGAGCTAATTGGAAGCATGGCTTCCATTTGGTTGTGTTCTCCCCAAGTTTAATTGATCTGCTGAATGAATTAAGAGAGTAATTTTCTTTAACTTTATCATGATTAGTTGGTGAGAAATAAAAATGAGCCACGGATTAGTCAAAGCCATGTCCAAATATTACACATTGATATCCTGTCAAGCTGCACCCATTGTGTCCTGTCTACGCCTTGTGTATCAGCGTGCCCTTTCTTCTGTTTACATATAGTTTATATCCAGTGGGGTAGAAATGAAGTCCGACATTATTCTATGGCGCTAAGAGTAGTGGTCAAGCAATCAGATGGTATCTGTGAGCAATTACAGTTAATCTGCTAGTTCTCTTCCAGGCAGAAGAGCACAGGAAATTAGTAGAATGGAAACTAACTCCTGAGGGAAACCCACCAAGATGCTGAAGGCCATATGGTTTGGGATGGTTCATCCGTAAGGAATGATTGGTAATCTAGATGGGGACAAGTTAGAGCTTGAGAATGAGAGTATGCCAGGAAGTGATAACTGTTAAAGGAAGGTCAAAGGGCTGTCAAGGGACATGTAGAGACTGAGGGCCCTTGGAGAAGGAAACAAATAACATGGAAATTGTAGAAGCCTAAGAGCTAAGAATACTTGATATTAAATGAGAACTTAGCTTTAATGGGCATTTCAGAATCCTAGTGAGAGAAGGAATGTCAGTGGGATACAGTCACCCCTCGATAAAGCTATATAAGTGGAATGGGATATATCAGATGGTGGGGTGACTCTGTACGTCCCATAAACTAGAAGACAAGAGGAATAGACCCCCCCCCCCAAAAAAAACCTGCTATGGACAGAAATCCCAGACCCAGAAAGTTGTTTAATATCACGGACATATTATTGCCTATCTGACCAAAACTCTGAGAGTGGTCTTGAAATGGAGAAAGAAATAAAGAAGGCATGAAGAGTAGAAAGTTGTGTAATAATGGGTGACTTCCACTGCTGTTATATTGACTGTGGGTGGGTGTGAAGGCCATGAGAAATAGAGGCACGATTGTGCCTTGGAGCCCTTGGCCATCGGGTCGACTAGTGAGCAGGCAACCTGGTCCTTGGCTGGACTTTGTTTATCTCTATGGACTTGGAGAGCAGCTGTCATTGGTTTTTGCATTCTGAAATTCTGCTTTTTCTTGAATTTGTTTTTCAACTTGAAACTAGAATAGGCTGTTTTTCACTGCACACTAACCAGACTCCAAATTAGACGGTTTTGAATTTTAACTTGATTACAGGTTCAATTATCTATTGTCGCTTGTTGAATTTGGTTTAGTTACTTCTGTGGCAAGGGGGTTAAAAAGATCAAGATTGGTTGCTGAATTCCAGCTCAGGCTTCCTCAGAGTTCAGAAGAAGTATATCTATTCATGTAGTACATACAGAATTTAAAGAGCAGAAAGAATCAATTTACAGGTCTGTCTTGCCTCCAAAGGTAGTCTCTTAGAACACTGACTATTCATCACCTTTCAATATGAATTGAGCCTCTCGGGTGGTTGTCAAAGCTACAGCATCATGCAATTTTGCTGCCTTGCACAAAAGCCCAGTTTTCACAACATGGCATGAAAGTTTGTAATGACAGGCATCTTGTCCTTGGCAGAACTTGCCTTCCACAAATTCTCTTTGAACTTTTTTTTTTCCTGATCAGACATTGCGGTCTCGCTTTGTTCTGCTCGTATGCCAAGACGCAGAAATCTTGCGACTGCTGTTGTCAACACCATTCAGGAGCACTAAAAGCCTGCTGAGATTAAAAGGGTTTGTAGGTTTTCCAAAAAATGTCAGGCTCAGGATTTTGTGCTGGGAGAAGGGATCTCCACCACTGAGGGGCAGTCACCGACACTGCGAACAGCACAAGCAAGGTGAGGAATTAGTTTGGGCAACAGGCAAGAGCAAGATGGTTATCTGATTAGAAAGGAGTAGTGGTTGAGCACATGTTTTGTATCCAAAAATCCCCAAGTTCCGTCTCTGGTATCTCCAGTTAAAAGGTCTCAGCTGTCAGATGCTGGGAAAGGTCTTTCTGTGCCTGAGATCCTGGAGAATCAGTGCCGTTCGAAATGGACAGTACCGAACAAGAGAGACCAAGGATATAAGGCAGTTTAAGACAACGTATGGCTAATCTCTGCAGCCTCTTTTTGATCCCTCCCCTGCCCCTAAACGTGCAGTTCCCTAGTTACTTGATTGTTTGCTGCTGTTGGGTGTTTTTAAGAACTCTTCCAGGGCTAAAAGAATGAAGTTGCGTTTGAGTATACCTAATTCCCATGTAAAGCAGCTCAAATTACTTGGAGTGATGTCTAGGCATGGTATGCATAGATCACTTTGATCCTTAATCTATATGTAATCTACAGTAAATGACAGGATACAAATTCAAGCTGTTATTTTCCTTATTATTTATTGTGCTTATTTTAAGCTAAACCTCTTCCTCGTCATAAAACTTTTTTACAAGTTAAAATTCCCTGACTTGCTTACTAATCGATAACAAGCAAGGTGATCACCCACAGTATGAGAATACATCTGGAAATGTGGCCTTAATGGGCTGTAGCAGATGAAATAGGCAAGGGTCAGTCCTAAGTTCCATTCTGAAATGGCTGTGTTCCACCTTTCCTCTGCTTCCTGAACTCTTCCTCTGTTAGGCCACCTGCTTCCCTTGGCCCCCTCCCATTTCCTCTTTCCCCCCCAGATATTCCAGCTCGTCCCGGATCTCCTCCCTCCACCCTTTGATCCCTGTTGCTTCCATTTTTCCTTTTGTTGACCACCTGCATTTTCTATAAAATTCTTTTTTGTTTCTTTTTGGGGGTGCCAAACATCTTCTGTTCTGACGGTTTTGTTCTTGTTTTGGTTGTATCAGTGGTATGGTAGAAATGGTTATTTCTGGGAACTATGGTCATACCTCCATTCAGTACAGGTTGGTTGATCTCTGTGGGTTTTCTCTGTTATTTTAGATAGTCTACATGAAATTAAAATCATGCTAATAAGTATGAACTGAGGGGCACATTTGGTGAAGTATGCAGTCAGTATGATATGGGGGGGAGCTTCAGGCATTTGGGAGTATTTCTCTAAAGAAACAAATTCTTAGAGGGACCAAACCCACCCTATCTTCTCCCCTACTCTGAGCTTACCTGCAGTACCTTTCTTGCCTAGGCTAGCAAAGCGGTTCATGAGGAAGCAGGCGGTCAGACTGTGACAAGGAGAACATTAATATAAGTTAGTTGTGATGCTACATTTTTTTCATGAGACTGATGAGAGAAACAAAGCCTCTTTTAACTTGCCCTACAAATAATGTCCCAGAGTGAACTCTACTATCTATAATGGACATGAGTAGTTCCAGGCAGGCGTTGTAGGTAAATAGTAGCACAACGCTAGTTTGCTATTGTTATAAAAGATAGGCATTGTGCATTTCGTTCTTGCTGGGGAGCCAGTGTGGTGTAGTGATTAGAGTGTCAGACTGGGAAACCCAGATTCAAATATCCACTCTGCCATGGAAGCTCACTGGGTGACCTATGGGCAACAATACACTCTTAGCCTAATCTACATCACAGGGTTGTTGTGAGAATAAAATGGAGGTGAGGTCAGCTGCTTTGCTTCCCCGCTGGGAAGAAATGCAGTGTATAAATGAAGTAAAACAACAAAATCAATAAATAAATTTTAATGCAGCTTAGGTAAATATATATCTCACTGAGGTAAATACATACCTCACACACTGTGCACAGTTTGTCTAGCTTGAAATTTTTGTGACTTTTTGAATGAAATACACAGGAGTTATTGTTAAAAGCATGTGACTCAGAACACAGCTGACTAACAAATGTTGATTGTAAATGAGATTTTTTTCTGTAACTAGTGGCAAGGTTGCATTTTAAGAGTCACTAGTAGAAACTTAGTCAAGATTAAAAGAAGGACAACCTAGGCCGATTCCAGATGACTAACCTTAAGTCGCTTCATGCCGCCCTCTTCCGGATCGCGACGGGGAAAATGCGAAATATTGCGTTTCCTCACGCGAGTTTTGCGCGTCGTCGCGCAAAACTCGCGCGAGGAAACGCGATATTTCGCATTTTCCCCGTCGCGATCCGGAAGAGGGCGGCATGAAGCGACTTAAGGTTAGTCATCTGGAATCGGCCCTAATCAATACACTGCTGCCTAGAGTGTTTATCTGCATGAAACTCTATCACAACGCGCATTTCTGATGAACAAACACAAATTACAGCTACCATCGGTGTTATGATACCTGGTATATTGCCAATAATGCTCTTCGTTTTGCCTAAAACCGAGACTGATGGCTGCACAAGTGCCTCAAGGTAGCAGGGAGGAGGGGGGAGTCTCCCCCTCCCCTCTCTCTTTGCTTGTAGACAAATTGAAGGTTGGTCATTTCACAGGGCCCTGGTTTGGCTCCAGACTGCAGGATGGGGGAGAGGAGCTAACCATTTCCCTCCTCCCAGTTTTTTTTTTTTTTGGCCTGAAATGGCTCTTTAGAGCTGCTGCTCACCCCATGGGTCAGCTATCTGGACACTCTATGCTTTGCCTGTATGTTTGCTCACTGTGGCAGACAGCAGCTCTGTGGGTCCACCTCAGATTGAGGAAGCAGTATATGGAAATGACTACCCACCCACCCCCGCCCATGCTTTGGTCCTAATTCAGATCAGGACACCTAATTCAGACCACACACTATTTAAAAAGAACAGGTGGGTGGGAGCTCTGCTCATGGAACTCCCTCCCTTTCGCATCTGTTTAGGTGAAGCTTGGTGGCTCACTTGATGTACAGATGCTCACTGTATCATATCAGCACAGCTTGACTAAAGATAGCATTTATTTTTTGGTGGGGGGGGGGGACGGGCTGCTTAGACACCAGCTTCATTCTGCCCTTTTCCTCATTCCAAGGAGGCCTAGGTATGGATTTTGCTCTGTGAAAATGGAATGTTTTTCAATCTTTAATCAATCTGTATTTTCTAAGGCAGAGGTGCAAGCTACCAGCCAATAAAGCATCCAAACCTCTTCATTCCTGCTGCATCAGCAAAATGTAAAAAACATTTTTGAGCCAGACTTCATTTTGCCCATATGTGCTAGACTCCTATTGCTTTTTCAAGTAACTGCATTTTCTTCTTTTTGAAGAAAGTTTGTAATGGACTTTTGATGTTTTAGTGGCCTGCTCATATTTTCTTCCCCAGATTAGTTCAAACAATAAAAATTTTTTGAGAGAGCACCAAGTACCCATGTTTTGGGGAGAACTGATATCGAGTTACCATATCTTGGAGGCTATATTTTATGAAGGGGAGGGATGCTTGGTTCTTGGCTTGTTCTTTCGACTTCCAAAGTGCAGAACTGATAGGCAATAGACAACCGTTGTCACGTTGAATTATTAATGATTGTTTGCCTTTGTAAAAATTTCCATGCACTGAATGAATTGTTTTCCATTATTTGAGGGCAGGTTACTATGGAAAAGCAAACATTAAACGCATTTCATATCACACAAAAAAACCCTTTGGTTTGGGCTTCCAGACTCTCTCCTTAGATCCCTTCAGTATGACAAGAAAAATAAAACAGTAGAGTGGAAAGAAATAGTAATAACCCAGATAGTACTTTGCTAGGGAGCTAAAAGTGAGTTTTCTGAGGCTAGAGATGGTGTGGTGTTCAAGCCTCGCGTTCCTTGGCTCTCAGGAATTTGGTACATGCTCACAGTTTCACCTTCGTGCCACTTATAACTGTTTGTTTATATTCCTTTTTTAGATTTGTAAAAGCAAAGCTAAAGAATCCCAACAGTATTACCACAGCTTGGCCATCCGCCAGAGCTTGGCTATTCATTTTAACATACAGCAGGACTGTGGCCATTTCTTAGCCGATGTGCCCGTTCGGCTCCTTCCGTGGGAGGATCCTGACTCTCCAGAGGAAGAAGAGCAGGAAGAAAGTGAGCAGCGGGCCCACGAGAGCCCTTCTGATGCAGAAGCATCACAGAAAGACAGCTCAAGCGCACCAGGAACGGTCAGCAAGCAGCGCAGCAGAGTTGTCGTCATCACCCGTGAGGTTCCCTACCTGACGGTGGCAGATTTTGTACAGTCGTCTTCAGAACGCCACAGAAGCAACCCAGACTTGTACGAAAGACAAGTGTGTTTCCTCCTCTTGCAGTTGTGTTCTGGCTTAGAGCACCTGAAGCCCTATCACATTACACATTGTGACCTGCGCTTGGAGAATCTTCTGCAGGTGGACTACAAGCCTGGGGGGAGCCTTCTGAACTCTGAGCCTGTGGAGCCCAACCCCAGTGCCGCTTGCCCGGCCAGGCTCCTTGTGAGCAATTTTTCTCAAGCCAAGCAAAAGAGCCACATGGTAGATCCAGAAGTCCTAAAGGATCAGTCCCGCCTTGCCCCAGAGATCATCACAGCCACGCAGTATAAAAAATGCGATGAGTTTCAGACTGGCATCCTCATTTATGAAATGTTGCACCTGCCCAACCCCTTCGATGAAAATCCAGAGCTGAAGGAGAAAGAGTACACCTGCTCTGACCTGCCCAGGATCCCTTGCCGTTCTCTCTACTCCCTGGGGCTTCAGCAGTTGGCAAACTGCCTGCTAAATCCCAACCCCTCAGAAAGGATCCTTATATCCGAGGCCAAGGGAGTCCTTCAGTGTTTGCTATGGGGCCCTCGTGAGGATGTGTTTCAGACTCTCAACGCCTCTTGCAGGCCAGCACAAAGGGAGACTGTGCTCCAGAACTGGCTGGACATCAAACGGACGCTGTTGATGATCAAGTTTGCTGAAAAGTCTTTGGACAGGGAATGCAGAGTCAGCCTTGAAGACTGGCTTTGTTGTCAGTATCTGGCTTTTGCCACTACAGACTCACTCGATCGCGTGGTGAAAATCATGCAGCAGCACTAGCTTGTGTGAGCTGCAGCTTTTGACTTCAACACCCCCCTTACCCACTCCTTTCTCCAGCAAGCGCTAAAATTCTATCTAGCAATCAAGGTCACCAAGACTGAGCAAACAGATCTCAGTGGGAAGCTCTGTTTCCTGTCAGAGGTGTAAAAGGAGACTTGTACTGGTCTGAGGCCCCATCACCTCCTATAGTGGGTGGTATGATGAAACAAGGAAAGGTGGAGACATTGAAAAGGAAACCACTATTTCTGAGATCCCTGTTCAGAAGAACGCTCTGTGATGGTGGTACCAAGCCACTGCATTAAGGTCCATGTGCTGCATATGGCAGCGTCCAGTGAACTACAAATAGGAATAAGATGAATGAGTTGTCAGAACCTAAATGCTTTTCACAAGGTGGGGCTTCTGCCACATTCCCTATGAGAGGCTGTCAGCCCCAAATGACTCAGCCCGTACCAGTCTCACTTCCTTGAAAAGCAGCTCTGATTCTCCCCCCCCACCCCCTCCCCACGAGGAAGCACTCTGGACTGCTAGTGAGTTATAGTCAGCTGCATCCTGATCAAGTTGCCTCCCCTTTCCTTTAGCTCTTGAGACAACACATGACATGCAAGTTACGTTTTGTAAAAAAGTGACAAACCCCCCAGTCTTAAGCGATTGTATTTTTGAATGGAGGTGCATTCAGGAAGGGGGTGCTCAAATCTACTTGCCAAGAGTTCCAGAGTTACATAATGTATTTTGCCCTTCTTTTTACCCCTCCTCAACCCTCGGTTTGATTGGGCAGCAGTCATCAATATGGAGTATTCCCAATAAAAGCCAAGAGTGTGTCTTTCTCTTTTGGCCAACCTATCTGATGCACTAGTCCTGCTTGGGGTTATCGATGGACTGTTAATTATAACCACTTTAACCAAGAGCAGTGCCGGGAACCAGAGGACAACAGAAGCAAACACATTTTAGAAGCAGTTATACCTTCTCCTATCAGGTGGGCATATATCCTAAATCAGGGGCGCAAAAGTATTGGCTTTCTGTGCCTGCCTTGCATTTAGTTTTGCCTGGCCACGCTGTTTCGCACTGTAAGATGGAAGCTTGTTGTGCTGGCAGATGCCAACATGGCTTAGAGTTCGTTATGGTGTCACAAATAAGCTATGCTGCTAGAGAAGGTTTACCTACAGATGTGGTTTTCCTGAGGGCCAGGGAGAGCACCATCTGCTTGATGGCTAATATTTGTCCAGTTTAGTTTCCCCTTCAGGAGTATTTGGCGACATAGATGCTTCCGAGGAGCCCGTGTTAGGATATTTCTAGCTGTTACTGCCAATCACTTAAAATGCCACGGCTGTCAGCATCGTTCTGGTGACTCTGAAAGAGTCGCTGCATACTAAGGAGACACTGAGTAAACAAATCCAACTGCCTGAAGGAGTGTTTGGCCTGTAGACATCCCTGCTGGCTTCCTTTCCTAATACAGAGGCCTTTTCCTGTGGAAGCATGACAGCTCTCTCTCCTACACCTGATCTCTTTGCTCAGTAATTGTTAGGCTTCCTTTGAGTTACCTCTGAATGACAGAGCTGCAGCCAAGTATTGAATTCCTACAGCTGGGGACAGTTGTTTGTTGAAAAGTGGACACCTCTTGCGCAGAGCCTGTGCTGCTGCTCCTCTTTCTCCTATGGATATATGTGCAATTTTTGGATGTATTATATGAAAAGCTGTGTTTAGTGTTTACGTTGCATAACTGATTTACCTGTATGCTAGACCTATCCCCTTCCTTTCATGGCACATAGATGCACAAAGTTACATGTGCTGTTTCTCTGGATTGCTGTTTCCTTTATCGTTAAACTGTGACTAACCTGTTTACTTCAGCCTTGGAAACAAATAAGCCACTTTGAATTGCGTGTGCATGTTTGGACCAGCCCCCCTTTGAGAGGTCGGCAGCCAGCTTTGTCCTCTTGCAGCAGGGCACAGCTATCTTGCTGATTCCTGGTTTACGGAAACCCCTTCTATTTCTCGTGCAAGTGGTCTATAGGGTTTGTGGTGGTCTCTCTAAATGCGTGGATCTTCCTGCTTCAGTATCTACCAGGTTGTGGAATGCTGGAGAAGGATCAGACAAGGTTAAGGGCAGTATGTGTGACGAGCGTCCTGACGTACTTCAGACAAAAGGACAACATTGTTTGCAAGCCAGGACAGCTTTCAGAATGCAAAAAAAAAAAGCACACGAAAGCCCAAGATGCGAGGCATGGTTTTGTGATCCGTGTGGCTTCCTGAAAGGTTCTACAGACTCTAGGCGGTGTCTTTTACAGAGGCTTACACAAACATGACATATAGCCATGCTTTATTCGGGAAGGGGTGGGGAAAGGAGAAATGCCTCCCGGTATGAACAAGTTGCTCCCCTGCCCCTCACCCTAATTGCGTGAGGGTGCTCCTCAGTTTTATATATGCTTTTAACTAATATCTCTGTGCACACAAAGTTCTCATTTAGCCAGCCTTTGACACTTAGCTACACATGGACTACTGAGCCCTGCGGTAGGCACATTCCACCAGGCATCTTTTAGTGTATAATGTGCGCTTCAAACCTCTTCCTTGTTGACATGCACATGCAAAAGTACACTCTTGAATGTTTTGCGTATTTTATGCAGCAGGACCCAAACCGTTGTAGCTGGTTTCCTAGCTCTGATTTCCATTTTGTATTTTGGTGGTAACATTTAAACCAGTATTAGCATTCTGCGCTTCAGGCAAGCTTGTTCACTGCCATCTCTTTGCCATGTAGTTCTGGATGACTGTTGTTAATGAAGGATGGTCATGTGAGTGCTGTGTAGTGGGGGGGCGGCTTCCATCTTGGATGTCTCTTTGCAGACATCCTAGAACAGCTGTATTCAATTGGTGGAAGCCTCCTGTCTTAATGAAGAGCCACACCAAACTGATGCCCAGGAAAGAACCTGGGACAAAATATTGTTACAGCCTAATTTCTAATCCTTGTTTCCCTTGTAATTGGAGGTCACAAGGCATCAGGAATGGAGCCTTAGGTACGGAGAGCCCCATTCATAGGCTTTGCAGTTTGAATAATTCAGCCTTTTTTAGTTGAGCT
This sequence comes from Eublepharis macularius, assembly GCF_028583425.1. Lineage (NCBI taxonomy): Eukaryota > Metazoa > Chordata > Lepidosauria > Squamata > Eublepharidae > Eublepharis > Eublepharis macularius. The sequence continues at coordinate 34,854,453 of NC_072807.1, read as the reverse complement.
CACCCACAGTTCAAAGATTGTCATTCTCAAATAGCCATACTGTTTTGTAAATATATATATATGTTCTGTATATATTTACTGATTGTAAAGATATATATTTTCAGAACCAGGCCATTCATTTTAGCACAATATAAACCAGTAGTAAACAGAGCTCTGGGAGATTCCACATTTTGAAAGAATTTGAATGTTGTTGTGCTGCTTGGAGCTTTGACGAATCTTTTCTGGGGGGGTGGCCCTCTCAGCCTTGATTTTATTGCACAATCAGTGCCTTGCCACAGAACTAAAGCTTTGGGAGGGAGGATTCCCCAGTGGCCGCTGCCCTCCGTTAGCTACCAGCTGATTAACAGTGCCCACAGTTTTGTTTTGTTTTTAAAAACTATGAAATGAAAGGACGCGTTCCCCACAAAGCTGAGTTGGCAGTTTTACAAAAAGAATACAGTGTGATGGCTCAGATCCATGAGTTCTCTGGATATCATTATAAAGTCAAAAGAAAAGTCTCGTGGCAGATTTTTTTCCCCAAAACTGCAACTTCCATGGAAGAAGAAACAGGCTGTGTTGACGTAGCTGTCTAGACAGCGTAGAATTAGGAAGCCCTGTTGCTCTGACAATCTTATTCAGACTCCAGCCGGTAAAGGAGGCAAACTGTGCGCAAAGTCTGCATGCTGACCTGCTCAGGAAGACTCTGGCCCACCTATGCTCTGGTGCAAAACCTTGGAAGCAGAGGGAAAACAAGACTGCCAGAAAGTGGAGGTCTTCTATTAAAGATAAGTGAAGCCATTCAGGTTTTCCATCTGAAATGATAGGCCATAGTGCACTCTTCATTGTGCCAGAGATAAGAGCATTAGAAACCCCAACGAATGAATCTACTTGCGTAGGGCATAGCCTCCTTATTCCATGTTTTATCCCAACATTTCCTGTCAGCTAGCCCCAGACACTGGAATTTGCTGTTTGAATTTTGCTTAAGGACAGCCAGGAGTTCCATGCTTCAGTCAGCTAGCTCAGTACAGAGGTTCAAGCTTGCCTCTTACTCCAGCCCACTGCAGTAGAACAGAGCAAGAGTCCAGTAGCACCTGTAAGACCAACAAAATCTGCGGTAGGGTATGAACATTCATGAGTCACAGCCAGGGGTCATTTCATAGAAAAAGAGCTGGAGGAACTCATTAGCATAACTCATTAGCATATGCCACACCTCTTGCCATCACCGGAAGTGTGTCGTTCGTATAATTGATTTGCATATGCCACACCCCCTGACATCACCTATCCTGGCTGTTTTGGACCCAATCCTGGCCATTCAGGGCCGAAATTGGGCCCAAAATGGCAAAAGGGGGCTGAAAAGAGGCCCAAAATGGTCAGGATCGGGCCTCTGATGAGCGGGAGAGTGACCCACCACCTGTCAGAGGCCTGATCTGGGCCGTTTCAGCCCCAACCCAGGCGGAAACGGGCCCAAAATGGCTGAGAGTCAGGTGGGCGGGGCCACCTGACGTGACCTCTGGGGAACTGCATTCCTGTGCGTTCCCCCTCGAAATGAGCCCTGGTCACAACTCACTTCTTCAGCTCCCTGGTTTTCTTATGCAAGCAGGGAAGGATTGAATGCGTTGTTCCCTTCAGAAGGCTTGTCTCAGTGAATACATGGAAAGTTTTGTTTCCATGCAGCCTCTGGTCACCTGTCCCATGGCCTTAAGGCAAGCCATGCCTTTACAAGAGGTTAATAAAGGGGGCTGCCTTGAGCCCCCGAAGACTCCGTTCCGCTCAGCTCTCACATTGATAAGGACGGAATGTTCGGCTTGTCACAAAGGTAGCAAATGAGGATTATCTCCTCCCTCATAACTTCGTTAATTGTACAGTGATTTGAAAGCTCGTGGTGGTGCCTTTTCTGAGATTAGTGAAATCCAAAGTACATAGGAGTCAGCGGTAGCTTATCAACCAGTTCTCTACTTGAGAAATGCATACAACAAAATGCCTAACGGACTCTGAGCAGGGTTCAGACCTAAAACACAGACGGGGCTAGCAAGAGCAGGCCAGATTCTCAAATATTGGTCACCAGAAGCAGGTTTCACTAGCAACCAAATGTTGTTCCCCAAATGCAGCCCTTTGCCTCCAAGTCCCGTGTAAGTAAATGGTTGTGATTTACTCCTGTGGAAGAAAGATAAAGCACTGTACTTGGCGGTGTTTTAAGTCGAGGCAAAGCCTGCTCAGGTGGTCTCACTAGAAGGGATCCTGGAGGCAGAAGATGCACTGTTTACTCCCTCCATGGGCCCCTGGACTGTCCAGCCACCCAGAATACACTGCGCCCATCAGCACTGTAGGCATTGTGTTCTTTAGGAAATTGGAGGGGGGGACGGGATTCTCAAGAGATGTGCTGAAGAATTTTCACTGTGCCAGGGCTGTAGCTGCTAAAGACCCCTCCATGCTGGAGAGCAGTGCCTCTGCCAAGCTGTTTTTGGAGTATTGCAGTTGAATTTGTAGTTGGAGGCATCTCTAAGTTTTGTTTTTTACGCAAAACATCAACCCAGCGGCACAATCTGCAGCCCAGTCCTATGCCAAAGTTGATTTCAGTGGGACTTTGGCCTCACTTAGCTCTGCATCGGATTGCACCTTTTTTTAAAACACCGCAGAACTTCATGCTTGGGAGAGTAATTGGAAATTATTTAAACTCCTAAGGAAACCTCCAGAAGTATTTTGCTACTCCATCCAGCTTCTGGTTGGAAAGCCCTCCCCTACAGCACAGGCAATTGAGTCTCAAAGTGAGGGAGAACAGATGGCAATTCACAAAATTGCCAACTACCTGAGCATTTCCCTTTGTTCCAGTTGATCTTCGCTTCCAGCTCCTTTGATTATCCCTCTAACCCAGAACAGTAGTTCAGTAAAGATTGCAGTATTTTAATAGGGGGGGGGGAATCATGCATGCCCATATTTTTATAAATGAATTTTGATGATCCGCAGGCATAATCTGCTTCCCCCTCCCATTTATGATCCGTATGTAGATTATACATAACGTATAATACGCATACTATTTGCTTGAATTTTAAAAATTCATTAAGTAGAGATCTCGTTCTGAAATACCAGTTCAAATGTACAATGCTTTAACTTGAATGTAGTCAGGCTTAGGAAGTTTTGTAGCTTTCACCAGGGGGCAGGGGTTGGTTTCAAATTTAATTATGCTGAACATTTTAAGTACAAGGAACAAAAGTGGGAAGATCCTGCGCAGGTGCAGCTTGATGTGGTCTCTCTTTACAAATGCCTTGAGATGGGAATTTAACCATTTTCTTTGCAAGACACCATTCTGTTGGGTAAGCGGTGTGTTTGGAGTTCACTGCATTGCTATATCCGGTGCTTCATATCTATATTTACACATTTTTACAGATACAAACTCCCAGCCTTCCTTCGTGTTTGGATGGCAGTTACACTCCCCAGTTTGCTGTGGTACTTTGCTGTGTACTCTGTGGCATCCATGTTACTGTGTAAATAAACTAGTTTCATTACACTGACAATCCAGGTGTGCCTTTGCCTTAGTTTTCTTTTTGATGTCTTTATACAAGGATGTGCTATTGGCAATTAATTATTGGCTTGAATATAACTTTTGTTAGAACCAATAGAAACTGATGCAATTTATTCGCAAGAGAACAGCCATTGTATTGATGTAGCACGTGGGAATATCTCCCTAGTTCTCACATAGAAACACCATATTCAGGATTTTAAAAAACATGTTTTAATTTCTGCTCCTGTAGCTCGGACTGCCTAATTTTTTTTTAGATCCATTTGCATCTCTGTTCAGTCTCGAGGTTGCCCTTCTCCCTTGTTATTTGGCAATCTTGATCTCTACTATGATAGAAAACTTGCTTCCTTCACAATGGGATGGTTTCCATGTCACAGAAAGAGACCTCTGATCTTCCACAAGGAACTTGGGAAAGGTGGAAAGAAGTAGAAGAAATGGTACCTGTTTGGCTTTCCCACACCGTGGGCATGGGGGCTACCCAGAAATAGAAATCAGGGCATTGGCTCTGCTCTGGCAATGTGGGCCAGGGGCAATTCCAGAAGAATTTTCGCTTCAAGGTAAAAGGACCTCTTTCAAGCATGGGACCTTGGACATTTCTGGTTTATTATAAAGCAGTGCGTGAGCACCCTCTAGTGTTAAGTACAGAACATGACAATAGTGAATTTCTGCAAAGAGGTCTCAAACACTGAATACCTACTTGGGGGCAAACACCTTTCCCAAACAGACCTGTGGGGAGGGGACAAAGGCACCTGCAAGGTATAATAAACAGATTCAGTGGGGTTGCTTTAATCATTATAATAATAACAACATTTGATTTATATACTGCCCTTCAGGACAACTTAATGCCCACTCAGAGCAGTTTACAAAGTATGCTATTATTATCCCCACAACAATAATCACCCTGTGAGGTGGGTGGGGCTGAGAGAGCTCTGAGAGAGCTGTGACTGACCCAAGGTCACCCAGCTGGCTTCAAGTGGCGGAGTGGGGAATGAAACCCGGCTCTCCAGATTAGAGTCCTCCTGCTCTTAACCACTACACCGAACTTGCCATATTATCTTCCTCAGTAGAATTACCCCACCCTGAGCTTATGTTCCCTGCACCTGAGCTGCTTCTGGTTCTGATGCCCACCTGGGGGGCTGTAAAATTAATTCACATTACCAGGGGAGAGTCAAGCACCACCCCTCTCCCTGCCTCCATGTTCTCTGACCTAAGGTTGGGAACACTACGTTTGACACTCCTCACGTCTCCCTTCGCTTTCAACTATATCCCACGAGCATCACCCACTTCTCAGGCTGAGTCAGTTGCCCTGTTGTCCAGCCATCGGCCTGTGACCACTTCCAGCATTCGCAGGATTCATGTCTCTTTAGATCCCTTTCCTCAAAGTATACGGCTGCATGAAAGGTAAATGAAAGATGATGAGATAATATGTATCCTCTCCAATCAGAGTGATCCAATGCCAGTGACAGCAATATAAAATGGCTCACTCAACTGCAATTACTCTGCTCTTCTGGGGGCTGCTGCCTGCTTGCTGACAAGTTGCACTTGCAAACGGGTCAGTGAAATCGGGCAGTTTCTTCTGGAACTTTCCTTGGGGTGTTTTTTCTGAGATTTGCCAAACCCTTCCTTCCTTCACTACTTTTTTTCCTTTTAGGCTTACAGTCTAAATAAACATAAGGGGGGAAACCTGCATTTCTGGATCAATTAGAGTCGCTCTAGGAGAAAATGGATGTCTGAAAAGCAGGATATAAATGTAATAGACTTCAAAGAGGGCCATAAAAGGAAGAGCCACTGCACTTAAAGGAATGAGTGTATCAAAGAGTAAAAGGAGCCCCAACATTGCAGAAGTGTCTGTTATAACAATTGTACCTACATTAGCACAATAAGCCAACACAAATGGCTAATGGGCCATGAAATCAGAGGACAAAAGTTCTAGGATAATTATGTCTGCATAATGTCACAAGGATTAGTGCCAAAATGCATCTAGGTCCAGTTTTCTTGGGGTTCAACAGAAGGCCGGTCCATATATCAGCTTCAGAGAAGAATTTATTCATGAGCCATAAGCATTTTTCCAAACAGAAGATGCAACGTGTATATCCAAGTGGTCGCTGGCTGTTTCTCCTGTATCTTTTTTCTTGTGGGCTCAGTTCTTGAGCCAGGATTCACCGGTAGAATTAACTCCCATTTTCCACAGAAAATCAGACAGTGCCCAGCCAGGGCAAAAAAGATGGCTGACACACAAAGGTGGGTGCATGAATTTTTTACCACTTCAGTGTAGCTTGCCACCTTTCATCCTCAGTATGGGGAAAACAGTGTTTAGGATTGCCAGCGTAACATTCTCCTGTATACCCCAAAGCATTACAAAATAGACGTGCATGCAGACATTTACTGAGGGTTATTAGACAGAAGAATCCTGCAGAGTATATTGGATTCGACCCCTTGGTCGACCCCTTTCTGATTTTAATGACAAATGTTCAGGGGAAATGGAGAGCTTCGAAAGGAGGACTAGACAGATTCACAGAGGATAGCTTTATCGACTGCTATTTGCCATGACAACTAAACAGAAGCAGGTTCGCAGTCAGCATCTCTCTGAATCTTAGTTGCTGGCAGGGTAGTGTTTTACCTGCTCGTTGGCTTCCTGGGGGCATCTCTCTGACCACTGTAGGATACAACATACTGGATTTAAATACTCCTTTGGACAAGTCCAGCCGGGCTCATGTTCCTGTGGGAGCCGTATTCTTATCTGCTGGCCTCCTTCCCTGAAAGGCAGTTGCAAGTAATTCTGGCCCAGTTGACCTAAGTGCTATTTTGTTGGCATAGGAAGTTCACGGCAACAGTGCCAGGAGAACCAGTTCTCCCTTTTTTGGGTTACTGAAGGACTATTAATCATTGGACCAAAAAGGGTACTGATTTAATCAATCTGTATGGTAATGGAAGTCTCTTGGTCTGTGGTGTTCACTGAAAGGAAGATTTGTACGAAGACAAGAAAGGAAGCAGAACCTTGCCCTGTGGCTCCGTGGTAGTGAATGCAATTTGATTCAATCCATTCAAGTCTTTTCCTTCAATTATCCTACTTCCTATTATCTAGTAGCAACCAATTTGGATAACGTAGACTTCCCCAGTCCGATCCCCACCTTGAGCAGGCATAAAGAAGACCTATATGACCTGTGTTTGTAGTTTATGATGCCACCAGACAACACCAAAATAGTGGGAACTATTTTTCTGCTGTTTCAGCATCAGGTTCTTTGATAATGTCGTGTAGAAACCAAGATCAGGATTGGATCAACAAAGTCCCATACCACCATACTGAATGCGCTAACAGCGCTCTGGAGCAGCCAAGTGTTGTTCTCAATTTTCTTTTGAAAAAAAATCACAGCTGGCCACATCCACTTAGGTGTCAGTCTGTGGAAATCTGACAAAATGGCGGGTGGGGGAGGGGCGATTGGCAATGCATCTGACGAAAAGAACTGTGATTCTCGAAAGCTTATGCTACAGTAAAGTTAGTTAGTCTCAAAGGTGCTACCGGACTCTTTTTGATTTTACTATTTGCTATGGTACTGTCCAGAATTCTTCTGCCTAGTTCTGTGTAATGTCTTTCACGCAAACAAAGCAAAATCAAAAAGAGTCCAGTAGCACCTTTAAGACTAACCAATTTTATTTTAGCATAAGCTTTCGAGAATCAAGTTCTCTTCGTCAGATGCCTGATACAGAGACTGGTCAAACACAGAAGAGCAGAGGGAAGAGGCAATTAGGGGGGGAGAGGGAGGGAGCAACCAAAACATTCCTTTGCTAGTATATGTAAACATCTCCTTTTGGTGTGTGTATCAGTTGGCTTCAAAGGAGTTTGCCCTGTTAGTTTGTAGAAGCCAAACAGCTAGACCATCCAATTCCAATGCAGTATGGGCCTTCGATAACCACAGCTCTCCCTGCCAGATGCATCTGACAAAGAGATCTGTGGTTCCCGAAAGCCCACGCCAGGTACCACTGAGCTCCCCCAGACCCCACCTCTGTAAAGGAAATCTGTTACCTGTGGTAATGTGATAACCATTCATAGTCCCTATTCAGTCCCAGCTTGACAGAGTCAAATTTGCATATGAATTCCAGTTCATCTACGGTCTTCCAGTGCAGTCCCACATGGGGACTGCGCACGCGCAGGCCTGCCGATCCGGACATTTCCAAGCTCAAAAAATTCACCACCAGGGGGCGCTCTCGCCTCCCACCGCGCAAGCGCGGCAATTTCCCGCCGAAAAACGGCTCCCAAGAGGCAGAGCGTCCCCCCACATACCCTCAGTTCCTTTTTCGCCGCCGATCGAGAAGGTTCTTTCCAGCTCTTCGCTATGTCGGACACTGCCCTCTTCAAGAGATGTGAGTCATGCGATAGAAAAATGACTCGGTCTGATGGCCACGCTCATTGTTTGTACTGCCTGGGGGAAACCCATAATACGCAGGCTTGCAAACACTGCCGAGCCTTCACCTCCAAGGCTAGGGCGGAGAGAGCAGGCCGGCTGCATGCTTCTCTTTGGAAGCGGGCAATGGAAGTCCACGATCCACCGGGCGCGACTGGTGATTCGATTAGGCCCGGCCCGAGTTCTGCGGCCCATAGATCTGGCCCGGGTTCCACATCTTCGAGAACTTCGCGTTCCCGTCCCTCTCCCAGCCACTCGGAACCGAGGGCTTCTGAGCCCCCGACCACGTCATCCCGGAGCGCGTCGGAACCGGCAGCTTCTGGTCGGAGATCGTCGGGCTCGAAGGCGAGTCGGAACCGTCGACCCTCGACTTCATCTGTGGCCTCGGCGCCATCGGCACATAAACCCTCGGAGCGACACCGACCTCCTTCGGTTCCGAAAACGGTTCCAACATCCGCGCCGGCTGTGCCTTTGTCGGTTCCGAGAGCATCGGAACCATCCTCGACGTCGAAGGCTCCGGAACCGACTATTGAAAAGAAAAAGAAGAAGCGGAAACACTCTTCTAAAAAGGACACGGCAGTCTTGGAAAGTCTTATTGTGCCTCCTACCGCTCCCTCGTCGGAACCGTTGCAAGCGGTTCCGACTGAGGACCGACGTGCGGATTCGGCTGATCGTGGCTCGCCCAGAGGTTCCATTCGGCGTTCCAGTCCGGTGGGTGATGTTATCGTTTTAGACAAACCCTCCACTCCGACGGGGCGCCCGAGGTCGACTTCGAGAGAGGCACGATCATCTGCTTCATCGGGCAGTCGCAGGGGTCGACCCCACAGGCGCAGTCCACGTTCCTATCGAAGTCGGTCGCGGGACGATCGCCTCAGCGATGATCCGGCTGGATCGTATTACAGTGAGAGAGCCTCCCCAATCTCGGACCGACCTTATCAGGAGAGCCCCAGGTCGCCTTCGTGGAGGTCTTATGGGGACTATCGCAGAACACCTCTCCCTTCTGATACCGACTTCCATAGGTCTCGTCGGCATTATAGTGATTCACCAATCTCTGATTCGCCTGACAGAGAAATTGGCCCCACTGATGAGGCTTCTCCTACGGATGATTTCAGGGCGTATAATGACCTGTTACAGCGCATGGCCAAAGCTCTGGACCTTGAAGTTTCTGCAACCGAGTCCAAATTTACGGACAAAATTTTACAGCACATCTACTCAGGATCCACTCCGACAGTGGCTTTTCCTTTGATTGATGGATTTGTGGATTTGTGGAAGGGCCTTCAGTCTAAACCGGCCTCTACGCCCGCCACTAATCGTAAGGTTGAAAATCTCTATCGTCTTAGAGATGACGCTCATCCTTTTCTATCGACACATCCACCTCCATCATCTCTAGTTACTGAAGAGATGCAAACTAGACCTAGACAAGGTTCTGTTTCCACACCAGTCGATAAGGACAGCCGAAAGATTGATGCTTTAGGTAGAAAATTCTATACTTCGGCTGCCTTTGGGATCAAGATAGCAAACTATGCAGCGATGATGGCCGCATACCAATTGTTGCTTTGGAAGAAAGTAGCTGCCTTCGTACCAAAGCTCCCAGAAGATCAGAGAATCTTCCTGCGGGTAATACAGGAGGAGGCGGTACGGCTGTCTCGCCACCAGATCAATGCAAGCAGAAGCATGGCGGACACATCGGCCAGGTCACTCCTCTCGGCAGTAGTTTTGCGTCGTCACGCCTGGTTGAGGACCACGGCGCTGCCTCCTGAGACTAGGAATAGAGTAGAAGATCTCCCCTTTGAAGGAACGTTACTGTTTTCTGAAAAAACGGATGAGTTCCTTTCAAAGAAGAGGACGGACCGCCTGACTGCACGTTCGTACGGTGTGCTCCACCAGAATCCTCAGCAGGCCTCTCGTCCATATTATAGGCCTTTTCAACGAAATCGGCAGCAAAGATACCAACCATACTTCGGGTATGCGTACCAATCCCGCAGAAATTATCAAAGTCCTCAGCCTTCCTTTTACCGGCGCCGGCAAAATCAGAGGGGTAGAGCCAGTTCACAACAGCGACAGGCTAAAGACCTACCTCAAGCAAATAAACAATTCTGACAGTTACAGAGCCCTGACCCCATTTTCGGGACCAGGCTGAGCACTTACAAGGCTGCATGGTGTTCTATTTGTTCGGACAGTTGGGTTTTATCAATAGTTGAAAAAGGTTATAAAGTTGAATTTTTGGATTTACCTTCCTTGAGTCTCCCTGTGTTTATTTCTCAACCACCTTCACAAGAGGTGTTATCTGAGATTTCTGCATTGTTGATTAAAGGGGCTATTGAGGAAGTCCCTGGCACATCATCCTGGTTGGGGTTTTATTCTCCCCTTTTTATGGTTGAGAAAAAGGATGGAGGTCTCCGGCCTATCCTAGATCTCAGAAAACTAAATAAGCTGGTTCGAATTAGGAAGTTTAAGATGGTAACATTACAGACGGTCTTAACACTGTTACCCTCGTATTCATGGTTTGCCGTCCTTGACCTCAAGGACGCTTATTTTCACATTTCAATTTTTTCCGATCACAAGAGGTACCTCCGGTTTACGTGTGGTACCAAGGTTTTTTCAATACAGGGTCTTGCCCTTCGGTTTGGCTACCGCACCGAGGGTATTTACAAAATGCATGGCAGTTGTGGTGGCCCATTTGAGACTCCAGGGATGTTGCATTTTCCCGTATTTAGACGATTGGTTATTGGTGGGACACTCCCCTGAAGAGGTCGATAGGCAGATCGCCCTCACCTTATCTGTATGTCTTCAGTTGGGTCTTGTTGTCAACCAGAAGAAATCTAAATTGACCCCGGTAAGGTCCCTCCTTTTTATAGGAGTGGTACTAGATGGTGTTAGGAACATGGGTTTCCTGCCTGAGGAGAGGGCATCAAAGATTAAGACCCTTGTTCGTAAATTGAGGAGATGCCGTTACCAGCCGGCACGGTTCCTTCAAGGTTTGTTGGGATGTATGGCGTCCACGACGGCTGTGGTCCCCCTTGCCAGGCTTTTTATGAGAGACCTACAGACGTGGTTCAATTCTGTTTACTCCCCTGAACGGGATTCCCAGGACAGGAAATTTTCCGTCCCCAGACAGGTTCTGCGGTCGCTGGATTGGTGGTTGTCTGACGCCAATCTTATGAAGGGTGTTGAGTTTGGTTATAAACAACCTCAAATCGCTATTACAACGGATGCCTCACTGTTGGGGTGGGGTGCTCATTGTGAGGGATTGTATGCTCATGGGGTATGGTCTGAACTAGAACGTATTGAGCATATTAATCTGCTTGAGTTGAGAGCGATCTTACTCGCTTTGATTTCCTTTTCAGATACGGTACAGAACAAGTCCGTCCAGATCTTGACGGACAATACGACAGCAATGTTTTACGTGAACAAACAGGGGGGCACGGCGTCCATGTCCCTGTGTGCAGAGGCAAAGAAGTTGTGGACTTGGGCCATAGAACATTCGGTGTGGCTCCAGGCAATGCACATACCAGGGGCCGAGAATTCTATGGCGGATCATCTGAGCAGATTGGACAGGGACAATCACGAGTGGTCCCTGCAGGACAAATATCTGCTCGCTGTTTTCTCCCGATGGGGGTTCCCGGAAGTGGATCTCTTCGCCTCGGAAGAGAATTGCAAAGTCCAAAAGTATTGCTCCAGGGGAGGAGTAGGCCTAGGGTCTCGTGGGGACGCATTTCAACTTGGGTGGTCGGGTCCCCTGATGTATGCATTCCCCCCGTTTCCGCTGTTGACCAGAGTCGTCAGCAAGATTCAGAGAGACGGAGCATCGATCATACTGATAGCCCCCTTTTGGCCACGCCAACCGTGGTTTCACGCCCTCTGGAGGCTCCAGGCACAGTGGATTCAGTTACCGGCGGTGCCGGACCTGCTGATTTGGAGGGGAGTGTTACATCACGATATCGAGAGGCTCAAGCTCACAGCTTGGCTGATCACACAAGGCCCTTTTTTTCGGTTGATGTAACTAATGTTTTAGAGAACGCTAGGCGCTTTTCCACCAGACAGTCATATGTGTTTAAGTGGGAAAAGTTTTCTTTGTGGTGTCAACAAAAGGGATCGCATCCATTTCAGGCTTCGTTGCCGGAAATATTAGATTTTTTGTGGGAGGTCAAACAGAGGGGTTTGGCTAATAGCTCCGTAAAAGTCTATTTGGCGGCTATCTCAGCCTTTCATCCTCCCATTGATCAGAGATCGGTTTTTTTTCATCCGATTGCGAAGATGTTCCTGAAGGGTCTGAATAACCTCTTCCCCCCAGTGACAGCTATCGTTCCCCAGTGGTCATTGCCTCTGGTGTTGTCTCGTTTGATGGGAAAACCGTTTGAGCCCTTGGCCACTTGTCCTCTTCGACTTTTGTCTCAGAAGGTCGTTTTTCTGGTGGCTATCACCTCGGCCAGGAGGGTGGGGGAATTGGCAGCTTTGTCTCATGAACCCCCTTACCTAAAGGTCCATAAAGAGAAGGTTGTTTTGAGAACGAAGGTGGAGTTTTTGCCAAAGGTGGTATCAAGGTTTCATCTTTCCCAAGATATTACTTTACCGGTGTTTTTCCCTGACCAATCTACGGAAGCTGATAGGGCGTTGCATTCCTTGGATGTTCGCAGGGCACTCCTGTTTTATCTGGACAGGGTGAAACCATTTAGGCGTGACTCTAATTTATTTGTGTGTTACGCAGGGCCCAATAAGGGTAAGAAAGCGTCATCTTGCACCATTTCTCGTTGGGTGGTTCAAACAATTGGGACCTGCTATGCTGCAGCAAATCAACCTTGCCCTCTGGGTGTACGTGCTCACTCTACTAGGGCGCAGGCGTCTTCTGCGGCCCTGCTGAGGGGAGTCCCTCTCCATGATATTTGCAGGGCAGCAACGTGGGCCTCGGCTGACACGTTTATAAAGCACTACGCTTTGGATATCCTGGATAGGAAGGAGTCTTTAGTGGGAACTGCAGTGTTGCAATCCATGTTTTTGTGAATTTCATTAACAATAAATAAATAAATAACTGAATAGATTAATAAAGGACATGATTACAGTGTCTAATTGTGTTTTTTCTTAGGTAATGCCACCTCCCTGGCGTTAAGCTTTGTAATCTTCCCATGTGGGACTGCACTGGAAGACCGTAGATGAAAAACAGGTTTTTACTTACCATAACTGTTGTTCATCTAGGTCTTCCGTGCAGGCACACATGCCCTCCCTCCTTCCCCGCTGAGTCTTTTGGTATTTTTTCCTTGTAGACAGCGGCGAGAAAGGAACTGAGGGTATGTGGGGGGACGCTCTGCCTCTTGGGAGCCGTTTTTCGGCGGGAAATTGCCGCGCTTGCGCGGTGGGAGGCGAGAGCGCCCCCTGGTGGTGAATTTTTTGAGCTTGGAAATGTCCGGATCGGCAGGCCTGCGCGTGCGCAGTCCCCATGTGTGCCTGCACGGAAGACCTAGATGAACAACAGTTATGGTAAGTAAAAACCTGTTTTTCAGCAGCCTCCCGTTGGATTTTGTTTTTGAAAGGTTTCTGTTGAACTACAGTGACCTTTAAGTCTTTGATGGAATGTCCTGGTAGGTTGAAGTGTTCTCCCACTGGTTTCTGGACGTTTCCATTTCTAATGTCAGATTTGTGTCCATTTATTCTTTTGCGTAGAGGTTGGCTGGTTTGTCCAATGTACAGAGCAGAAGGACATTGTTGGCACATGAGGGCATATATCAGATTGGAGGATGAGCAGCTGTAAGAGCCAGAGACAGTGTAGTTGATGCCATTGGGTCCTGTAATTGTATTCCCTGGGTAGATATAGGGGCAGAGCTGGCATCTGGGTCTGTTGCAGGGCCTGGTACCTGTGCTGGTGACTCTGCTGGCTGATTCATGGTTGTGAGTGAGAAGTCGTTTAAGGTTGGGGGGCTGTCTGTAGGCAAGGAAAGGTCTTCCACCCAGGGCTTCTGAGAGAGAGGTATCATTTTCCAGGATGGGTTGTAGCTCACTGATGATACGTTGGATGGGTTTGAGCTGGGAGCTATAGGTGACAACCAGTGGTGTTCTGTTGTTAGTTCCTTTAGGTTTGTCCTGGAGTAGGCTGTTTCTGGGTACTAGTCTGGCCCTGTTGATTTGTTTCTTCACTTCATTTGGTGGGTACTGTAGTCCCAAAAATGCTTGTTGTAAATCTCTTAAGTGTGAGTCTCGGTCGAGAGCATCGGAGCAGATACGGTTGTAACGTAAGGCTTGGCTGTAGACAATAGACCGAGTGGTATGTTTAGGGTGGTAGCTGGAGGCATGTAGATATGAGTATCGGTCTGTTGGTTTCCGGTATAAAGTGGTATTTATTCGTCCATTATGTAGTTGTACAGTGGTGTCCAGGAAGTGTACCTGTTGTGTAGAGTGGTCCAGGCTTAGGTTGATAGTAGGGTGAAAGTTTGCATCTCTGCATCTGCAAACAAAGCAGAGATTGAGAATATGCAAGCTGACCTTTGCCAGGAAGATGCTATATGCATTTCTCAAGGTCATACAAGCGCTAAAATTCTCCAAAAGGGGCTGTGGATCACTGGTGGTGAAGAAAAGTTGAAAGCAAGACGGTCTCTGGTTCATTCCCTCACAGTGTGCATCAAATAAGTGCTATTAGGCAAGCCACAGGCACGCATGAAACTTCCTTATATGGAATCAAAGCCTTGGTCCGTCAAGGTCAGAACTCTCTACTTAGACTGGTGGCAGCTGTCTGGGGTCTTAGATTGAGGTCTTTCACTTCACCTAACACTTGATCTTTTTAACTTGAAGACACCAGAGGTTGAAACTGGGACTTTCTGCAGGCTGAGCAGATGCTTTACCACTGAGTCATGGTCATGGCCCCTCCCCATAGACCTTTCCCTTTCCTCTTCACACTCAGTACTGAGCTATGTGGACCTGCGTCAATTTAGTCCATTTTTATCCTGTCCTTCCTTGAATGAGCTCAGAGAATAGAACGTGGTTATCTTTCCCCTGTACCCTGGGTTCCATCTCTTCATAGGACAAATACATAAGAACAAGGGATTGACGCAAAAATATGCTGAGCAACTCCATGCTGTGGCCCGAAGCTCATTACTGAGCTACCTGATAGCCTGCAGTAGAGAAAAGAATTCAGTTTGGTCAGGCCTCTGACTACTACCTTATCTCATTCAGTTCTGAAATCCTGCTTCTCCACTGGTTACTGATGAATATCACAGAATTATGCAGCTGGTAGGAACCAACAAGTCATTTTGTCCATGCACCTAAATGAAGGAAGGCGTTAGATGTGTCCAGTGCAAATTGGCCTCTTCTCTGAATTCTAGTGTACTCAGATTGCAAGTTTTTGCTCCTGATGTTTCTGGCATCTGTAAAATACAAAACGCTGGTGGACAATGACAAAAGGCATAAGATGAGAAACTAGTCAAGCAGATTGGATTAATAACAACAACAACAACTGCATTTATACACTGCTCTTCTAGACACATTAGTGCCTCACCCAGAGTGGTGAACAAGTTAATGTTATTATTACCCCACAATACAGCTGGGGAGCTGGAGCTGAGAGCAGTGGCTTACCCAAGGCCACCTACTGAGCTCATGGCAGTAGTGGGAGTCGAACCAGCAGAATGCTGATTCACAACCCAACCACTCACTATGATATAATAACTGTGCTTTTATACTGCTCTTCTAAACACATTAGTGCCTCACCCAGAGCGGTGAACAAGTTAGTGCTATTGTTATCCCCACAACACAGCTGGGGAGCTGGGGCTGAGAGGAGCGGCTTACCCAAGGTCACCTACTGAGCTCGTGGCAGTAGTGGGATTTGAACCAGCAGAGTGCTGATTTGGAGCCGAACAACTTAACCACTGTGCTACAGCAGCTAAAGGACACTGATCCCCTGTTTCCAAAGACAGAGGAATGTATCCATCCCTCTTGACATAAAACAAGTTGCATCTGTGTTTAATTCACAATTATCCTTTTAAACTTTGCTGCTCTGTTTACTTGGTTTGAGAAACACCCACGGAGCAGGACAACAGGCTATAATTAATCAGTGCCATGTTTTGAGGTTTTAACTAATGACTGAAGGCTTGTAAACCTTTTCCTAACATTTCAGGGGAGGAGGGTGTTGTTTGATATATCCACCCAACAGTGCATCTATTAAAATAATACGTTACGTTCTTAATTTGTGGTGTTTCTTCCTTTTAGGAATCCACGGGGCATGCCTCGGATATAATGTGTGGAAGAAAGATATCCCGCCTTAGTCCCAATCCGACACAAAGGTTAAACCCATTGATCTGAAAGGGTTTAAGCATGGGTAAACGACTGGGCTCTTAGCCAAGAGGTTTTTCAATTCCCCTTTGCTCCAAGTGCATCATTAGCTTGCCATCTAGGGGTCACAGTGAGAAAAACAATGGCTCTGGTCAATTTTTTTTAGTAAGGATGGACCAGGCTAGCCCGATCTTGTCAGATCGCAGAAGCTAAGCAGGGTTGACCTTGGTTAGTACTTGGATGGGAGACCACCAAGGAAGTCCAGGATTGGACTTGTCATAAGTTGTCCATTTCCACCGCCAGACAGGCTGTGTTTTCTGTGCAACAGCAAACAAAGAATTTCTCCTTATTGCTTCATGGCTCCGTCCTGATCCAAGGGCAGCAGCGTGTTAGCATTCCAAGTGTTCGAATGGAGAAGAAGCTTTCATTGCGAGTGGTTGAGCCTGTTTTGCGAAGCGCAAAATTCCCCCCTCCATAGAAGTCACCCAAACGTTGAACTAGATGAGACCAAAAAAAGCTGCTAATTCCTAAAGAAAACTCTGTATGCTTCTCTCTCTTTTTAAAATGGTGTTTGTGTGACTACGCACCTGTTCTTCAGCATAAATACTTATTAAGTCTTGAATGTTTTAAATAATATGAGGGCTTCCCAAGTGGTATTTTTGCATCTTCGAGCATCCCAGGGTTTGGGCTATAAATGTTGTTCTCCCTACATCAATGGCGGAAAGTGAGGATGGGGCCAGTACAGAGTAGGGGGTAAGAAAGATGCCAAAATAGTTCCTCCCAGCATCCACTTCAAGTCCCCCAAGGGTGCACTGGTCAAAAAATTCATTATTTCATTACATTTCTATTCCTCCCTCCCCGCGAACGGGCTCAGGGCAGATTACATCAGTTAAAAAACATAATCAGCAATATAAGGAGGACTTACAAATTCATAAAAGCATATTAAGATTACAGTTTACATATAAATAATTTAAAAGGTATCAAGAGGGCAGCAACCACAGTATAACTTAACTTATCTTTGCTCAGTTAAAACAGATTTCTAAAACAGAATGGTGGTAAAAACATCTAGAGGGGGGCATTCATTTATCGACTTTACTTTCATCCCCAGCTACATCTGGTGCCTCCGCCTTCCAGTAAACTGCCTCTGGCTTCTTGACGATTCTCTAGGAGAAAGAAGGCAGTTTGCTTTCTAGAAAAATAAAGCACCTTCAAGCCTAATGATATTTTATTTCAGCATGGACTTCCGTGAGTCCCAGTTCACTTCTCCGGACAGATACATAAATGGAAAAAATCGTACTGGGAAATGGCACGGGGGGCTCCCCTTTTGCTTTCTTGACAAGCGACGCTTGCTCCTCCAAGAAGCATTTAGATCCAGGAATGCTGAGCGCTTAGCCTCACACCTTTCCACCGGGCATGAAATCCATTAAGTCAAATCCTTTACACTTAACAAGGCAGCACTACAATTTCTTCAACCAAAGTCCCAAAGATTCAAAACACAAAAAATCTTGTTCCTCTGCACTGATTAGGTTGCTGGTTTGGCTGGTTTTCCACGTGTGGGACATCCTTGAAGGTCTGATCCGACAATTATGCAAAATCTTATCAACTGGCTGTTTTGTGCAAAGGTCTGTTCAACAACGACTGCTGCAGTGAAAGAATGAAGAGTCCAGTAGCACCTTTAAGACTAACCAACTTTATAGTAGCATAAGCTTTCGAGAACCACAGCTCTCTTCGTCAGATGCACCTGACGAAGAGAGCTGTGGTTCTCGAAAGCTTATGCTACTATAAAATTGGTTAGTCTATACTATTTTGCAACTACAGAGTAATACGGCTAACTCCTCTGGATCAGTGAAAGAGTGGAATCTCTCCGGTTTTAACATTTATTGGTATCGAAAGACATGTACTACGCTTAGCAGTTACCTTTTTTAAACGTACACGTAGCCAAGATCTTTTGGTTCTTGTAACTGATCAGAGCTCTAATCAAGGACTGTAACTTTTAATGCTGGTTTTCTCGGGTTACAGGAACCTTTGGCAGGGGGAGAAGACCGCTATGCTTAGAGGCAGATCTGGGGAAATGGTATGAAAGCCTGCTTCCCATTCATCTCAATGGGCTTGTTCAGAAATTCGTGACAAATTGGGCCCTGGGCCACTCATCGTGACCTGCTAATGGAATGGCATCAAATCGTCTTCCTTCAATAGCTCATCTCTTTGTTAAGATTTAAATTCTTTTTCCCTGCCACCCTTTGACTATGACAGTGCCCCATCCCTGTTTAATTAAATGTCGGCTTCCTATTGCCGCTAATCAGATTATCCAATAATACCTGCTCAAAGCAGTCAGAACTGATTAAAATAAAGACTGGCCACTGTATTTTTTTCTTCCTCTCTCTCTGTATAAATCATTTGATTCCTGAGGCTTGGATTGAAATAAATTGGAGATCAAATTACCTGGTGAATTAATTAAATCAGGAGAAAAATCTTGCCAGGTCTTTCAGACAGAGGTTGCTGGCTATTACTGTGAATTCAAGGCCCATAGAAGAAGAGTGTTTTTTTTTTAAATCACCACTGCACATGGGAATGGACTAACTTGCCCTAATGGCTGAACATAAGGTCTGCTAGATTGGACCAAAGATCCATTCTATCCAACATCCCAGCCAGTCGTGCACATTGGGTGTGGGGCCCTTCCATTCCCACGCTGAACCTTGTCTTACTGAAACCACGACAGGAGGAAGGTCCCTATGATCTTGGGAAAGGCAAAGCTTTCCGAGATCCTTTAACTGAAGATATAGAAGAGGGAGGCCTTTCCAATCCATTTTAGATTTTCAAGAAGGAGAGAGAATGTTCTTCAGAGACATGAAGGGGGCAATGGATCTTTAAAAAGATAGGTGAAAAATAACCAAAGAACAGGATATGGGAATAACAGATACTCTGGGATAAACAGAAAAACCAAAACAAACTTTCCTATTATTTCTTAAACTTGATGGTTTCAGAGAGTGTTATTTGCTCAGGCCACACACACAGTTTGCCTGCTTTAGATAGAATGGACGGTTTTCTCTCAGACGCACAGAGTTCAGATTTCCACCCCAGGTTACATTTCTTTTTAGAAATTCAGAGACACTCTCAGGCTGCACACAGCTTGCCTGTTCTGCCCAGACTGAAGGTTCTTTCACAAACATACACAGTTCAGGCTTTCACACAGTTTGCCTAATTGAACTAGAATGAGAATCCTTTCAGGCTTCCACACAGATTTGCTTTGCCCAGACTCAGTATTGCTCTCAGAAGTGCTTAGACTTGCTCAGGCTGCACACAGCTTGCCTGTCAAAACCCTGACTAAAAGTTCTCTCTCTGCTCAGTAACTAAAAGCAGCAGTTCACTTTGCCCACCCTCTCAGTCATCAACCCATCATCTCACTCACTCATCCCTCTCTTTTACCCCACTCTTCCTCTGTACCACACCAAGCATTCAAAGACATACACCTACACTTAAAATCATTACAGAGACCAATAAGATCTTGCATGAAGATCTGAGTGAGTGAGACTGTGCCTAAGTAAAGTAACTTTAAAAACAAACAACAGAGAGATGCCTTGGTAGGAACAGGGACTGTAGACTATACTACTGAGTACTGGCTGCTGATGTAGATATGCACCTACTAGTACTTACTTCTGCTGGAAATTGGTTAATGCTTTGTTTCAGATAGATTTCATCTCTGTGCTCAGCTTTATGCTTGTTTATGCCACCATTCCCTATTGTATCTGTTTTCCGGAATGTCCTGTTGTTCATTATTTTACTTTGCTCAGTGAATGTCCTAGCTGTTGATTATACTGTATTTTCACTTGCGCTGTGTAATCCACCTTGGATCTCAGTGAGAAAGGCAGACATTCCCAAGATCCCCCTCTGTCCCCTCTTCCAAAATCCATGTTAGCATCATAAAAACTCCTATGTTTTGTTGTTAGCTCATATGGTGACTGACCCCAGGTCACCCAGCTGGCTTCAAGCAGAGGAGTGGGGAATCAAACCTGCCTCTCCAGATTAGAATCCTGCCACTTTTAATCACTCATAGCGTCATGAGTTTGCAATCCATGCGGGGAACAGGGCTGGCAGAACTCTTGGAAAACTGGGCTCTTAGGTTGTTCTGTTTGCTTCCTCTTTGTGATAAATGTTAATTACATAACTAGGCAGACTAGGGTTTTTTTCCTCCCCCTGTAGCTATTTGGCGCCCTCCCCAAATGCATAAAACTGCATTGGAACGTATCCCTTTGTGTGAGAAAAGTAATCCAGCAAAGTGCAGAGAGTGGATTATTCCCTCTGGGACATTTCCAGTGCAGTCAAGGGCCTTTAAAGAGCTGTAAGTGAGGCAAGAGGGAAATCTGGGCATTGCAAAGTTGTGACCTGGTTTCCTCCATTCTTGCTTTCATGCACTGCTTCAACTCTGCCCCCCCTCCCCCACGGCAGAATTATCATAATGGAACAGCAGGCTCCCAGTTTTTCTGATCCAGGGGTCCCATCAGAAACAAAGCAAGCTTGGAAAATTACCTCCCAGAATACAAATCAGCCCCAAACACCACAACGGCATTCTTTATGACATGCGATGGGGATGCAGCTTGAGATGATACAGCCAAAATGGCAAAGTGGGCTATTTATAACCCAAGCCTATGCACGTGGGCAAGGAATTGGGCCCTGCCATATCTACTTTGCTCCCAAATCACTGTAGCGTAGCGTCATGCCACACCAACACTCCTTGTCTAATTTCTATTTGTATCTTGGAGAAGTAAAAAAGCTCAGGAAGGGATGCTAGAAGCAGAGTTTCAGGGGAGGGGCCATGGCTCGTGTTTTATAGGCATCGAGTTGCCAACGTCCAGATGGGGCCTGGAGATCTCCCGGAATTACACCTGATCTCCAGCCTGCAAAGATCAGTTCCCCCCGGGAGGAAATGGTAACTGGTATAAGTTGAGGAGAAATGGAAGGCCTTGAGTGGTACACAGACATCCCCTCTGAGCTCCCTCTCCTTCCCAAACTCCACCCTCCCGGGGCAATGCCTCCAGATCTTTAAGAATTCCCCAAGTCAGTGTTGGCAACCCTATACATGCAGCTCTCAGATGCAATCTCTGGAATCTCCAATTTAAAGAATAGCAGGTATTGGGGGAGACTTTTCTCTACCCGAGACCCTGAAAAGTCACTGCCAGAGATAATGCTAAGCTAGAGGGACTGTAGCTCAGTGGCAGAGCATCTGCTTTGCACGTAGAAGGTCCTGGGTTCAATTCCCACAATCTCCAGTAAAAAGACCTCAAGGAGCAAGTATGAGAGGGACCGTTCTGGAGAGCTGCTGCCCATCAAGATTAGACCAGTACTAGGCAAGACAGACCAATGTTTGGATGTGACATAAAGCAGCTCAATGTGTTTACCTTGTTGACCACAAATATTCCTCTGTGCGTTTACCTCTCGCTTCTGTTAGGGTAGGTGCTCAAAATCTCACATGGCCTCCCTCTGAGCATCAAAGGATTGCAGATCAGGGATCTTTCTAGCAGGCAGTGGAACAGGATGCCTCTCTGGGGTCTCTCAACAAGGATTTTGGAGAGCCGGGTTTGATTCCCCACTCCTCCGCTTGAAGCCAGCTGGGTGGCCTTGGGCTAGTCACAGTTCTCTGGAGCCCTCTTGGCCCCGCCCACCTCACAGGGTGTTTGTTGTGGGGATAATAACATACTTTGTAAACCGCTCTGAGTGGGCATTAAGTTGTCCTGAAGGGTGGTATATAAATCGAATGTTGTTGTTGTTGTTGTTATTCCAGGCTATATTGCTAGTGGTCTTCCTCAAGCCCTCTGGTGGCGCATGGACCCCGCAATGCCTGCTAGAACAAGAGGGGATTTTTTTTTTCCATCTGAATTTTTAAAGAAATCCTTTACTGTTTCTCGTATACGAAAGAGCAACCACAATAAATCTATGCACATCACTTGTTTTCAAGGCACCCACCCCATAAATGAAAGCTGGTGTGCCCCCCCCACTCCTTTTTTAAAAAATTAGAAATACGTTCCAAATTCCCCAGGGTGGTGAGTTTGGATAAAATAGCCTCCATTTATCATGCAACTGGAAATGAGAATGGTGAAAAATTATCTTCATGTCGCTTTTGGATACGTAGAAGTGTGATGGATTTTGCAGCAGTTACGGTGAACTTTCAGTGTAAGGTCACATGCCTAGTTAATAGTTCAAAATCGCTTTTCCTGTACAAAATTGCCTCCTGTTAGCTTGGGACAGCTCTGAATCCTAAGAATTTGTCTTTCTTTATATACCTGCCACTCAGTCTGCAGACCTCATCCTAGCTCTGTACTCATTGACAAAGCTAGCACTTCGACTATGTCCAGATTAGAGATGGTGACAAACGGGGAAAAAACCGAACCATGCGGTTCGTGGTTCGTCAAATTTCATGAACCACAAACCATGAACTTTCATGAACCTGCCCCGGTTCGCGAACCGGTTTGTTTGGTTTGTGAAAACGTCACATTCAGGTCAGAAAGTCACCACTTCCGGGTCAGCAGGTCACTTCTGGGCCAGCAGGAGTTCAATTCCGGGTCAGCAGAAGGTCTGCAGGAAGTCCATCTCCTGTTGCCTAGGAAACTGATTGATTGGCACCAGGCTGTCTGCAGTGACAAACCAAAAAACGAACCAGCCTAAAAGTTCGTGGCGGTTCATCTGAAATGGGATCTGATGAACCGTGGTTTGCGAACCACAAACCAGCCTGATTCATCAATTTTGGTTCGTATTTCGGTTTGTGCCCATCTCTAGTCCAGATATAACAACGAACCGAGGTTTTGCTATTACCAAAACAGGCCACTTTGCTATAAAGCTCTTGCCGTTTTCTCCCTCCGCAGTTAAATGTAACCTGCCCAGTTCCTTCAAGGCAAATGCCTCTGAACTGTTGCCATTCCATTCAGTTGCTAGTTTGAGTGTGTCATCATTTTACGTCTGTATCGAACAGTGAAGCAGGTGGCTCATGCTAAACGCAAAAGCAGCAAATCCAGGTCACCCACAATCAAGAAACAGGTTTTGTCATTCCTGGGAAGGGGGACTCGCCAGCTATGCAGAAAAATATGACATTGTAAATTAACCAAAAGAACAGGGACAAAAGACTTTTCTTTCGAGAAATACCCAAGCTGTGCCATTCTGTGGTACTTTCGGGAATATCCTGTAGATGGCAGCAAATAGAACAAGTTTCCTTGTGAAATTCAGCCGTCTACTTCCAAACCACCCCTTGGAATTCCTTGCCTGAACTCCTGCAAGTGCCCCACTTTAGGGTTTCTCACGATTGTCCTGTAGGCCTTGTCCAAACCATGGAGAAGCCAGATTCAGTGAGCAATCTTTTCTATGGCTTCCTACAGAATCAGTTTCTCAACTGCTGTAAGTATCTGGTGGATAGCTGTGTTAGACTGTAGCAGCAGAACAAAATGGGGGTCCAGCAGCACCTTGAAAACCAACACAATTTCCCAAGGTATAAGCTTTTGTGAGTCAAAGCTCATTTCATTCCCTGGAAAACTGTGTTAGTCTTCAAGGTGTTACTGGACTCTGTAGCTGTTATGATAATAGCTACTCAGGCTGGCAGGTTTCTATGGGCCCTTGGGTACGTGGTATGCCAACGATTCCCTAAATCACAGTTCTCTTCACTTACTGCTTTTACACACATTGCTGCCAGCAGTTCTAAAAGCAGCACGGAGCAGAGAGGACTCCATTCCACTCCTTATCAGTTCCTGGTGGTGATGCCTGGAGGAATTAGGGCAGTCAACAGTTCTCGCATGCTGTGCTTCCTTGATTTATGCCAGGAATTAGATCACCTAAGCATCTCCCACTGGTAGCCAGTCTTATACCCGGCTGTGGGTGCCTCACCATGCCCACACCTGATGTCAGCATTGCTCCAGAATGGCATCTTGACATCTGTAATGATGAGGGGGGAAAGGAGGACTGAGAGGTGGGCTGCTGGAGAAGAATGCCCTTTCTCCTAATTTTTAACTTCTACTGGACAAGTAACCACTGTATCGTAATGCTTAGACTGTCAGACTAGAATCTGGGAGACCCAGATTTGAATACCTACTCTGCCGTGGAAGCTTGCTAGGTGACCTTGAGTCAGTCACTCTCTCTCAGCCCAGCCTACCTCACAAGGTTGTTGTGAGGATAAAATGGAGGAGATTAGAATGATATCAGCTGTTTTGACTACCCATTGGGAAGAAAGCTAGGGTCTAAATAAAGTAAAGGGTCACATACAGGTAAAGGGAGTTGCGAAACTTTCTGAACCACATGATTACACAACTACTGGTCTACTCAAAAGCAGGAAAAATGAAAATGTTCTGGAACCTCATAGGGCGGGACAAATGATTAAAAGAAAAATGGATTCTAAAAAGGAAGAAATTATAGGCCATGGAGGAAGGAGCAGGTAGTCTTTTTTTAAAGCTACGCAATAAGTAATGAATAGGTGTGCCTTACGTGTATATATGTTTAAAATAATTTTTAAATATGCATCAAGCCTCGGAAAGGGGAACATGTTACTGATCAGCTACAATGTCAGTAACTGCAGTTGTCTCCTTTCTCTGAAGCAAAACATGTTAATAAGCGAGGCGCACAACTCCTTTTTAAGAAACACTGCCCCAGGCTGGGGCGAAGGAAGAAGTGCTGTTACTCACTGTTGGAGAGGTTGGAGGCACGGCTGAGACTGCTTTACTCATGTCTGTGGCAAGGATGCTGCTTGTATCACAGGGAGTGAGTTTGGACTTTTTTGGCAGGTTACTTAAAGCTTAGAGAAATCTGCAAAAATAGTTTGATCAGTAACCATAGTAGGATGGGAGAAAAGAGGCAATAATGCCTAATCTTTGAACATCTGTCTTATTATTCTTGCACCCTTCCCTCCCAGAAACTGAGGGGAAGTCTATGTGGTTCTCCCCTCTGCTATTTCATCTGCACAACAACCCTGTGAGGTGGGTTAGTTTGAAAGGGAGTGACTAACCCAAGGTCACCCACAGGGGATTTGAACCCAGCTCTTCTCAGATCTAAGTCAGCACTCTGACTGCTGTATCTGTACATGTTTTGCCCAACGTTACAAAGCCTGAAGCCAAACAAGCTTGGCAGCTGAGGGAATGAAAACTAATGTCCCTAGACTCACACGGAGCTGTTTTATACTGAGTCAGCCCACTGGCCTACGTAACTATGTCTCCTCTGGAGGGTGGTGCCAGGAGTCAGATCTTTCTGTACCCATGTTTCCTAAGATCTTTTCATTGGAGGCGCCAGAGATTAGTCCTGGGATCTCGTGCCTGCAAAGCACGTGCTCTGCTGTTGTGTTATAACCGTACTTTAATCATTAAACCTGGCATGCCCAAGGATTTGTGGCCGAATCAGGCAATTTATGGTGTTAAATATTTAAAACGAAAACAGGCTGTGAAATAGTCCCAGGCTTGTATATGGGAAGGCAGCTTGTGAAGCAGACTGCTGAGCCAGACAATTCCACACACAGACACCCACTTACACTCCACACCTAGGATTGCCAGCCTCCAGGTGGTGGCTGGAGATCTCCCAGAATTACACCTGCTCTCCAGGCAACAGAGATCAGTTCCCCTGGAGAAAATGGCTGCCGTCAGGGGTGATCTCTATGACATTATACCCTGCTAATGCCCCTCTCCCCCCAAACCTTGCCCTTTCCAAGCTCAGCCTCCCAAATCTCCAGGAATTTCACAGTCTGAAGCTGGCGACCCTATCCACGCCGCAGCCCTTTTCCCAACACAAATGGTGAACCTGTGTGTGTTCCACGGTGAAAGGGCAGCATACCCCCAAAAGTTCCAGGTCTGTGTAATTTGAAACAACATGAATCATTTATCTTTCTGTTTTAATTGGGTGAGTAAAAGTTGTATTAATCACTATGACCATTACAAATATTTTTAACCAGAAACCAATTTGTATGACGTAATGAAGGTTGAACTCATTAGGTCCCTGTGGCAGGAATCTTTACAGCAACCCAAGACAAATGTTTTAATTCTAACAATCATTTCTTTTTTTTCCCCGGTAGCCTATTGCCTCTAGAATCAGATCTGGAAGGATCTAAAAGTGAGCAGAAGTAAGAGAGGGGCTGTATAAAACACCCATTGGACCCTAGAGAGTAGTATATTGACACAGCTCGTAAAAAAGGATTCAGAAAACTCAAGATACTTCTTACCGAAAAACAAGAGAGGCTGAGAGACATTAATTCTGAGTATTTATTAGTCAAAGTGTCCCAGTTATATCAGAGAGACACTCAAATTTAGGCTGAGTAAAGACCCTAAAAAAAAAGAGAAGATTCTCAAAAGGAAATTGCTAGTTCTTGGAATCACAGATGAAACAGAAGTCTTCTCAACTAAAACACGAGTACTTTCCTCATTGGGCTGCCAGTCAAAAAACGTATTTCAGATCCATCTCAGTCACAAGAATGTGCAAGGGTGAAGCTGGCCTCAAAATGACTATGCTTGGAAAAGTAGGTCACTAAGAATCATAGACTCATAGGGTTGGAAGGGACTTCTAGGGTCATCTAGTCCAACCCCTGCACGATACAGGAAATTCACAACTACTTCCCCTCCCCACACTCCCAGTGACCCCTGCTCCATGACCAGATGGCAAAACCCCATCAAGATCCTTAGCCAAAAAGGCCTGGGGAAATAACAACAACAACATTCGATTTATATACTGATTTAAATAATTGTTACCTGACCTCAAGGTGGCAATCGGTCTCACCCTGGGCATGTAGGAAGGGGCCACGAGAACTAAGCACTGATGTAACCCTTCCTGCCCTCCCTCTCATCAGCTGCCTAGGTTCACAGAATAAGCATTGCTGCATTGCAATCGGTGTCCTCTTCTACAAGTAGGAAACATCCACTTTGTACATTTCCTGATGTGTCAATTTTGTCTGTACACGATCATAAAAATATCCTAACAATATCAAAATGCACGTCCCTATCAAGAAGCATCTCTAAAAGTACCCCAAATACAAATTATGCATTTCCTTTATATCATATAACCCAAAAAGCATGCAGACACCAAGAAGCCTTTGAAAATATTAACCACAGGGCTGGGCTGGTGAGGCAATGTTCTTACTGACTTTGACTAGCCAAAGGCAGGGAGGATCAGTCCATGCATGGCTGTATGCCATGCTGACTAAATGGAACCTCCATGTTCAGAAGCAGGGTATCTCAGAATATATGAGTTACTCGGAGGACAACAGCTGGGGAGAGGCTTTTGCCTCTGTAGCCCAGTTCAAACGATTGGCCACTGTGGGAAACAGGATGCTGGACTGAATAGCCCTTTGGTCTGATTTGGGAAGGTTACTGTTACAACAGAAATACTAACTCAGACAAAACAGAGGGGGGGGGACCCCTCAAAAGGTCCAAGGTAATGGGGTCTGGGGGGGGAGTTGTTTTTTTAAATTTATTTAACATAAATAAATTCTATTTAATAGGTCCCAACACTTAAAAGCAACAACGAATTTCTCTGAAGGGGTTTGCAAGTTGTATGGTCCTAAAGGAAAGAATAACTACTACTAATCTCAGCATGGACTAATTTCCTTGAAAATCTTGTTGGTCTCTAAGGTGCCACTGGACTCCAATCGTGCAGTTTTAACTTCCCTGACCGACCTTGGTCCAATCACACTGCCAGCCAGCCTACCCCACAGGATTATTGTGAAGATTAAATGGACGGTTGCCAACTCTGGGTTGGGAAATTCCTGGAGATTTAGGGGTGGAGCCTGGGGAAGTGAGGGACCTCAGTAGGGTTGCCTACCTCCAGGTGGTGGCTGGAAATCTCCTGGAATGACAACTGATCTCCAGGTCACAGAGATCAGTTTCCCTGGCAAAAGTGGCTTCTTTGGAGGATGGAGTCTACGTATGGTTGCCAGCTCCAAGTTGGGAAATTCCTGGAGATCTGGGGGGGGGGAGGGGTGAAACCTGGAGAAAGTGGGGTTTGGGGAGGGAAAGGACCTTGGCATGGCATAATTCCATAGAGTCCACCCCCCAAAGTAGGCACTGTCTCCAAGTGAACTGATCTCTGTGGCCTGGAGACCTGTTGCAATTCCAAGCGATATCCAGCCACTACCTGGAGGCTGGCAACCCTAAGTCTATGGTATTGTCCCCTGCTGAAGTCCCTCCTCCCCAAGCTCTACCCCCAAATCTCCAGGAATTTCCCAACTTGGAGCTGGCAACTCTAGACCTCAGTGAGGCATAATGCTATAAAGTCCTTCCCTTCAAAGCAGCCATTTTTTCCCCAGGGGAACTGATCTCGGTGGCTGTAGGGACATCTCCAGGAGGTTGGCCACTATAGGAGCAGGATGGAAGCCTCCTCGGGAGAGAAAGGCGAAGCACAAGCGCAGCAACTCCACACAACGGACTCCCCCAGGGCCATCCCGCCGCCTTCCCTTCCCTTCCCTGACAGGACCAGCCCGCCGCCATCTTGGCGGCCGCCCCCCTCGGGCCGGCGAGCCAATCAGCGTCCTCCCTCGCAGGCGTGACGCGACGGCGGCCATCTTAGGCGCCGGGCCGGCCGGGCCTCCTCCCTCCTCCCCGCCGCCGTCGTCGTCGCGAGGGGCGGAGCCGCGGGGCGTCGGGCCGGCTGGCGCGGCGGCGGCTGAGGCGGAGGCAGGGCCGGGCGGGCAGCGGCGATGGGGCAGTGCGGCATCACCTCCTCCAAGACCGTCCTCGTCTTCCTCAACCTCATTTTCTGGGTGAGGCCGCGGGGGTGCGCGCGGGGGGAGAGAAGGAGGCGGTGCGCATGCTCGGAACCCCCCCCCCAGTCTCTTCCCACCCACTCCCCTTCAGGGAGGGGGGTGGGGAGAAAGGGGGGCTCCCCTGATTTGGGGGGGGGCTTCCAGTGTTTTTAAATGACCCCTAGGTCTTCTCCCACCCCTGTTTTCTTTTTGCAGTGACCCCCCCCAGTTACTTGTATGGCTTCCTGGTTATTATGGGGGGGGGAGGTGTACTGATATCTCCATTCACTCTGCTTGACTCCCCCCCCCCCCAAGTACATGTATGGCTTCCTGGTTATTGGGGGGGGATGTACTGAAGTCTCCATTCACTTAGCTTGATTTCTTCCCCCCCCCCCAATTGCTTGTATGGCTTCTGGTTCTTAAAATTAGGGGGGAATGGACTGAGCCCACCCCCAAGTACGTATATGGTTTTCTGCTTTTATAAAATTTGGGAGAGGGGCTGGACTGAGGCCCCCATTCACTTAGCTTAACCCCCGCCCCCCCAATTGCTTGTCTAGTTTCCTGGTTCTTAAAATTATGAAGGAATGGACTGATGTGCCCCGTCACTTGGCTAGATTTACACCACCACTACCCCAAGTCCATATATGGCTTTCTGGTTTTATAAAATGGGGGGGGGGAGACTGAGGCCCCATTCGCTTGGCTTGACCTCCACCGCTTAGTAGTATGGGTTCCTTGTTA
This sequence comes from Eublepharis macularius, assembly GCF_028583425.1. Classification (NCBI taxonomy): domain Eukaryota; kingdom Metazoa; phylum Chordata; class Lepidosauria; order Squamata; family Eublepharidae; genus Eublepharis; species Eublepharis macularius. The sequence goes on along the minus strand of NC_072807.1, from coordinate 34,824,875 downwards.
TTGAGGGGGGGCATGGACTGACACATCCTTTCACTTGATTTGGGTTTGCCTCCCTCAGTAAACACACCCACATTTCGTTCGCCCACAATAGAAGTGCCCTTGTTCTTTTTGTGGGTCACTAATGGGAAGGAGTTGTAGCTCCCCTCCCTTTCTTCTCCTCTCAACATCACTGAAGCTGTTTTTCTTCTCCCCCACCCTGCTATTGTTGAGTGATGTGTTAAACTCCCCCCTATGCACACACACACAGAAATTATTATGGATGGGTTTGAATTTTTTGTTTTAATTTTTCCCCACCCAAATTATTGGGTACAGAACTGACACTCCCTCCCTTCTCTGTTCTACCTCCTCCCTCCACATTAAAACTTTTTTTTTCTTTCAGGAGGAGACTGAAGCTTTTTTTTCTTGTTATGGCGAGAACTGAAGCTTTTCCTCCTCAAAAGCTCCAGCTTGGTGGGGGAGGCAAGGGGAGAGTTGGGGCAGATTTTGTGGGGTTCTCTCTTGCAGATAGAGCATAGTAGGGTTGGGAAGGGGGTTGGGATGTTTCTCCCCTCACCCCCTTCTGTTTTGATACCTCTTACAGCTCCCCCCTGCCCCCCAGCTCAGACTGTATACATTAATGCTGCAGCTGATTTTTAAAGCCATAGTCGATCAATGCAATGAAGTCAGTATGAGCAGCCGGGGCCTCTGTAGCAGTCTTGGGGGCAGGCCTCTGGTGGTGCATTGGAAGACCAAGGTGTTGTTGTAGCATCAGTCCCGCTCATTCACACAACAGACACATGCCAGCCTGCGGTTGTGTCCTTGTCGCATGCTCTGGTGACCCAGATTTGGCAAAAGGAGGGTGGGTGGGCTGGGAGAACAAATCTCAGGGCATTTTTCCCCACATGCGCATAAAGAACACCAGGCAAGCTTTGAAGCTGTCCCTTGTCAATGCGGGATAGCATCTGTTTTGAAATGGATTCTGGATTCTGGCCAGTGTAGGGAAGCCGTTCGAGTTGCAGGTTCATTGATGTGCAAAAAGGTATTTTGCTTTCTGTAAGCAGCCCATGAGAGCCGCCGTCAGGGATGACCTAATCCACAGTGATGCGCTTTGATGTGTCACGTCGCTGAGAACATCGGCATCATCCCTTTTAAAAAATTTTATTCCCCCCCCCCCTCTTAGCTTTGTATCCTGCCTCACTTCCCAAAACTCCCTGGTCTGTGCGTTGGAGGGAAGAGCACAGTTTCCGTCGTGGTGAAACTCAAGCTGCGAAGGCATTCAGACTACTTTATAGCAGTGCATGGGTTTGGCTCACTCTTTAAAGCCGATAAAACCCTCCCAGGCTTTTAATCTGGTGCCCAAATGTGTGTGTGCATATTTGGGGGAAGGGCAGAGAAAGACTGGAGTATTTTGGCTAAGTGAGGATTGGGTGTTTTAAGCCGGGGAGGAGGTCACAGGAGCACGGTCATAACCAAAACAGCTGCGTATAGTGTGACACCCCCCCCTCCACCTACTGCTACAAACTTTTGAGGAGTTGCTGCAAACAGCTCAAGGTGCCTCAAACTGTATTCCCTTGTTGTGCAGCTTTAACACTTCAAGTGTGTTGCCTTGTTCAAAATTGCACAATGAGAGTATTTACTATGTCGCTGCGGGAAGGAGAGAATGCAGTGGTGGGGAGTAGCCAGGTTTTGGAGGCCCATGCGGGGCTCCCACTCTCTCCACAATTTTGCTTTTGCCTACCGTTCCAATATTTTTCCTAGTCACCACTGTATTTTGGCACTGCATAGCAGGTGCACCTCAAAGTAGAAAAATGTGGAGGGTGGAATTGGGTATGGTACCGATCCAAACATCGAAACTGGCCATGTGTCTGTTTATGTTTGCTTTGCATTACTGTTGATCTCGTATTCATAAATAGGACTCGGCTATAGTGGTTCACGTCTCTCCCAATTTTATTTTTTGTGGTTGTTATCCCAACTGTTAGAACAGTGTATGTAGGTTAGTAGAACAGCAGTTCAGCAAACGTTTTTGAAAGATGGATGAAGTGTAGCAGAAACCTTGCACGTCAGGTCACGTTAGAAGTAAAGGAAATGCAATCTAAGACGGCAGGTGGCTTGTACTGTACAGTCTTCCAGGGGTGGTAGCTTGAAGTTTAAGTTACTGTAACGCCAGACCCATCATCCCAGCTGTTCAAAAATGTTAGGCTTTGGGAAGGGGTGAGAGAGAAATGTGGTAACACAATATTATAAACAAAAATAACGTGACTATAAATAGTGCATTTTCAAGCTGCTAACTCAATCCCCACCACCATTCCAGGGTTACACAGTATGGAGATTTTCTTTTCCTCCAGCTACTATATGGCATGATACAAAAGGTGTCGCTATCTGAAATACCTGATTTTAGAGAGTCTGTTTTTTAAGTATCCTAAGCAGTTTAAATAGGTTATGGGTTGGAACGATGAATGGTAGTTTTGTAGCTTCTGTGTTCTTCAGTGGCCACAGCCCTTTCAGGAGGTGCAGAGAGAGTGATTCTAACATAAAAGAGCCCAGTAGCACCTTTGAGACTAACCAACTTATTAGTAGCATAAGCTTTCGAGAGAAACAGGTCTCTTCGTCAGATGCATAGATCCTCTGGATCTATGATTCTAACATGTTCGCTTCTGTAAAGTGGGACTCTTATAGTTATGCTAGTATACGTTGGGCCTATTCTGAAGTTACTCAAAGGGATAAATTGCTAGTCCCAGGGAAGAGTGGGGGCTAACATCTGTGCTGGGGAGATACTGCGTTCCAACAGATAAAGAGCAACCTGGTTCCAATAATGAGGCCCCCCCATCCCCCCCAAGGTCATAGTGCTATATTCTGGCCATGTTTCTCCCTGTAATCAATCTAAACAGTTGTTGTGACGAGCATGGAACTAGGTTATCAGAGTAACCGTAACAGACTATGCCTGTGTACAGTTCTGTTCGTGTTAGTGGGATTTTAATATTCTCTAACAACTTGCGACTGAGCCGTTTTCAGCTTCTCTGTGACAGCATGTCCTCTGGCTCATCGGCCGAGTATTCTAGATTAGATTTACGTGTTTTATGACAGCAGAAACATAGCAACAGAATGAAACACTTAAGCTGGAGTTTCACGTGGCACAGGAATTTAGTGTCTGGACTTTGGAGGTGATTCAGGGTCGAGCAGAAACGTATTTCACGTAGTCTTTTGAAGGAACGCCTTGGCGCAAAAATGCAAAATAGTTACAGTTAATTAACTATTAATCGTCTTAGCACGGCGTACGTGGTTTTCTCCCCTCTCTTTATCATTGCAACAACTCTGAGAGCTATTGACTAGTCCAAGATGAGCTACAGAGTTTCATGGCAGGATTTGAACCCAAGCCTCTTGATCTTGGTGCAGCACTGTCGCATCATGTTGGCTGTATGAGTTTAGGCTGCAGAGGGACACAAAACCAGGGTTGTGATTAGGAGTCCATGGCTGAAGCTAAGCATCAAACCCCAAATTCTTCCTTTTGGGCATCTGGAAGAAGAAGCGGCAGCTAAGTGAATGAGGACACAATGAGAGTCTTTCATAGAGACGTGCTGCTTTTGAGCGCCATGAGTTATGGCAAGAGCGCTGTGTATAGCCTTGGCTTTTCAAGCTAGCGCTGTTCTGAATGCGGAGGTCATGGCCCTGCCTAGTTCACTGTAGCAGTAATGGTGAGACTTAAGGCTGTGCCAGCCTGAAACCATTTAGAGCTAGTGGAAAACACAGCCTTTCAAAATGCTTATTGTTGCTGGCTTTTGAAGAAGGGTGCTGCCTGTTTTGTTAAGTTATTTGCAAGAGATTTAAGCCTTTGAGCTGAGGCTGTTGCCTGAAAAGTAGTGCTAATATTTATTCTGAAAGGGGGAAACGGAGGCCAATTCCAAAACTCTGATATTAACAAAGACCAAGCCCCCTCCACCCCAAAATATTGAGATTCGGGGTTACTTTTCTCTGCAGCTATAGAGTTGCTAGATCTTTAAAAATGAGCGCTGAAAGCCCCAGATGAGAAGGGGGGAAATCTATAAACTTATGCCCTTATGTGAGAATTTTTCTCCCAGTAACGCAAGAGGAAATCATTAGAGGCGAAATTGGCAAAACCTTTGCGTTCTCTAATTTCTGAATCTCTTTCCTGTCACAGGCCACTCAAAGCAGCTTACAAAGTTACAGATACGAAGCAGATTCCATGTAGGACTTGAAACATTCTGCACAGGCGTTCTGCTTTTGACTTCTTTGCTCTTTCCTCATTTCACTACAACACACTGAGCAGAGATGGGCTGAATCAGATACGGTTCGTTGGTACCTAAACCCTATGAATTATTCCAGCGTTTGGAACTGGAGAGCTGCAGCTAACATTTCCCTTTGAAGCGAAGGAGAGAACAAGTGTAATTTGAACGCCATTGGAAAGAAGTGAAACCCTCTGGGCAAAGAAGTGCACGTTAAAATGCACCAGTGAAGGCTTTCTGATCTGGGATTCTCTCCTCTCTTGACTCTACCCTTTGGGTATCTGTCTGGCTACCACAGCCTGGGATTTCTTAGCCGCTTCTTGGAAGGAGCTTTCAGTAGCAGGGCGTGAAACTTTTTTTGTTCATGTACAGCCCAAGGGATCTGGTAGCACTGAAGTCAGTTCAGGTTACAGAGCCATGTGATCCGGTTAGTTACAAGATAATGGGGGTATTGTTAGGCCTGTCTTTCTCTCCGTTCCTTTCGCTCCCCTTACCTTTCTTTTTAATTCTTTCCCCGTTCCTCTTCCACGCAGGCCGTAGTTATTTTTATCTCCGGCACGCCAGAGATCTTTATAGGATAAAGATGCCTTTGTCAACTATGCGGCTGGTAATTCTGATCTGTTTACTTGAGGCAAAATATTCCTTACTGGACTGTCGACGAAGTGCGAGGAAAGGCTACTGGGTTCCAGTGTAGAGTGGGAGTTGGTGAGTAGAGAGCTGCTCTCTTCTACTCTCCTTCCCTCCGTTTTTGAGGAGACCTTTTCATAGAATCACAAGAGTTGGAAGGGGCCTTACAGACCATCTAGCCCAACCCCCTGCCCAATGCAGGAACAGCCTAAAGCATCCCCGACAAGGATTCGTCCAGCCGCTCCTTGAAGACTGCCAACGAGGGGGAACCCACCACCTCTCTAGGCAGCAGATTCCTCTGCTGAATTATTCTTAACATGAAGAAGTTTTTCTTAAATGTCCAGCCGGTAACTTCCCTCCTGTAGTTTAAACTCATTGTTTCAAGTCCTGTTGTCAATAGGAACAGCCCCCTCCCCTCCCCTAAGTGACCGCCTTTCAAATACTTAAAGAGAGCAATCGCATCTCCCCCAAACCTTCTCTTCTCCAAACTAGGCATTCCCAAGTCTCTCTGTCCTTCGTCACAGGGCTTGGTCTCCAGGCCCCCGATCAGCCCCATTGCTCTCCTCTGCACCCGTTCCAGTTTATCCACATCGTTTTTGAAGTGAGGCCTCCAGAACTGCACACAATACTCCAGGTGGGGCCTGACCAACGCAGTACGCAGTGGGACAATGACATCCTGCGATGTGGATGTGACGCCTTTGTTGATACACCCCAAGATTGCATCCGCCTTTTTTGCTGCTGCATCACACTGACAGCTCATATTTTACTTCCTATCCACTCGTATCCCAAGATCTTTGGCGTAACATCCAAATCACAGGATGTCATTGTCTACAGGTGTCCTATTTGGACCCAGTGGGGTGCCATCTCGGTTCTCCTTCCCTTCTGCTGGGTGTTTGACCAAACGTAATGGATGTACCCTTCTATGCATATGAAGAGGTGAGCCCTTAGTCTCTAAGCTGCTACTGGATTTCTGGGCAGTATGGCCTAGAGTTAGGTTTAACTTTTCAGTGTTCTCACCTTCAGGCAGGGGAGAGTTCTACTTGACAGCCATTGTTAATGGCTGACTTGGAAGTTACTCGAAAGGCCTCCCAAGACTTCTGTCTGTTTGCAGGTTCCATGTTTTTTTCCTCTATGCTCACCTGCAAAATGCCTATATCACGTACACACTAAATCAGGGTTCATTTCGTAGAAAAAGAGCTGGAGGAACTCATTAGCATAACTCATTAGCATATGCCACTCCCCTTGACATCACCAGAAATGTGGCATTAGCACAACTGATTTGCATATGCCACACCCCCTATCACCTATCCTGGCTGTTTTGGATCCAATCCTGGCCATTCAGGGCCGAAATAGGACCCAAAATGGCAAAAAGGGGCCCAAAATGGTCAGAACTGGGCCACTGCTGAGCAGGAGAGTGATCCACCACCTGTCAGAGGCCCAATCCGGGCCATTTCAGCCCCAATCCAGGACTAAACAGGCCTAAAATGGCCAAGAGTCAGGTGGGTGGGGCCACCTGACATGTGACCTCTCTAGAGAACTGCCGGAACTGCGTTCCTGCACGTTCCCCCTCGAAATGAGCTCTGCACTAAATGGCTTTTAAAGGAACAAGCAAACCAGTTGTCTTAAGTAGCATTCATTTTTGCTCAGCCAACTTTTTCTTCACTAGCCTCTCCAGTGATTTACTGGTGTCTTTATAAAGTAAAGATGCATACTTTGGATCTCCCAACAGTTAAGGCGCAGCCGGATACGTTAAGCAATCCTGACTACGTGCTCTTAAGAACAGAAGTGCTTTATTCGGTCAGACCAGTTTCTCCCACCCACCATTGTGGCTGACCAATGGGCAATCTGCATCCTGCTAATCCTTGACCCCAGAGAACAGTCTTCTCATTCAAAGAGTATCTCCCTGGACTCTATTTTCAGAGCTTAATACTGCTGCAGTCAAATATTTTTGGACGACGGTAGTTTGCTGTACATGCTTAGCATTACATGAGAAGTTGATAACACTGCAAAAAGCTGTGATCAGATGTTATGGGTCAGTGGTGCAGAGATGGCTTATAGCTTCAGGAACGTTTAGGAGGGACCCGCGGGCAGGAAGGTGGAGACTTCATGTGCTTTCGCAATCCCACCCTCAGGTCTTCCCACTTCAAAAAGGGAAAACTGAAGAGGGCAGAAAGAAACAAAGAGTTCGCGATAGAGATCTTTTAAAAAAAGATTTGCTGCTGCCGCCGTTTGTGATCCAGATCTCTTCTAACACCCCCCCCCCCCCACACACACACACACACACCGCAGTGGCTACATCTGCTGACCTGCCCCAGTTCTCTTTTAACTGGGTAACCTGAATGAGGATAAATAGCCCTCTGGGCCCCACCACCTGTTGTTAGGACAGCCTTGGCTATGCTAGGGAAGGGTCAGTGGCAGCCGTCACACATATATTGCTAAGTGTTTTCCCAGCATGGCTTATTGGCCAGCGATTCCTGTTAGTCCGTTTATTGTTTCCTGAGTTTATGATCCACCTTTCTCACTGAGGTGGGTTGCACAGTGTAAGTTGATGTGATGATCGATAAGATGAGACATCTGATAAGCAAAGTTCTAGGATTACAGAAATTGGAAGCAAGCATACAGTCCGTTTCCCTTTATAGAAGCACCTTTCCAAACAATTCCGTTACAGTATAGCCTTATTACCTTTCGAGGAATCCCTCCTGAACTATTCTGTTTACATAATTTACGGAATGACAAACACGTAAGAGTCTTCCTGACCTCATTGGATGGGCCCTTTCACAAGGTGGGGGCCCAACAGAGAATGCACATGTTTGTCAATCTTGCCCATTTTCAGGATGGCACCCGCAGTTATCTAGGCGGAGCATAGGAGAAGAGGCAGTCCTGCAGATCTGAGGGCCAAGACCCTGCAGGGCCTTGTAGGTGATGGCCAGTAACCTGAATAGAACTTTATGACTGCCTATTTTCAAAGGAATTATGACAGACCTGGGACATTTTTTTTTCTTCAGCTCAAAGCAATACATTCCCGTTTCATAGTTTATGGCACTTTAGTGCCCTGACCTGGATAGCCCAGGTGAGCCTGATCTTTTCAGATCTCAGAAGCGAAGCAGGGTCGGCCTTGGTTAGTAATTGGATGGGAGACCTCCAACGAAGACCAGGGTTGCAGAGGCAGGCGATGGCAAACCACCTCTGATAGTTTCTTGCCAGGAAAACCCCACCAGCAGTCGCCATAGGGTCCAGTAGCACCTTAAAGACCAACTAGATTTCCAGGGTATGAGCTTTTGAGAGTCAAAGCACTCTTCATCAGATATGACTCTTGAAAGCTCATATTCTGGAAAATCTAGTTGGTCTTCAAGGTGCTACTGGACCCTAATCTTGCTATTCTACTACAGACCAACACGGCTTAATTTGCCCTTTGGCGTCTTAAAAGATATCTTACAGAATTCTTTATTCATGTATGCTGCCCCTAAATGTGACTGACCAACTTTAACTTCAGCTGTATTCTGGTTAGCTTTGAGGGAAGAGCTTTTAAAAAATTAAATGCTTCAATTGGAGGCTTCCTTTTCAAGCTGCCTCTCTCCGACTACATTAACAACTGGCATTGTTTCATTAAGCTAGTGTGAGAATGCAGCAAAATGCCTTGTGAAGTTGACAGCGTCTGTACTAATTTTATTGGCTGAGGTACGCGAACTACATGCCACCTGGCTTACTAGCACTGAAACTGGCCTCCTTCTAAGTGGCCTCCTTAACAGAGTAAGGGATGGACATATTCTGGAATTGGCATGTGGTATTTTGAGGGGCAGAGCTAACTTGTTTTTTTAAGACGTAGGCAGGTTTGGGGTTGGGGCAGCTGTAAATAAGCTGCCAGTATCTGTGGAAGCCTATGAATGAATATGAACAGCATCACAGTTCTAATACCAAAAATGGAATCGGGATCCTGCCCCTTTATCTACCCGCACACTATTTAGGAGCAAGTAACCTCTCCCTTATACTGTGCACACCTAATTGGGTTACTGAGCATTCGTAGTGGTCCAGTGGAGTCACAGCAGTGGCTCATATTGATGTGCCATGTCGGCTTCATCACTTCGCCCTCCTCTCCTCTCGCCCCCCTTCCTTTCGCTTTGCAGGGTTATGATGCCAGCTGCTGCTGGCTCCACTGACCTTAACACTAACTGTGGCTAGCTCAAACTTGAATTTGCAAACTCTGTTCTGACACTGATTGTGTTCCAGTGTTCAGCGAAACCATTCTTAGCTTTAAGGTCAGTGCACATATAACGCTGCAAATGGAAGGAGGAGGAACGTGTTCAAGGGGGAAAGAATGTGCAAGGTACTGCTGACCCCTTACCCTAGTTAGAAGGCCAGGCAAATGTTGCATCGGAGCTGGCAAAGTCTGCTGTTTGTGTTGCGTTTAGTGTAATTTTTAATTATCCTTGTTTGATCTGTCCCTGAGGTCTGTATCGCAAAGAGGTCTCCGACTCTCATTCCCATTTATACGTGCATAACATCGTTATAAATCAGTGATCTAGAATTTTTCATGAATTAACAAAGTCTCTTATAAACTGATCAGGTAAAGCTTTAACTATTTGACCTGGTTCTCTGTGGGTTAAAATGATCCGCTCAAGGAAAAAGTGAAGCGGCTTAATGTGCCATTAAAATATTGTAGGGGAAAAGGAGAGGCTGCCCATTAACCTAATTTTGGATTTTCCTTTATGCTTCTTTTCCGACAGGCATCTCGAATCCTTTGGTGTGGAAGATGACATCATTAGAAAGCTATTTCTGTGCTTCATTGCTAAGCAACAGTTAATAATTACAGTATTCCCCATCTCTTCTTGGGTGGTTCTCCGTATCCAAAATGTGCCCAATATAAAATGTCAGGCTCCACAATTGTGTTCGGATTTCCATTAAACACCTGTTCAATTATGTTCTTGTGGTGATGTTTCTACCTGCGGTTTATATTTTAATCTACGATCGTTTCCCCCTTACTGTTCTGCTAAGTATTCTGTCGGGCCGTTCCAACTTTCTAAATGTGATTGGCAGGTATTAGGCGTGCGGCAAACCTGTAGCCAACCTGGTGAAATTTGTCAGTCTGAAACTGTGCCCCAGAGCTTGGCCCTGTATGGGTGCCCAGTTGAAACCCAGGCCACCCGGGCAGACGCACTTGGCCTCTTCCCATTCACGTTGTTCTGATTAGTTGTGGCGTTTGTGCACCTAATATTGTGGATTCATACACTAAAGAGACCTTAGTGGTTACCTCTAATACTGATAATTTGTTAGCACCGTTACTGCTGAAATTTTGAATCCGAGAAGGGCAGTGGTGGCAGCATGCAGTACCACTTCGGACTGCAGGTGGAACAGACAACGTTTAAATGCTCCCTATATTCCTAATATAAGGAAAAATTTAATAGCAAATGTTCTGGCAGCAGGTAAATCAACAATAGCTGCGTATTGGAAAGAAAAGAAGAGCCCTACAATTTCAAACTGGTTAATGCGTGTTTGGGATCTATTTACCGTGGCAAAACTTATGGATTTTATAAAACAATTGGAGTTGCCCAATTATAACTCAGATTTTGTAGAACAGTAGAATATAGAAGACGATTCTATTTTAAAAAATCCAGTCAAAAGATTACTCCTCAATACTCACTTGTCTTTGAGAAGATACGATTTGCCATAAAGAACGTTACTTTGCTCTTACTATTATCATACTAATTTTGTTGTGTACAACAGCAAGTAATATGCGCACCATACTGTGGTTCTCAACTCTGTATATAGTTTATTATACTACTGATAATCATTCCGGTTGCTTTGTTATTTGTATTATCCTTAGCAAAACTAAATAAATATTATAAAAAAATGCTCCCTGTGGCAATAAAACATCGCCGCACCAGGAAACAAGGTGTTTCTCAGCCCCTCTTCCTTCATGCGTTCTTCTGGACACTCCCCCCCCCCCCACACACACACAAAGGAGCATTCAGAAACGTGATCCACCACCTCCATCCTACATTAGTATTGTCAATTCCACTGCTTCACTCTGCTGCATGTATATGACCCCCTCCATTTAAGGAGGTGAGGAGGGTCGACCTCCTATGGGTCAGATGATGTCCACTGGCTCGGCTCCCAGGCTGTTGCTAGTCTCCATCAACCACTGCCTTTAAGGCCTTATGCGGGGTGGGCCTATTGAATGCTCCCTCAGATCCGTGTGGATGAAACTCTCGTTGCAAGGACTTTGCCATAGCAGCCTGATATTCTGTACCCACTCCTCCCCTTGAAGCCAGCTGGGTGACCTTGGGCTAGTCACAGCTCTCTCAGAGCTCTCTCAGCCCCACCCGCCTCACAGGGTGTTTTGTTGTGGGGATAATAATGGCATACTTTGTAAACTGCTCTGAGTGGCCATTAAGTTGTCCTGAAGGACGGTATATAAATTGAATGTTGTTGTTGTTACCCTGACCTTGTGGGAGAGTCTGGCTAGAATGTCTCCTAGAGATGTTTAGGAAGAACGCACAACACATTTTTATGTAGACGAGGCTTCGAGAGCTGAGTTCTCACTTGTCCTGTTATAGGCTGGTTGCGAACGAGTGCATTTCGGATGGACGAATGGAAAGCGTGTGCTGAAAGCTTTAGGGCGGATGTCTTTGCCAAATAGGAAATACCCTGCGTGAGAATTAGACACATTGAGGAGGTGATGACATGCTAATTGCCGTAAACAACCTAGTACCGTTGGGTGCAGTTGCAGATGTGTAGCAGCACATACTTAGCAGCGTTAAGCTCGAATTCACACTGCCGAAGAATAGTATCTTGTAATAGGATCGCAGCACTTGAGCCAAATAAGTCCCGGTTATTTTAGGATTGGGTTCTGGTTTGGGGCTGTTCATTGTTTTTTTGCAATCTATATGGCTTGGGCTGAGATTAAAAACGGGCTTCCTGTCCACCTAGTTTCTCGCATCCTGGAGGGCCTGGGAGGAGTAGAAGCTGAGATCAACTTCTAATTGTAGCGTGCTGCATTCAGAGGCCCTGAGTCACATTCTCGTCCTTGTTTTCTGAAGCGCTGCTGCAGTCAGCTGCAGTCTCGATGCAGAAAATTTGACACTTGGAAGCACACAGCGTCTGCAATGCTTGGGACTCGAGTGCCTTGGCAGAGCCTGCACCTAGGGACCACTGCTTGTCTTGCTGGAGAGCCAAGAAGATGGAGTCAGGGCACAGATTAGGGAAACATACCCAGGGGTTGCGTTTAATCTGTTGAGTGCCTGTTGGTTTTAAATAGGGGCACGGATCTCAAAACCCTTCTGTGCAGTTCTCTTGTTTTGTTTTGACTTACCTTGTTTTTATGAAGAATTCAGCATAATTATTCTTGAACTGTGTATGGGTGGGTGAGCTAGCAGGGTTTTTCTGTGTAAGGTCCCACGGGTCCTGCTTTTTCCCGATAGTCCACAAAAGTTGGGATACATAAACCTCAGCTAAATCCATCTGAAAGTACAACTCCTTTCGTTCCTCTCAGTTTGGCCAAGCGATTGTTTATGCAGTGCCACACGCAGTGCCAATTAAAACAACTCAGTGCTGAGACTTGCTCCAGTACAGTCAGCATTCTTTGGGAAGATGCAAGTATCCTGTGAAAATATAGTTGCCTTGCTCCGCCTAGGCAAACTGGAGAAGGGTCTCCAGAATGATTTTCCAGAAGGTAAATAATGGCTGTTGATCTAGAAGTCTAGTCCAAAATCAGGAAACTTAAGGGATGACCTCATTCAACATGAAAATGACATAATTTCAAAAAGCAGATGTCCAGGACGGAGGCAATAAATTATATTCTTTTTCCTTGCACTTGATGCTCAAATTTCCATGGCTTGGAATTCTAGACGTGTAATTTGGCTTTAAAAATCAGCTGTAATCCCTTGCCCCCTGTTTTAAGTAGGGCAGAAGTGAACCAGGATGATTATTAGATTTCTATTCCATCTTTCTGTTAGCATGCTCAAGACGGCTAACGTACAAATGTGTATTTGTCTTATCCTCTCTGTTTCCAGGGCTAAAAATGGTGGGATCCTATCAGGGCTGCCAGTTGATGCCCCCTCCAGCCATGGTTTGCATTTAGGGGCCCAGTTACTTGCGTTCCAAACGCCGAGTACTTTGTATAGTTTGGCTCTCGGTAGTTGACATTCCAGTTGGATAAAACTGTCATGTACATGGTTAACTTTAGTAAAGAGTCCAGTAGCGCCTTTAAGACTAACCAACTTTATTGTAGCATAAGCTTTCGAGAACCACAGCTCTCTTCGTCATGCATCTAACAAAGAGAGCTATGGTTCTCAAAAGCTTGTGCTACAATAAAGTTGGTTAAAGGCACTACTGGACTCTAGTATTTTGCAACTACAGATTAACACGGCTAACTCCTCTGGATCGGTGGTTAACTTTGTATTTTCACTTTGTTTCTAAGTGGTACCAGCTGCTCAAAGGGAGGGTTGGTGGGTTTAGATCTTTCCTCTAGTAGAGTATATCTTATCACTGAGTGTTAGGGTGAAAAAATGTTAACGCCTTCCTTACTGTTATAAGTAATTTCGGTTAACGTTTGTGGCCTCAGAGTCGTTCAGCAGGAAAATGTAATTTGTGGCATTCGGCACCATTCCCACATTGATGTCTGCTCTGGTTCCTAGTTCCATTTACGCTTATCTGATTGCTGTCCTTCCGTTGTATCTTGGACCATACGAATATGAGGGAGCACCAAGCTGGTGCTATAACCTGTGTTTGAACGGGGGGAGGTTGAACTCGTAAGTGTCGAATAAAAACACGGAGACATGCAAACCAGACGAGGTACTTGGTTTCGTACAGGAACCCAAAAAAAACGGTCAGCGCGTGACACCGCTTTGATTTCGGTGTTGTCTCGACAGGCGGCGGCAGGCATCTTGTGCTATGTGGGCGCCTACGTCTTCATCACGTACGACGACTACGATCATTTCTTTGAAGACGTCTACACGCTTATCCCTGCCGTGGTTATCATAGCCGTGGGGACGCTTCTCTTCATAATCGGCCTCATCGGTTGCTGTGCCACGATCCGAGAGAGTCGCTGTGGGCTTGCCACTGTAAGTAGGCGCTGCTGTTTGGAGCCACCTTTCCATATCTTGCATCCACGCCGCGGTGTCCTGTGCATTCTTTCAAATTATCATGAATCGAAAATACTTGCGGGCATAATAATCTTTTCAACAAAGCCCGCTTGTGCCGGCTGAAAGACAGTTGGGTGAGCAAAACATTGAACTCCGTAGCATTTGCTGGTGCTTTAGCTGAAAAATGAATCTCCAGTTTCTGTGGTGCAGTGTAATCTTCTTGCCTCGAGCGCCCAGCGGCCTCAGTTTCTGAGGAAGGGGCAACAGCTTAGCCTCAGTTGCAGCCTCTAAGTAGTGGAAGCTAGGGGATGCGTTCCACAAACAGCTCTGTGTCTGCTCTAAGTGTCAAAGTACAACAGGGACTTGGGTTCAAATCCCCTTCCACCTTGAAGAACTCTCTCACGGCTTCATCTGCCTCTGAGGATGGCCGCAAGAATAAATCAGGAGGAAGGGAGAACGATGCACGTCATCCTCACCAGCTTGGAGGGTGGGTGGGATAATATTTGGGCAGATGGAACAGTGTAGGCCTTTTTCTCTCCAACCACCATCTTTGGCTAAGTGAATGAGGCCTTCTTGCAACCCGCAAGAGGACAGCCTGGCAGGAACAAAACATACACAGGACAACGTTTTCTTGCTGTGGTTAAGAACTTGGCTTCTCTGTACCTGCATTAAGGAGCAGCTTGATATTACCCCATTGTTCTCAGCTACCTATTGCAACCTGATACTATTCTTTAGCCAGACAAGGACGCTAGGGTTTTATTGGCTCGTTCTTCGTCTCTGTTGAAGCTTACACCATTCCCTTCCAAACAGGAGATAAAGGTGGATTGTTGTGTAGGCAGGAGTACCCAGGCCAACCCAGTTCAACTGACCTGAACAGGCCCCTACTTTGAAATTACCTGCTCATCGTGACCAAATGCTGCTTTTTGCCACTTCTATTAACAATTTAAATATTGATAATAAAAGTTTTCTTAACTCTTTTGCTCGAGCATTTAAACCACAGCAGGGGAAAAATTGATTACGGCAAAGCAGAGCTTGGTTGGTATTTGAGACGGTGAAATATGTCTCCTGTAATTTGAGCAACCAGTTCCAAGGGTCAGAGGTACGCTTCTGTTAAACATGTATAATAGGGTAATTTGGCTCCAACAATTCAGCTGCAAAATATTTTATTACACGTGCACAGATGTAACGTAAGTTTGCCGTGGAGTTGAACCTTGAAAGCAGTGCTTGAATCTTGACAGGGTCTTTTGATCTCTTTGAAGTGGAGCTCAAAGTAATCCAGCAGTAATTTGAGTCCACAAATTACTGCTAGATAAGATAATGTAACACGCTGGGATTCTATATTCCATGTTACTCGAAGATCTTCGTTAGGTTTATCCAGGCATAACCTATCGGTGTTAACAGTTATATTTATATCAGATCTTCACATTCCCTGACTACCTTTAAAATGGTGTCTTCTCTTTTTTTTTAAATATAGTTTGTGATCATCCTCCTGTTGGTTTTTGTCACAGAAGTTGTGGTCGTGGTTCTGGGCTACATCTACAGAGCGAAGGTAAATTTGGTCTCTTAGAAAACACTTAAAATGCAACTTGCTCGTAACTGTCCTTAGAGTTTTATAAAACTGTATACCCAGCAAGTGAAACTGGAGGAGGCTGTCGTATCGGAATGACAGAAGTAAAAATAACACAGCGCACTTGCGAAGGGAAGTAATTAGGAATCTTTAAAGAGATAAAGAGCTAGGAAGGAATAATATGGTGAGCCAAGAAGCTGGGTCACCGGCGGGTGACGGATTGCCACTTGAGACCTACCAACTATTTTTAAAACCGTTCTTTTTCTTGGCTTTCGCCCTGAGCTCCAAAACCGGGCGGTGCGGCATGTGCTTTACAAGGATGTCTCCAACCCCCCCCCCTGGTCCATGAGGAGATAGGATAGGACTCTTCTCTCTTTCTCTCCGTATGGTTTCTGATGACCTTCACCATGCCAGCCTGCTTATTCCTGGCAGAGATAAATAGTCAAGGTGAGAGGAGATGCTGTATTCTGATAAACCAGCTTTGGAAGGAAGGAGGACATACAACTGTTTTAAATCAGTGCCCATGGTTTGGGCACTCCTTCCTGTAAGTGGGGGCAAGCATACATGCCAGTAGCTTGGTTATGATCCTGCCATGCACAGAGTAAAGTACAAACAGCTTACTCCTCCCCCCCCCCCCCAGGTTCCGGAAGGCCGGAAGGGAGATGAAAAGAACGTCATCTCAATACTCTTTACAGACAGCCTCTTCCTTTCTCCTGCCCCCAGGATACCGGATGTTCAGTTCGCAGAGTTACCTTGTCCTAAGACGCGCTGGTGCTGCCATAACTTCCCAGCTAACCCCCTAGAACAGGGGTGGGCAATTGTTTTGGCTCGGGGGCCACTTTGTGGGAGCGGAGGTTAGCGGAGGGCCGCACCTTTTAAAATGATTGCATTCATTAGTTAACTTTGCATTTCAGAAAAGGTATAAATTGTATCATAAAAATCAATAAATATAAATTAAATAAAATAGTGGTAGTTTTATTCAATTTATTTATTGTGCTAATTTCATATCATCTAGAGCTGCAAGCACATTTAATTTTAGAATCAGTTTAATGAGACAAATGTACCCTATCACACTTTTCTACTGTCTTGGCGGGCCACAAAAAACTCTGTAGCGGGCCGCATGTGGCCCACGGGCCGCAATTTGCCCACCCCTGCCCTAGAATGATCATGTAGGCAAATAGCGGCAGTTTCCGTTCTCAAAGCAAGTGTGTGCTGTAAAGTATTTCATTGAATGAGCCTTTAAGGACCAGCTTACGTCAGGGCCGTTTTTTACATGCATGCTGTTTCGCAAAGTTACCTGTTGAAAACCAAATTGATGTATGCATTTTGGTTTTTGGGTTTTTTTCCCCCTCAAACCAGGTGGAAGATGAAGTCAATCATAGTATTAAAAAGGTGTATGATGCGTACAACGGGACAAACCCAGACGCCGCTAGCCGCGCTATTGACTATGTGCAGAGACAGGTGAGAGCTGCTGCTCTTCTGCCACCCGTATCTTTCTTCTAACTTCAAAGTCCCGATGGTTTGCTGAATACTCTTGAGAGAGGGGCTTCCTTATTCCCTGCAACAAGGCACCACCGGAAAATAAGGGGTCTCGCCATTCGGGTCTCTGGCCTGGATGGTGCTGAAGCCCCCCTACACCTGTTGGTGTGATCGCTTGGTTCGGGAGCCTTTGACATTCATACATTCCATTGATTCTCCATAAGGGTAACACCGAGGGAGGGTCACACAAAGACCATCCAGCTGATGCCCTGCTTTTTAAAGGGAGGGCATCAAAAAGTGAGAATAGGCTCTACTCTCCAAGTACTTCTTGAAGCTCATGTTGAAGCTCTTCTTTTGAGCTTTTTTTTGGTATGAATGGAGAAGGAGTTGCTTAGGGCTGGAAAGCAGTCTCGGCAAGGTCTGTGCAGCTGGGGTCTCCTCCAGGCGCAAACCATTTGGGTGGTGCGCAGTCCTGTGCCCCTGAAAGCCAGAGCCTTGGAGAGCAAAGCAGTGGCTCGTGGATTTAGTGTCTGCTGTCCAAGCCAAGACGGGGGAGGCAGTAATGCAGACAAGGCTTGCGAAGGGGGAGGTGGGACTTTGGCAGCACTCGGTGCAGAGCACTTTGGCGTGGGAAATTCCAAGGAATGTTGTGCAGCTGAAATTCAGAGGCGGCCCTCTTGCTTGCAGCGAGTTAATGCCTTTCTCTGTTTGTCGGGAAGCAGCAGAGGAGGGTGTAGAGGACAGGGAATGCTTGTTGCCTCCCTAAAGCCTGTTCAGGCGCTGGGGGAAAGAGGGACATCCTGTGAGGGTAATGCAGCAGTAACACCTGCTTAGCACGCCCCAAGGGTCTCCCTGGGTGTTGGAAGTGGCGGAGTGCGCCGGGGGGGGGTGAACGGTTTAACTTTTCGCAACGCTGACTATTATCCCCATTTTTTAATATATTTATGCAGCTGCACTGCTGCGGCATCCACGACTACACGGACTGGGAGACGACCAACTGGTTCAAAGAAACGAAAAACAACAGCGTGCCCCTGAGCTGCTGCAAGGCCACCGTCAGCAACTGCACGGGGATCCTGGCTCGTCCCACAGACCTTTACGGCGAGGTCGATACCTTTTTAGCATTCGGATTTGATGCATGCCAAGTACAGGCTAAGAGAACTCTGGGAGAGCTGTGGCTGACCCAAGGTTACCCAGCTGGCTTCAAGCAGAGGAGCGGGGAATCCAACCCGGCTCTCCAGATTAGAGTCCTGCTGCTCTTAACCGCTGCACCAAGCTGCATGTTTTGCAGAAAGCTTGAGGGAGTGGGCTCGAATCTGGGGTTGCCTTGGGAGAGGCCTGGCTAGTATGATTCCACATGGGAGGCAGAGTTTTGATCCTAGGTCTTCCTGACCTATACTCCAGTCTCTGCCCCATAGCGGTCAGTTGTAGCTGCTGCTTTGCCCCGTATCTCATCTTCTAGTTCGGTTTCCCTTCCAAAAACTTTCATAGGTTCTATGAATCTGAGTTGCCCTAAGCGGTGCTGCTGACGCGTGTTGTTTTTCAGGGGTGTGAGGTCCTGGTGGTGAAGAAACTGCAAGAGATCATGATGTATGTCATTTGGGCAGCGCTGGGCTTTGCTGCCATTCAGGTAGGTCTATAACTTTTTAAAACCAGAACAACCAGATGGTCTCTGGGCTACTGCGGTGTAGACACAGCTCTCTTTCCCCCCCCCCCCCCCAATTTGCTTTGCGCCATTTGACCCAGGAGCGTGCACCGGTCATAATACTTCACTTTGCAAACAATAGAAATGTCACTCCGGCTTCTCGGTTGCATCACCTGAATACACAAAGCGTGTGTTTCCGGAAGGGCGTTCTTGCCGCTTCTAGAAAGGCTACATAAACAGTGTGTTGGACAGAAGACAAGTTTCAGGGCAGGGCGTTGGCTAGTGCTGAAATATTGACCTAAGGTTTGAAGAATTCCACCCCTTTGTAGAACTGGTTTCATGTATAGCTGACGCACACCCCACCCAAAGACCATCTGTGGCAAATGGCGCAGAAGGAGTGTCCTCAGGAAAGGAAATGGGGCTGAAGGCAGCCCAGTAGGGTTTCGACGGGACAGGCAATTTCCATTTATTTATTTGAGGGATGCATATCCCACCTTTCTATCTCCTGATGTAATGCAGCTAATGTAAGCTAACCTAGCTGTTAAAATAATATGAGAAGCCATCAAAGCAGTTGCGTCAGAATAGACCAATAGTTAAATTTCAGATTTCCCTCTTTTGGACAGAGAAGAAGAACCTATGTGAGAAACTTTGGTCTCTGCGTCACTGATAACAAATAGATGCAGAGGAGTTAGCCGTGTTAGTCTGTAGTAGCAAAATCAAAAAGAGTCCAGTAGCACCTTTAAGACTAACCAACTTTATTGTAGCATAAGCTTTCGAGAATCACAGTTCTCTTCGTCAGATGCATGGAGGGCAAGAAGAAACGGAGTCTGAGTCAAATTTGACTCAGTCAAGCTGGGATTAAATAGAGACTATGAATGGTTATCTCATTATCAGAAGTAACTGACTTTCTTAACAGAAGCAAACTGATCTCCATATCAGAAGCTACTGTTTGCATCTACTCCGCCCTCCCCTCTCCACCTATATATCTGACCAGTTTCTTCTTGCCCTCCATGCATGATCTGATGAAGAGAACTGTGATTCTCGAAAGCTTATGCTACAATAAAGTTGGTTAGTCTTAAAGGTGCTACTGGACTGATGACAAAACCATTGAATCAAAAATTTTATATGTAGCCTTGTGAACTAAAAACTTGCCTTTAAAAAAACGTTTTAAAAATTTTCCTCTCTACTGGGTTGGCGGGGGGGGGGGGGATACCAGCCACCTGCCTGTGTTTGCGCAGTGTACCAAACCCAACACCCACACACCTTTTGCCTGACACTTGGTTCTGTTTCTAGAGGCAGTCTTCTCCTCAGAAGATCATGGTAACTGCTTTGGCTAGCTAGCTGCTCGTTTTACTCCCTTGCCACTCCAGATAGGGTGCAGAGAGCCAGTCTTCCCCCAGTGGTGGCTAATCAATAAAACCAGGTGGGGTCGCCATAAGTCTGCTGTGACTTGGGGGCGCCACACACGCACACCCCTGCCTTGTGACCTGAGATGGTCAGGTGATTGCAGATCACTGTCTTCCTTTGTGCCTTCCTGATGGGGCTGTTCGAGAAGGAAGCTAGAAGTATATGCACCAGCAAGTATCCCTTCACCGTCTTGATGTCTCCCTCCACAATGTTTCAAGAAGACAGAAAGGGACAGGTATTCGTAGCTGAGGACCTGAGTTATACCCCTCCAAGGCAGAAGTGAGTCAGTTGGCATTCTATAGAATATATAGTTAAATGAACAGTGGCTGAAACAGAAACAAACCTTGAAGTCAAATGGCTCCTTCTGATGGAAATCTGAATGTTTCTACAGCTACAGTTCCTCACTATTGAACTTTCTGATACGCCCCCACCTCAAAACATTCTGGGCTTGTGTTGCCTGCCTCCAGCACGTGTGCCCTTGCAATTGATTACGGCAAGCGTTTAGCCCAGTGTATTTGACCTGCTACCCACTTTGGTTAGTTCCGAGCAAGCCGGACTTTGGTATTTGCTCAGGTTTGAGTTGGCGAGGAAAAGAAACGACTAAGGCTAAGGTTGGGCCGACAACACCAACCGGAAAGCGTAGATCACCAAAGTAAAGAGAAGTTGAAAGGATAGCAGCTGCGCTTTAATTGGAGATAAATGTTTGAATTTCAATTCCGATACCGCTTCCTCCACTAACTGGTCAAACCTGTGAGGTTGTTTATCTTTCTGTACTCCCAAGAAAGCGTTTTTACTGAACTGGTATTGAAGAGCAGACCAGTAAAATCAATATTTTCAGAAGGGAGGGCGTTTGAAAATATTAAAAAGGTTGTTACCAGCCCAACAGTCATATTTATGCCGCGGCGACCCTCTGTCTGGCATCTGTACTGGTGCTTTCTTCTTAATCGATACAGAAAGGCTGTATTAAGAGCACTAGCAGCATAAACCAACATCGTGCTGCCAAGTGCAATCTTTTAGCTTGTTTGGGGTCACTTTAGACATACTATGTTTAGTTTTCCTTGTTCTTGTTGGGGTTAATGTGGCCTCTATGTCCTCCTGATGAAATTCTCAATTTTCAAAAAATGCCCCTGTATTTTCTCCCCTCCCGCTTCTGGACTTTGGTGCCTTATGAGTAGCTGCATAAATGCCTGTTCACCTGGATTCAGCCAGTTCAAGGCAACTGTAGTTTTTGGTCACCTCTAGGCTAGACTACTGTAACGCACTCTACGCAGGGCTTCCCTTGAATCTGATCCGGCGTTTGCAACTGATCCAAAATGCAGCGGTGCACGTCATCACTAGAGTGCCAAGAAGTGCACATATTTCACCGGTATTGCGCCAGCTGCATCGGTTACCAGTGGAGTACTGGATCAAATTCAAGGTTTTGGTATTAACCTATAAAGCCCTATGCAGATTGGGACCTGCGTATCTTCGGGACCGCCTCTCCCCGTGTGTGCCCCAGAGGACGCTTCGATCCGGTGAAAAACAACTATTAACGGTCCCTGGCCCCAGGGAAGCCCGCCTAGCGTCGACCAGAGCCAGGGCCTTTTCAGTCCTGGCTCCAAACTGGTGGAACGCTCTTGTCTAATGAGTCCAGGGCCTGGCGGGATCTGCTATCGTTCTTCTGGGCCTGTAAGACGGAGCTGTTCCGCCAGGCGTATGATTGATGCTGGGCCAGGCCCCTGCGGGCCGAATAGGGTAGAATGGGGCCCTCCCTATCAGAACATCCTCCTCCAAAGACATTTTTAAATGCTTAATTATCTTTAGTGACGGTGGAAGTGGTTTAACTGAATTATTTCAGTACCGCTCTGTATTTGTATTGTTAAATATTTATATTGTGTTTATTGTGTTTTAACTGTAAATTTTAATACGCATAAATATAATCCACCCTGAGCCTGCCAATGTGGGGAGGGCAGAATAGAAATCGAACCAAATAAATAAGTAAATGTGGATGTGCCATCCTTGAATACTAAGATGCCGTGGCCGTTGTGTGGCTGCCCGTGGCTCAGCGGAGGGAACGTAGCTCAACGGTGGGACATCCGCTTTGCGAGCAGAAGGTCTCTGGTTCAGCCCTTGCCACGTCTAGTGGGAAAAGGTCAGGTTGGTGTAACAATCCTCTGCCTCAGACCCTGGAGAGGCGCAGCCAGTCTGAATACACAGTGTCGAACTTTGATGGACCAGTGGTCTGATGCACTGTAAGACCAAGGAGGTTGGAACAACAGGAACAAAATAAAATGGTAGAAAATAACTAAAAATATGAATTAAAAACACTGGCATGAGGTTTAATTAGAAATACAGAAATCAGCTTAAAAACAGATGGTTCTACATATACGTACTAAAACTTTGCATATAAATAAAATCATTTAAGATAGAGGTATTATAGTACAACTCATCGCCATATGTACAGAACCAATAAAACGAGACCCATTTCAACCCAAAGGCCTTCCTCGGCAGTATGAAAATATCACAGAACACCATGAAAGATAGTCAGGGCAGCATATCGTATTAGGAGTTGTAATTCCTTTGCCTATAAATCTTTACATAGCCAGGTCAATAGATCCAGAGGAGTGAGCCATGTTAGTCTGTAGTAGCAAAATAGTAGAGTTCAGTGGCACCTTTAAGACTAACCAACTTTATTGTAGTATAAGCTTTCGAGAGCCACAGCGCTCTTCTTTACAATATAGCCAGGTCAAGAATATAAAATTCAAGGTGGGATACTGGATACCAACCAAAGCTGAGACAGGTTTTCATTTCTCCTCCATGCTGTTCTGGGGTAGAATTCTAAGGAATTCACTCCATGCTATTTTCAGTTTCATCTCAGCATTCATTGAGTCTTGTAGGTTTCATTTATATATTTTGTTGATGGGGTGTTGTCTGTGATTTTTTCATACCACTAAGGAGGGCCTTCGAGCAGAAACGCTTCTGGTTTTATTGGTTCTGTACATGTGGCAATGAGTTGTACTATTATTCCTGTATATTAGTAATTTTATTTTATTTATATGCAAGGTTTTAGTACGTATATGTAGAACGATACGATTTTAAATCTAATGTATGTATTTCTAATTAAACTTTATACTATCATTTTTGATTCATAACTCTAGTTCTTTTCTACCATTTTTTCCTGTTGTTCCAACCTCCGTGGTTGCCTTTGGTTTGCAGGGCTGTTGTTTTTCTCCCCTTTCTGTTGTCCCAACTCACTATGTTCACATCGAGGCTTGTGAGCATGCCAAGCAAAAGCCACTCTGCCATTTCGGCTCGTGGCAGCTCATCAAGATAGCTAACCCACAGCTGATACTTGAAGTCATGGCAGTTGCGGGAATAAACCCTTATTAATAAAGGGAGGAGCCATACAAAGACTTCGGTCGCTGAATGAAAGCCAAGAACAGCCAGGGCCGATTCTTGCGGGTGTGTTAATGCAGCCTGCGGAGTAGCTTGAGGAGCGATCTCACAGAGTCGTCCTGAAATGCCGGCAACATTCACGTTTCTGATCGACTTGCAGAAATACAGTACCTGGTACCCTCTGTACTTCTGCGCATGCTCAGTTTGGCTCTCTTCCTCTCCCCCACAGCTGTTGGGCATGCTGTGTGCCTGCATCGTGCTATGCCGGAGGAGTAAAGATCCTGCTTACGAGCTGCTCATCACTGGAGGGACCTACGCATAGAAGAAGCTGTGAACCCAAACTTGAATTTTGTTTCCTCCTCTTGGAAAGGTGGTTTGCTTGGGTCTGTTGCAAGCGACTTGCCATCGGCTTGGTTAAGCAATCCAGGACAGCGAGCGCATACACTGGTGACAGGCAAAGACGTGGCTTTCCCCTTATTACTATGACCCTCCCCCCCCATCTATTTTAGCCAGCTGTCCACATATCTGTATGTTTCAAGTAACCAAATAAACACTAATTTTGGAACTATTAACAAAAAAAACGAGCAGCGTGACGTGAGAGCTATAGAGTGTGTTAGCCTAAGCATGGTAAATTGCCTCTGGACACCGTCCTGGTTTTGATGGTTGCGTATGGAAACCTTCCAGTCTTTGCTGTATGGAATAATTGGCCAAAGTCGTACAAAAGAAGGTTGGCTGCTTTTTAATTTTGCAACAGCTCGCGTGTCCCACGTCTTGCCTGTTACCAGTGTTTGTCTTCACAAAGCACTAAGCGAAGCCCAGAACACTACAAAACTACTACTAACCAAAATTTTAGAATCTCACAAGCGCATCTTTTGACCTTCTTTTTAAAAAAAAAATCAAATGAGCAAATCTTCCAAAACGTCTTTTGTGTTTTCAATTACAGGCTGGCTTTTCAGGAGTATAATGTATGCACTACTGTTCTATAATGAATATTTTCATTTTTTTTCTATGAGAAGCTGTTTTACGTGTCGAGTGAACTGTTCTTGTAGAGTAGCAAGATAGTATGTGAAGGTGAATTGTGTAAATAGAAGACCTGATTAAATAAATCTTCTATACAACTCTCCAAACTAAACTATGGTTAACATATTTGGGGGGTACTTGTTCGTACATAGTTCTTGGCAAAATAAAGTGAGTTCCCTATTGGGGAGAGGCAGGCAATGGCAAACCCCCCTCTGTTAGTCTCTTACCATGAAAACCATACCAGGAGTCACCGTGAGTCAGCTATGGCAGTCTCCATATCTATTGGGGATCCTGCCACTAACTGTCACAGGTAAGTTTTCAACTGTTACCCACGTTGATTGATTTCCTAGATCTTTCCGTCAGCTCCCTGCTGATCTTTTAATCGGTTTTTATCTACCCCTTCCCCTAAAGAACTCGGATTTACATACATGAAATGCTCAGCAATCCACACCCATTTTGTCTTCATAATCACCATGTGAGCTAAGCTAGACCGCAACAGTGGCTGTCCCCAAAAGACTCGGCAAACTTGGTGGCAGAGTAGAGACTTGGGACACAGATGATTGAGGCCCTAGACCAGGGGTGGCCAAACTGTGGCTTGGGAGCTCTTCTAGATATACTGTGTGGCTCCCAGAGGTCTCTGAGTATCGCCGTGGCCATACATTTTATTTTAGACTAGTTTATTTCCCTCCCTTTCCTTCTGTCTTTCTCTCCCTCTTCCTTCCTTCCTTCCTTCAGATGTTTGAGAGCCGCAAGACATGATGCATTGAAGTGACTTCAGATGACTCAGAAAATATCTGGGGACTTTGGGGGTGAAGCCTAGCAAGGATGTGATGTCACTTTTGTGATGTCACTTCCAAGTCAAAGGTCAGGTGATGGCTCTTCCCAAGCACCACCCCTTCCTGTGATGTCACTTCAGTGCATCATGTCGTGTATTCTGTGTGGCTCTTACATTAAGCGAGTTCGGCCACCCCTGCCCTAGACTAGTCCTAGTCACCATGCAACACCAGTGTTGATAGGGATGGGTGGTTGGCAGAGTTGGCTTGATCTTCACAGAGGTGTGGAGGTGGGTGGGTGGGTGGAAGAAGTACTCCTGCCTACTGGGGGGACCAAAATTATTGTGCCAGTGAGTAGCAACCAGAGATAATTTCCTGGTAGATGTTTGAGAGCAGATGACAAATCCCAGTGTAAAACTTGGTCTGTGGACATTTGATACTCTGAGAAGCAGTACACCCTGAGTCATTCTGTGGCATAATCTTCAAATGGGGGGGGGAGATGGGTGCAGAGTAGCTATCAGCAAATTGCCTTCTAAGAATATTCATCTTGCTTTCTTCTACTCCTAACTTCGGAAGGCTTGTGTCCGGGGCTTTTTTTCAGCTGGAACGCAATGGAACGGAGTTCCAGAACCTCTTGAAAATGGTCACATGGCTGGTGGCCCCGCCCCCTGATCTCCAGACAGAGGGGAATTTAGAATCTAAACTTCCCTCTGTCTGGAGATCAGGGGGCGGGGCCACCAGCCGTGTGACCGTTTTCTCCGAGGGCAACCCGCTGAGTTCCACCACCCCCTTTTCCCAGAAAAAAAGCCCTGCTTGTGTTGCAGTACTGTTTGCTAGCTGTAGAAAAGATCAAGAGTCCAGTAGCACCTATGAGACTAACAAAATCTGTGCTAGGGTATAAGCTTTTGTGATTCACAGTATCTGGTGTATCTGAAGAAGTGAGCTGTGGCTAACGAAAGCTCATATCCTTCCGCAAATTTTGTTAGCCTTATAGTGCTACTGGATTTTTGCTCTTTTCTACTGTTACAGACACCCTGACCTGGATAGCCCAGGTGAGCCTGATCTCAGAAGCTAAGCAGGGCCAGCCTTGGTTAGTAATTGGATGGGAGGCCTCCAATGAAGACCAGGGTCGCAGAGGCAGGCAATGGCAAACCACCTCTGTGAGTCTCTTGCCATGAAAACCTCAGCAGCGGTCGCCATATGTCAGCTATGACTTGAGGGCACTCTCCACCACCACCATTGTTACAGACAGACTAACCCGGCTACCCATCTTGATCTGTTTGCTAGCTGTATGACTATCCATTGCAATAGTTCAGAGTTATTAAAATAGTGTGGGACGAAGGGTTTATGGGTTAGGAGCTATTAATTAATTTCCACTGATTCAAGAAGTGACTACATTTACATGGTGATAAAGGGGAGGAGTGTTGTGTGTGTCAAAGGTGAGCTTGTGATGGGAGATGAAAACATAAGATTCAGGAACGTATAATTCAGTAAATCGACCTGGCAGGACCACAGTCTTGCAATTCGGTCCTCATAAATTTGGGAACGGGGGGCTATGCACGATGCTGGAAGAGAGAGAAGATCAGAACAGAAAGTCGTAATCTGTCACAGTAAAAGTTCATTTTTTCCCCCAGCCTACCAATAGTATTCCTCTCTCTCTGCTAACCGGGTCTCCTACTCTAGAACAGATGGATAACTTCTAAAGACGCCCATTGCAATTGAACTATACATAGGTAAGAGATTTCATGTAGATTATGGTTCTCTGAAGGCTCATCAGATTGGTTTGCTCCTTACAGGAAACTTTGGGTCTGTTGAATGTCGGGAAAGGGTCGTGGCTCAGTGGCCGAACATCTGCTTTGTGTGCAGAAGGTCCCAAGTCCAGTCCCTGGCATCTCCAGCTTAAAAATCACTGAAAAGGCGTTTACCTGAGACCCTGGACAGCTGCTGCCAGTCAGAGTAGACAATAGTGACTCAGCTTCCTGCGTTCAAAATAGTAAAGAGTCCAGTAGCACCTTTAAGACTAACCAACTTTATTGTAGCGTAAGCTTTTGAGAGCCACAGCCCTCTTCGTCAGATAGCATCTGTGGAGCTGTGGTTCTCGAAAGCTTACGCTACAATAAAGTTGGTTGGTCTTAAAGGTGCTACAGTTTACTGTTTTACAACTACAAACTAACACAGCTAATTCCTGTGTTCTGCAGCTCTGCATGTATGGATGCCTGCTAAAGCATCTATAGCAGGCAAGAGCACCTTGGCGCACAAGCAGACACTGAAAAAGCTCCCTAAAACTGGCTTTGAAACTCACTGGCTTAATTTTTTTAAAATACCTGATTTGTTTGAGAATCTGTTCTCTCTGCAACTGAAGCAATAGGGGTGAATTTATACATTCAAATGATTTTGATCTGGAAAGCTGTGCTGACGGAATGCTCACTTGGACGGCAATGGGTCACCCAGCTCTGACCCAGTATCCATCAAGTACTGTCTGCTGCCCTGTGCTCTTGAAGCTGACCCAGGCCCCATTTCCCTCTCCCCCCTCCCCCCCCCCCCGGTCCTGTGCCAACAATTTTAGCACAAAATGTTGCAGATTTGCAGTAGGCGCCCATTGAAGCAAAAATCGCTGTCGAGGAGGCTAGGAGCACCTGCTGTTTCCCCATTCAGAGGTGACTGCTGTTCTCACATCCGCCAGCGCATTGCGCAGTCCCCCTTGAAAGCCGCTAGCTGGGAGAAGGTTAAAGGTCGCCGCTTTCCCAAGGCTCTTCTGCACCCTCCTCTGTCAAGCTCTGCGTCGCCACATCTTTCCTTGCCTGAATGCAGCTGGCAGATATTTGCTGCCTTGGGAGTAAGGAGGAAACATCCAATGCATGAACCTTGTTTCAAAGTGCAGTCCACGGCTCTGGCCCCGTCATCCATCAAATCAGATTACCAAAAGCCGACGAGAGCTTTCTTTCGGGTGTTTTTTCCCCCAATTGTCAAGAAATGGGCTCTAAAGGGACTTAAGTGTTGAGCTGAATTAGGGATTAAGCGGTAACAATAAATCTTCATCTCTAGAGCTCAGTGCCTAATAAAGAGCCAAAGCTTTTATTCCCAGGGTAGATCACGCCCCTTTTTTGCTGATGGAGGAATTGGCATGCATGCGTTTCAAAGACCCAGAATTGCAAAAAAAAAAAAAAAAACCCAACCCAAAAACTGGCTAGTTCACTCATGCAAAAAGAAAAGAGAGATAAAACTGATCCTCCGGCAGTTCTTGCAAAGTTCTCTGAAATGTCTCAGAAATCTGCAGTAACAAAACTGGCTCACCTGCGTAACGTCCATACAGTAGCTGCACAGCTACTGCACCATGTCTCACCAGGGAATGTGCAATATGGTTGTATGTGGGTTTAGCTCCAAGGTCTGTGAACTCACACGCTTCCTCTTGTGCAAGAGGTCAGACAGGGAGATCATCTACCTTCCTTGATTGTTCCCCTATGTAAAATTTTAGATTGTAATCTCTTTAGGGCAGAGACCCGTCTTTGTCCACTACAAAGCACCGTGCTCATTGATGGTACGGTAAAGGAAGAAGAACAGAGAGTGGGGTGGGGTGGGTCTGCAGGCCCAAAGGGGATGCCCGAGACTTTTTTCAGTACGACTGAAGCAACAAAATCCAGTGTTAATAGAGGTTTTATTCTGTAATATGTACAGCCAAATTAGGAATTAACGTATGCAAAAACGGCATCATAAGACTACATTTTTTCCTCCAGTTTGTTTTTTTCTCATAATCTGTTAGTGGGCCAGCAAGAAAAGCCCCCCCCCCCCTACTTTTGTCCCTTAAATGCCAAACGAGAGAATGGAATGGGGGAAGGGTGGGATGAAATTTGGATGAAAGTTGCATTTTGAGTCAGGTGGCAAGGGCCCCGTTCACCATACAGACAACTAACAGCCAAATGCTTGTAGCTCAGCGTGCATGGGTCGGAAGGAAATCAGATTATCCAAACCCTTTGGAGCCTTAGGGAAGATTCACGTGCATAACTGCAATTCAGCTTGGTTTCCAGCAAGGGGTTTTCCTGAGGGGGCCAGAGGAAACAGTCAAACTGGCATTCCCAAAACGCCTTGTGCTGCAGACATTTCATAGGCCCTGTCCATGTGTCGTATTCAGCCAGTGTTTAGATAATGTGTTAACTAGCCCTTACGAGTTCAAAGCATTGACGAGTGATTCTGATGGAGCCCGTTGTAAGGAAGGGTGCATCCGGAACAGATTGCTCGTTTCTTGGCTCTTCCACCTGCTTCTTGCTTTCAGATTCCCAGCGGCTGAGCTCCAGAAGAAGGGGTAGTATCCTGTAGCGACCCAAGTATTTTGTTCCCCTGGAAGAATGTTCTGCTCCGAACAGCTGGGAACTGGAATGTTAAATGTAGCTCCCTGTTGTGGTTCCATTGGCCAACAGCTGATCACAACGGCCCCTTTCGAGAGATTATAGAATTCCTTTGCAGTCCAAAGATCCTTGCCAGTGTGTAGAGGCACAAATGTGGCTCAGAGAAAGCCTGAATTTCCTTGTAGATCAACAAGCCAAGTACTTGATTCTGTTGCTGCACAAAACTGGCGCCTGGCTCTGTGCTAATGGGAAGAGTGCCAAGGCATTTCCCTAGAGTAAAAAGGTCGTGTTTTTGTTGGAGAGTGATTTAAAAAACCCAAGCCATGCAAAGAGTGCTGATCTCATCAAACTTTCTCCAAGTAGGACCCGGGCACAAACCCCTGCTGTCCTTTCTGTTCTGCCGTCCACCAGCCGTCTTCGCCTTCTTCGGTGACGACAACGACATCACCTGCTCGGATATCCAGTTCATCTTCGTTCTGGAAGGAGAACAGTTAAAGGAAAGGGAAATACAGATTAGCCCAAAGGAGGGGTGTTCTGTACCTGTCCCTCTTTTTATTATTTGATTGGGTCTCAAATGATTAAATACTGCCAAACTACTCCTCCGAGGTCATCAGTGTAACCAGTCCCCTTCCAGTGAAGCAACATCTATGCTGGAGTGGGAAATGTTTGGCCCTTAGGCAATGGGGTTCCTGCGAGAAAGACCTAGTGCAGTTTGCAGTTCTGCAGTAAGGCATGAACTGCAGTGAACAAGCAACTTTGGATTGCGCTTAAGCTGAGGACCAGTTCACCCCAAGCAAAAACAGTTTTACGGCGTCCACCTCCTGCCCCTGGCCTGCACCCCCCAGAACAGTTGGGGATGAGAAGGGAACAGAGCAAGAGTTCAAGTCGGAAAGAAGGGCAGAACTGCTTTGGAGGGGTGTCTTAAGCTTTGTTCTCAATAGCTGGAACTGATCTGCCTGTTTTTGGGCTCTGCTACAGATTGCAGGCGGCGGTTCACGATTGGATGCTCTTGTACGCAAAAGGGGGAAAAAATCCCTCCACAATAGCGAGCAAGTCAAGAGGAAGGATTTTAATTCAGTCTTCTCCCCGTTCTAATTTTCTGCATGTTGGTATCTTTTATGTAATTTTGGAGGAGAGTTAAATGATGAGAGCACCCCATGTGCAATCCGAAATGAGATTGTAATAGGAATATACTTGACTTGAAAAGATCTGTCCACCACCCTATATATATCTATAGATATGGATATATGGGCCATGTCTGAAATGAAGTAACTCTTCCATCGCCATCTGAGAAGTTTTTACTGTATGTAGTGTTTTAAATTTTATTGCAATGTTTTATCTGCTTTTATGTGTTTTTATGTAAATTAAAATGTTGTGCTCCACCCTGCGCCCGCTCAGTGGGGAGGGCGGACTAACAATCTAATATAATAAATAAATAATATCTATAAAGTGGACACAAGCCCAAAGCCTCATCAGTCCTGGCTAGCAGGGGGCTTGCTTGGCATTTTATACCACGTATCTCTGCTTTTAAACATGGACATTCGGTGTCTGGAGAGGGGGTTCCTGTGGTGGACAATGCTCCAAATACCCCCCACCTGAGTCGTGTGAAATTCAGTTTTCCTGCACGACCTTGAAACTCAGGCCTCTGCTAGCTCCACGCTGGTGCTGTCACTGGACTTTTCCATTAAGTGAGTCATAGATTTGTCTGTTCTGCACCTGGGGAGGGCAGCGTACATTCTCTTTTATGTCCCCATCTTGTATGTCCCCATCTGGATTGTGCGGCTCCATTTAATGCTTTTAGCACAGAAGCGATTTTATAAACCTTAAACATGCCTTCCTCCTAAACCTTTGGATCAACTATGCTGTCTTGTACAGCCAGCGGTAGAAATGACTCATTAGAAGTTTGGCTTTTACCTGAGCTGTGTAATCGTAGAGGACTCTATACTCCTGGGGAAGAGCAGCTTCTCCATCCTGGCCCGTGTGGACTGCTGCGTAAACACCGTCTGCTTTGTCTACGGAAACAAGAAAGGCAACTGCTTGAGGATGCAGAAGATCAGGCAAAATTGCTCAACTGCAATAGGATCTACTCGGGGTAAGGACGGTCGCAGCTGCCGGGAAGGAACATTTGGCAATATTCAAAAGCTGCACGCCTGGTACATAAAATTAAATCCATCCCTCTACGTTTAATACTCCTTTCATGAAGTTTATGTCTTTTAAAGGAAAACTGTACCTGCTCAAGAATCTGACGATTGACGAGATCACTCCATAAATTCTCAATACAACATCTCTCTGTCCCTGATAGTTTCGCTTTCTCCCTTTTAGAGCTCTTTGGATAACGGGGGGAAATATCCACCAGTTTATTCTTTTAATTACCTTGAGTGGCTGAATGGGCTATGTCCAGACTGAAGAACTAATTTTGCGTATAACCCAGAGTTTGTCCCGATAGCATTTTAAAAATGTAAGTCTGGCTTAAAAAAACACACATACCAAGGGGGGGAGCTGTAGGAATAATGCCGTCTGTGGCATTGCGGTTGTTTCCATGGAGCAAACCAGAGAATCTACAAATCAACGAGAAGGTGGTGAGCGGTCATAAAACACATTAGACACACAGTCAGACATACTGCCGACCTTGCCTAGAATTTCATCTTCCTGCGAGTCTTGTTTTTCATTATATATTGTTTCTGTAGCATTCAACATGTACAAAGTACTTGACAGTCATTCCATCCTGTGATATTAGTTAGGCTAAGGCTAAATTCATATGCTCATTTTCAGTAGCAAAGCCAGGCAAGACAGGCAAGTTTACCTCTGAAAAATCACAGCAGCTACATTTAAAAAAAAAAAAATTAAAAACGAAGCGAAAAAGGATCACAGATCTAACTTGTTCCATCCACAAAGCGCTAAGTGTGCATGTTTGAGTATCCTAAAACTTCTCTCTGGTCCTCTGCCACAGTTGCATGTATGCAGAGAATATCCTGAGACATTTTAGTTCCTGAACGGAACACCCAAATGGCATTGCATGCTGGAATGCAGGGTTTTTAAAAAAATTGTTATTTTATAGTCCCCCTTTCTCACTGAGACTCAAGGCAGATTACACAGCGAGAGTCAATACAGCCCATTACAAAGACATTTCAATAAACTGTAATAGGGTCTATAAATGCGAATTTGCAAAGCTTTAAAACTAGCAATAATCTACTCAAGGAAACTGCAGAGCGATCCAGCTCATTATGAGGCATAGAGACTTCTTTCCTTTGGGCCAAGAACAGCCCAATTGTTGACAGAGAGACCATCTGAGGATCTGGCTCCCCATTAATAGAAATTTTGAAATTTTAGGAAGTGCAGTTTAATATAATTTAAGTAGGCCATCTTTGTTCTGAATGTAGTTGTACTGGAAAGTTCAACATACCATAGTGGGTTTATGGTTCTGGAAGTCTTCATTTACTGTACCTGACCATGGGAACTTCTTCGATCCAGGGGTTAGAAGGGTATAATTCTTCTTAGGATTGTACGGTAAGTCTCTAGCCGCTGCCTAGAGGGAGTTTCTCCTGCCCAGAGAAGCAACGTGCTTTCCCTGTCCTGAACTACTGCATTGATCCCCCACCCCCGTTAAGATCCCGATGTTCTTTGCTTTACCTCTTCATCATTCCACAAGTTGGGATTGGACTGCTGCAGTTTTTAGTTGGAGTTACTCTTTCGTAATAGTTCTCATATCCGATTGCAACTGCATTGGGAAGAGAAAAATGCTGCTTAATAATAGCCCCCCTCCCCCCTAAACAAACTGACCACAACCATAATCTGTATTGTTTCCTCTAGAGCAGATACAATGGCTGTTTTCACATGCCTGTAAGCCTCTGGAAAATCGCGCAAACTCACGGCACAACAGTGTCTTCATAGTGCGATTTCCCTTCATGATCCCGTTTAATGGCGCGATTTCTGATATCACGCCATTAAATGGGATCATGATGGGAAATTGCACTATGAAGCTACCATTGTGCTGTGAGTTTTGCGCAATTTTCCAGAGGCCATGTTTTGGTACAAATCCAAAACATTTCAAGTGCTTCTTGCACAGGAGGTATTTCTTGCAGGCTGCGTAATGTCTTTCTATGTTGTCATCATCACAATGCCATCTACAGTTGTGATCCATGACTGATTTGAGAACAAATAGGTAGTCGGCTCAAGGTTGACTCCGCCTTCCATCCTTCCGAGGTTGGTAAAATGAGTCCCCAGTTTCCTGGGGGTAAAGTGTAGATGACTGGGGAAGGCAATGGCAAACCACCCCATAACAAAAAGTCTGCCAAGAAAACGTTGTGATACGACGTCCCCCCATGGGTCAGTAATGATTCAGTGCTTGCACAGGGGACTACTTTTACCTTTAGGATGTCCGTGAAATGCAAGAGCATTGCAAAGCAAAGAACATCTCTCGGGTTCCATCAAGGAAAGCAGCAAATAATTCGGTATATGCACAAATATTCGATCCAAAAGGAGCCTTGATCGATTGCAACAACTGGTTTACATCTGCGTACACTTGGATATGCATACAACATCCGTTCTTTCTTTGGTTACTGATGGTGCTAGCCCCCGTTCAGAAGAGAGTTTCTCTTCCATGGGTGAGAGGACAAGGCCTCTTCGAGGAAGGGGCCTGCCACCCACATGGATTTGTAAGTACATGCATTTAAAAAATTACAAACCCTTTTTTAAAAATCTGCTACACGGCTAATTGTGCGTACCAATTAAAGATTTGCAAACAAGTGGCCGCCCTGCCACTTGTTACACCCGTCGAAGGCTTAGAAAAGTGTAACTTTGCTTAGGGTGGCACTGAATCCGTTCAGTGTTGCAGCCCTAATTATTATTATGATTTTGTTCTTGACCATGCTAAACAACATCCCACATTTCAAGGGCTCTGCCCTTATTTCTAACCCTCATTCCAAAGTTCAAAATTGAAAATCAAGCCGAAAAAGGCCACTATTCTTGGCTTGGTTACCTGGCGGCTCCGTTCCGGTCGTCTTGCTCTGAACGAAGTAGTTCATATCTGATTCCACGTCGCATTTCTCCAAGCTCAGTCGAATCTCTTCATATACCTATGCAACAGAGGAAGGGAAATGTCAGTGGTGCAGATATTTAAAACACTGTTGATTACTGTTGAGGTCCATCAGTGGCTATTAGCCACAGGAGATAGATGGTATTCTCTTTGTGGGGAGGTGGTGCTCTGTTGTCTTGGTGCTGGAAGGAAGGCAGTGGGAGGGCTTCTGGTGTCCTGGCCTCACTGACAGTCCTTTAGATGGCACTGGATTTCTAGCCACTGTGTGTGACAGAATGTTGGACTGGATGGGCCACTGGCCTGATCCAACATGGCTTTGCTTATGTTCTTATGTTCTTATGTACCTTTCAAGCCGATCGCCTGGGTTTTCTTGCAAGGGGCTTTCAAAAAAGTTTCCTTTTAAAAATAAAACCGTTACTTAATTTTAAGTTGTGCTCCCTGCCCCCATACCTCCTTATTTAGAAGCTGAAGGACTCTGTCACTTTTTTAGCCTAGCAGAAAAGTGATTCAGGCCATTGCTATTGTCTATTCAGCTTGGCAAAAGCTCTCCAGTAGAGACCTTTCCCATCACCTGCAGCCTCATCCTTTTAAAATGGGAATGCCGGGGACTGAACTTGGAACCTTCTGGAGGCAAAGCAAATGCTCTACCACTGAGCCACAGCCCCTCATCATTCCACTAACCTCATCATCTTTCACACACTGCATGGAAAGCTGATTGCAATGAACCCACAGAGAATTCCGCAGAATTGTAATCCGGTCACATTCCTGGAGCTGGAAAGCCTAGATTAAATGTTAAAAAAAAACAGATTTCCTCATGGATGCAGAAGTCAAAGCTGCCCTTGTCTGCCACTGAGAGTCTCTCTGCACAAGATGCCTCGGTGTGTGTTCATCAAGTGTAAGGAGACACAATGTTAGCCGGGAAGCGTAGTTTAAAAAGACAGAGCAGACAGAGATCACTCCACAGAGGGATTGTTAATTTCATCTTTGCTTCCCTGAAGGCTCTGTCAATTTCACCTCTCCAGTCTAAAACTATGTGGGATGGCAACCAGAGGGCAGCAAGGAATGGAAATGGGCTGGAGCTGCCTTCCAGAGCCAGGCTTGGACCTGGAGAGGTTATAATGGACTGAAGTTTCCCTTCTGGCATTTCACAGCCCCTTCATACAGCTCCATTGTATAGCAAAGCCTTTGCCCTGCCACCGGCTCTGTCTTTTTAAACTACCCTTCCTGGCTACCATTGCATCTCCCAAAACGTATTCTTCACATGTCAGATGTCTCGTGTAGAGTGACTCAAGAATTCAATAAATACTTCGTCCTGACTTTCTTCGTTATTATTATCATCCCTATGGCAGAGTAACAGTGCAGTCTTAAATGCAGTTACACCCTTCTACGTCTATTGAAGGGCCCAACTCTGCTTAAGATCTTACTATACGAACAGGGAGAGTCATGAAGCCATGCAGGTAGGGGTGTGACACTGACAAACCCACACCAAGAGAAATGCTGTGTCTTAAAGCCATAAATGCCATCAAAAAGCAGAAATTGCGTTGAGCTCCTCCTTAACACTGAACCGAACTTACGGAATGTCTCCTAATACAGACATTTGCCTGTCAAGTTATAGCAGATGCTTTGGAGTATAGAGGATGGAGTGACCTTGTTACACAATGTAAGTCCTGGACCTTCGGAGAAGCTAAACACACCTGATGCCCAATGTGGACTCAGTCATCATTTTGAGATGACTAGGTGTGGATCAAACAGAGTTTCCCATGTCACCTACTGGAATTACATGCATATTTTTAAAAAACTGGCATACAGAATTTAAAAGAGTAGACTCATTTACCATTAAAATCTAAATGTTTGCTATTTGCCTGAGCTAGAGGGTAACTGGCTTGAGATTGCCCGTGGCAGTGTGGGGATTTGAACTGAGGTCTCTTAGATTTAGTCTCTTAGAACCTAGTCTGATACTATAACCACTGCACCATGTTGCCCCAGAAATGGTTTAAAAATGTGATCTGAACCTGCAGTGTCATAACTCCATGCTGAAATTTCATCAAACGTCCCTTGCTGCAAAACCAAATGGCCGTCCCTAACAAAGAAGCCCGCCCAAGTTGCTGGCCTGATTCGAACCCCTTACCTCACACGTGCTGATGTGCTCTTGCTCCCACGAAACCCTCGCTGCATCCAGCAACTCTATGTTCTGTTTGTATACTCTTTCTGTGTAAATAAAGATGTGAAAGGCGAAAGTTCGCCTATGAAATAGAAGTCTCAGCTTATGGTTAGGCGTACATATGAAGCAGATCTGAGTCAAAGTATCGTACATTGAAAAGGCCTGGAAGGGGTCATTTCGCTGGCAGGAATTTTGCCTACTTCCAAACTCTGAATCCAAGCCTTAGGAATATAATGGAGGAACTAACTGTATCTATATACTACTGGTAAAGATAGAATACACCCAGAAAAGGTCTATGGACTTCTGCTAGCTGGCTGAATCATGGTAGCATTTTACCAAAGGAAAGGTATACTTCTATATATCACCCATAGCCCACTGTGATGCTAAATGGCTAACAAGCGGCTTTCCCACATGCTCAATTTGTTCCTGATTTTCTTAGCAGCCCATCTCTAAGCATTGGTTTGGGTACAGTTCTTCCACATATCTGCCCTCCCACAGCATTTTTAGAGTTGTGGAGTCGGTTTATTTTGTTCTGCACGTGCCTTAGATAATCAGGATTTTTCAAGTGAGGTGCTGGCGTCATCAGTAATGTCGCAGCGCCCCTCCCCTTTTATTTTTGGTGCATGCTTATATCGATAGATGGATACAGGGGCTGCATTTTTGATAAGGAGCATATGGGGAAGTCTAAAAGGGAATCAGTTCTACCACCCATATCTAAGCCCCCCACCTCTGGTCCAAACCAGAGAGCCCTGGCTCAGGCTGACCCAGAGCCGAGAGACAGAGGCCATCTGTCGGGACAGAGACACCAGAGCAGCAGCAGCAACTGCTTTTCAAACCGTGCTGCTCTTTCCAGCTCCAGAAGTGGCAAAAAACACAACCCTCCTCTGAGACACCAGGACTTTTGCCATTTTTTTTAAAATCGTCATTTTCATATTGATAGATCGACTGAATGTTGTAATAAAAGGTGCAGCCGCTTCTTTGAATTCGCAGCTTTCACTGTAAAAAAAGTAAGTCTCTAGCCCCTTCTCTTGTGCAGATATAAGGGGAAAGGCTGAGAATTCAGAGAACCTGCTGCACCTATTATTACAATGGTGGGTCAGTATATCGATACATGATTGATTATTTTAAAAGGTCAAAACACAACCAGGAAGGAGGGAAGGGAAGGCAGGGGCAGGAGTGGTTCGATGATGATGATGAATGTCCACTTATCAAAAATGGGACTGGAGACGAGCGGGGCAAACAAAACCAAAACAAACATTACACATGAGAATAAAAATCGACTCAAGATCAACTTACAGAAAAAAAATTGTGATAAAAGTGGTCTCAAAAGAACTAGGGAAAAACCGAAAAACTCACAGTGAAAATTGAAGGCAAAAAAAAAACCTCCGGGGATAAATCAAGGGACCAGAAACAACAGAAAAACCCAGTGCACAAAACCAAAAACTCTTCCTAGTCTCTTAGAAAGCTCTGATGTTTTAAAATAAGTTTCTAGCCCTCATGTACATAAAGGCTTGAACACATGAAGGCAGTGGCATTTGAAAGGCACTGTAAACAAAGTTAAAATTGTACATGCTCTCCATTGAACCTCAATTTTATTGAACCATCAAGGGGTACCTGCTTCATTTGCGGCTTCTTTGCATTGCTTTGCTTTGGTCTGGCTCTGAAATACAAAGAGAAACCCATTACAGGATCCTGCCTGGAAATGCCCACAGCACCTATGAGCACGCTCGGTTCTGGGATGGCTTGGCATAGTGTCATCTCCTACTCCTACTTCTAACAGCAGCTGGAAGCTTTTCCTGACGTGAAGCAGTGGGTAAAACATCACCTGCTGAGTTTCTGCCTGTCACAGAACCTCAACTAGTAACAGTTCTCCCTCACAGCAAGTATGTATTAAATGAAAAGCTTTTAACTCTACAACGTTAACTGGAATAAGAAATCCAATGAGTACGTTTTAGGGTTTATCGTCATTGCAAAAGAAGTATTTTGCCTTCATTGAGGTGGTCGGCCTGTGTCTCTAGGTAATAACAACAACAGCGAACTTATATACCACTCTTCTAGACAGATTAACGGCCACTCAGATGGGAGAACAAAGTCAGTGTTGTTATTATACCCACAATACAGCAGGGGAGCTGCAGCTGAGAGGAGAGGCTGAGCTCACGGCCGTCATGATGGGATTCGAACCAGCAGAGTGCTGATTCCCAACCCAACCACTCAACCACTATGCTACAGGACTGAAAACTCCTTATTACAACAACAACAATCCCCTCTGCACAGAAAGCTAGCATGTCAGGGAGAAAGATGCTGGCCTAATATGCTGGTTTTCAATGTTTAGGAATATTTTTCCTGGGAGTCCTCACCTGCAGTCTTAAATGGTTCAACCCAGTCACGGGTTGTACTACTGCAGTGAGAATTAAGCCCTGGTGGCAGGGCTGAGCGCTGAGCTCTGCTTTTGCAGCCCCTTAAATAATTTGTGAGTGATTTGGGGGATACCTTTTCCGTTTGCTTCTGGTTGCCCACGGCGCTGATCCGTTCGAAGGCTTGCTCAGCCTCATCCGCGTCTTTGCACCTCTGCTCGTACGTCTTCTTGGACTGTCAACAGAGATACAAACGCAGGCAGTGTGATTGTAAGGCGGGAGAGTGGAGAAACTGAATTTCTGGGGAAAGGACGGTCTCAGCCGGGTAGCCTTCCTATGGCTCAAGTAGAGGCCATTGTCCAGCTCCGAGGCTTCGGTGTGGAGGACTCTTGGCCTGAGGCAGGAAGCTTCAGCATGCTTCCCTGGTGCTGCACTGCCCATTGGCTGCCGTTCAAAACTTCCCCCTGAACAAGGTAAGCACTTTCCTTTTTTATGTGTTACAGAAAAATGGAGCTGGAATTGCTGCTCTGGCTTGTGAAATGTCTGGAGATTTCGGGGTGGCGTTTGGCGAGGGGAGCAAACTCCACGGAGATGTGATGTGCCATCAAAGAAACACATCTGGGATGTCACTGCAACGTACGCACCACCAGTCCCTTCCACTGGTAGGCAGCAGAGAACCTCTGGATGTGATCACGTAACATCACATTTGTTTTACATGAGATTATTGGGGAGACGCATAAGGGCGATGACAGCCAGAGGCAACAAAAATGTCCCACGAGGCATTTACTGAAATCAGCCAGTGTTGTTTAGTGCAATAGAACTGGGAACATGTAGATTCAATCCCCAATCCATCCATGAATCTCTTTGGGTGCATTTGAGCCAGTCTTGCACTGTAACCTGACCCGCCTCACGAGGTTGTTGTAGAGAGCCATGTACATTGAACTTCTAGGAGATAAGGAGACTCTACATGAGATGCCTCAGGGTCAGAGGGGATGCTTGGCTGTTTCCTGCCCTCCCTTGGATGACCCCACAAGTAGCATAAGGAAGAGAGAAGGGTACTCTCAGCTGGGAAATCCAGATATTGCTACTCTTGCTTGCTTGCTTGCTTCTCTACTTACTGAGAATCTCTCTAAATGAGACGCCTCAGTGTGTGTTCATCAAGTGTAGGGAGACGCAACGTTAGCCGGGAAGCGTAGTTTAAAAAGACAGAGCAGGCAGAGATTGCTCCTCAGATGGTTTGTTAATTTCATCTTCATCTCCCCGAAGGCTCTGTCAATTTCACCTCTCCAGTCTAAAACTGTGTGGGATGGCAACCAGAGGGCAGCAAGGAATGGAAATGGGCTGGAGCTGCCTTCCGGAGCCAGGCTTGGACCTGGAAAGGTTAGAATGGACTGAAGTTTCCCTTCTGGCATTTCACAGCCCCTTCACACAGCTGCCGGGTACAGAAAAGCCTTCGCCCTGCCGCCAGCTCTGTCTTTTTAAACTACCCTTCCTGGCTACCATTGAATCTCCTGAAATGTGTTCTTCACGTGTCAGATATCTCGTGTAGAGAGACTCAAGAATTCAATAAATACTTGGTCCTGACTTTCTTCATTATTATTATCCTTATGACAGACTAACAGTGCAGTCTCAAATGCAGTTACACCCTTCTAAGTCTATTGAAGACAGTGAATTTAGAAGGGCTCAACTCTACTTACGATCTTACTATACAAGTCTTAAACAGTGTTTTGAATGGACTGTTAATTTTAACTAGATTTTTATCCCAGTTGTCTTCCAAGGAATGCAAGATGGTTTTTGTCCTCACAACAACCCTGTGAAGTAGATTCAACAGAGAGGCTGATGGCCCAAAGTTTCCCTGGAAATTTCATGGCAGAGTGGGGATTTCAACCAAGGTGTCCCCATTGCTAGTCGAGCACTCTAACCACCTCACTGGAGCTCAGATATCCACTTTCAAGCTCATAAACTTACCTCCATGGTTTTCTTGTACATCAAAAGCTTGTTTTTGTGTATTTTGTCCATGGTACTTTCGTACTATAAGGAACACAAAAGGCTTTTGTCATTTTGTTGGCCTTCTAGAGAGGAAACCAGAAACGCAGTTTTTCAAGCGTTTTTGTGAATGCAACATATAGTGGAATCCTAAGTAGAATTATTCCAGTCTAAGCCCACTGACTTCAATGGATTTAAAGTGGAGCAACTCTTCTTAGGATTTCACTGATACCTGCAAGAAAAGTTACTCTGTGTTGCTTTTATGAGATGTATATATTTATTAATAGTCCATCTTTGTCATTGAGACTCAAAGTGGATTACACAGAGAAAATTGATAGTCTATACAGAGAGACATCTAATAAGCTCAATGCAGGTCAATACGATCGATATTAGACGACCTCTAATGAGCAATGTAATAGAACTAGGATTAGAGACATCTGAGTGCCAGTGGCATATTGGGCATGGAACAGCATGGATATAATGAAGAAAAATAATATTGCATCAGTAGAAAACAATGTCAGTATCTGTATTGGGTTTACACTTCCAAAGCAATGCCATCTGTAAGGATTTAACTCTTATTTTAAATAAGGATTCGTTCCATGGTGACTAATATACCTCATATCCCTTCTGCAAAATTACAGGTTTGCTGGGGGGGGGGAAAGGTGCTGCCATTTTAATCAATGGGAAAACGCCTCTTCCTCACTTAATATTCAGTGAGATGCAAATATTCTGTATCTGAAGGCGGGCCAAAATGTCATTAAGAGATAGAATTCTTTGGAGGGTTTTCTACGTAGGGTGTTTCAAACTAATGAAATAATAACTAATGTCAAGAGGACTTGGGAACAGGGTTGGTCTTGTCTAATAGAGAGATGGAACTTTTCCCCCCCTTAAGGCAAACCATAAAATTAGGAAACAAGACAATTAAAACAGAGGCATAGAATCATAGAGTTGGAAGGGTCATCTAGTCCAACCCTCTGCAGAATTCAGGAAATTCACAACTCACACACACACACACACCCCTAGTGACCCCTGCTCCATGCCCAGAAGATGGCAAAAACCCCTCCAGGATCTCTGGAGTATAAGGCATGTCACAAGCAACGCAAAAAGGGGCTTACAAAAGTTAGAAAACAAATGCTGCGAAGCAAGATAATCCGAACAATAAACAGGGTAATAAACGACGACCATATTGCCTGTATAAAAATGCTCTCTTGAACAGTTCCATTTACTAAAGCTTTATGCCCGCTATAAAAATGCCTCCGTGAATAATTTTACATTATGCATTCTGTGGAACGATGGCTGGGTGGGAACTTTCCTGGCCTCCCCAGGCAAGCCGTGCCAGCAGGCAGGAGCTACAATAGAGAATACACACAGGAACACATGAAATTCCCTTATACTGAATCAGACCCTTTGTCCATCAAGGTTAGCAGGGCTTTTTTTCAGCGGGAATGTGGTGGAACGGAGTTCTGGCACCTCTTGAAAATGGTCACATGGCTGGTGGCCCCGCCCCCTGATCTCCAGACAGAGGGGAGCTTAGATGGCCCTCCGCGCCACTGGGGAGAAGAATATTTAGAGCAAACCAGCAGGAAGAGGAGAAAAGGGTTAAGTGGCTGCTTCTCCAGCAGGTCTTCTGGCCCCGATTCCAGCCTCCCCGACTGCTTTTCATCCATTGGCCTTTTAGACACGGAAATGCCTCCTTCCCTGATGTTTGGCCCTAACTCTCTTTGGAATCAGGGGAACAAGCTCCTTTCCATGTGATTCAGTAACCACCAATCTGAGATGATTTGGAAGCTCTTATTTGTACAGTGCCCCGGCCTGTCAATTTTTAAAAATAATAATAACTGTTCTTATATACCACTCCTCTAGACAGATTAGTGCCCCACTCAGAGCAGTGAACAGTGTTGTTATTGTCCCTACAATACAGCTGGGGAGCTGGGGCTGAGAGGAGCGGCTTCCCCAAGGCCACCTGCTGGGCTCACGGCAGTAGTGGGAGTCAAACCGACAGAATGCTGATTCGCAGCCCAACCACTTAACCACCACAATAGCCATACGCTAACAGTTGAGCTAGGCACAAATGGGACTTCTGGTGCATTTACTTCCTTTAATTATGCATCCCTCTTAAACCTTGCATTCCATTTTGGAATGCTGCGTTTTAAAGTGAAGCAAGATGGTAATGAAAAACAGAATAGCCGGAAGGAGGGGGAAAGATCCTTTCCCTGGTACATAAGCAGCTTTGTAGATTCCCATTATGGCCTTTGCTGCCTTGGATGACTCAAAAAGAGACTCGAGAGTGAATAATGTCTCTTGAAGCAGGCATAATGCTTCTGCAAGGCTGGCTGCACCTTTTTATGGGCCCTTGGGCACATCTCTCTCTCCCCTCCCAATTGTGGCTTCCTTCTCCACCAGTCACAAAGCTCTGCTGAGCTCCCTGCTCAAACTGCAGCTATGATGTGACAGAGAAGAGACCAACTCAGCTATCTCATGCCGCTTTTAGCCCCAATTGTGCCAGCTGGTCTAAAAGGGGTAGTGAAAGAGTCACACCCCCTGGGACACTGCCCAGAATAAATCTGGTTCAGGCCCGTCTCTTCCTTGGGAACAACCAGGGTTAGCCCATCAAACCCACCAGGAACTACCTGTTTGGCACCAAACTTGCATAGCGCTCCAAGTGGAACGCTATTAGAGTTTCTCCTATTTCACAACTGATTCTAG
Source organism: Eublepharis macularius (assembly GCF_028583425.1). Lineage (NCBI taxonomy): Eukaryota > Metazoa > Chordata > Lepidosauria > Squamata > Eublepharidae > Eublepharis > Eublepharis macularius. Next base: position 34,781,100 of record NC_072807.1, on the reverse strand, counting down.
GTACCATTTTAACTGGGAGGCACTAGCCTCCCAGACTTGCCAATGGGGTTGGGGCAAGAAGGGTATAACTGGATAGAACTATTTGTTTCAAACTGTGGCATACTGGCCATATAAAAGATTTTTCTTGCCATGCATTTAGCCTGGTTAAAAATCAATAGCTGGCTTAGCAGCTATTCTAACATCATAGGTCTGCAGCACAGCATACTTTGACACCACTCCAAACTTTTTAAAAAGCACCTTTGCTCTCAATGCCTGCACACTTAACAACATTCGATTTATATACCGCCCTTCAGGACAACTTAATGCCCACTCAGAGCATTTTCCAAAGTATGTCATTATTATCCCCACAACAAAACACCCTGTGAGGTGGGTGGGGCTGAGAGAGCTCTGAGAGAGCAGTGACTGACCCAAAGTCACCCAGCTGGCTTCAAACGGAGGCGTGGGGAATCAAACCTGGCTCCCCAGATTAGAGTCCTGCCATTCTTAAGTGACTGACCCAAGGTCACCCAGCTGGCTTCAAGCGGAGGAGTGGGGAATCAAACCTGGCTCTCCAGATTAGAGTCCTGCCATTCTTAAGTGACTGACCCAAAGTCACCCAGCTGGCTTCAAACGGAGGCGTGGGGAATCAAACCTGGCTCTCCAGATTCGAGTCCTGCCATTCTTAAGTGACTGACCCAAGGTCACCCAGCTGGCTTCAAGCGGAGGAGTGGGGAATCAAATCTGGCTCTCCAGATTAGAGTCCTGCCATTCTTAAGTGACTGACCCAAGGTCACCCAGCCGGCTTCAAACGGAGGCGTGGGGAATCAAACCTGGCTCTCCAGATTCGAGTCCTGCCATTCTTAAGTGACTGACCCAAGGTCACCCAGCTGGCTTCAAGCGGAGGAGTGGGGAATCAAACCTGGCTCCCCAGATTCGAGTCCTGCCATTCTTAAGTGACTGACCCAAGGTCACCCAGCTGGCTTCAAGCGGAGGAGTGGGGAATCAAATCTGGCTCTCCAGATTAGAGTCCTGCCATTCTTAAGTGACTGACCCAAGGTCACCCAGCCGGCTTCAAACGGAGGCGTGGGGAATCAAACCTGGCTCCCCAGATTCGAGTCCTGCCATTCTTAAGTGACTGACCCAAGGTCACCCAGCCGGCTTCAAACGGAGGCGTGGGGAATCAAACCTGGCTCCCCAGATTCAAGTCCTGCCATTCTTAAGTGACTGACCCAAGGTCACCCAGCCGGCTTCAAACGGAGGCGTGGGGAATCAAACCTGGCTCCCCAGATTCGAGTCCTGCCATTCTTAAGTGACTGACCCAAGGTCACCCAGCTGGCTTCAAACGGAGGCGTGGGGAATCAAACCTGGCTCCCCAGACTCGAGTCCTGCCGTTCTTAAGTGACTGACCCAAGGACACCCAGCTGGCTTCAAGCGGAGGAGTGGGGAATCAAACCCGGCTCTCCAGGTTAGAGTCCCGCGCTCTTAACCACGACACCAAACTGCCTCTGCAGGAGGAGCAGCAACAAAGGTGAGTTTATAGGGATGTGTCGCCCCACCAGTGGGATTCTACAGCCCACGGTACGGGCCATTCTGCAATGCCGGTGTGACCGTTTCTTCTGTGCCTCACTTTTTTCCGTTGCTCCTTTTGTCTTTCTCGGAACTCTTCCAGGCCTTTCAGCTCGTCCCTCAGCATTGTGGCCAGCTGGATGTGAGAGTTTCCAACACTTTCGATTTCTATGGAAGATCAAAGAATCTGTTGAACAAACCTTTTGCGAAGGAACCAAGCTAGGACATCCCAGCGGGCAACAGTCATTTCTGTTGCCGTTGAAATTTTGCTTTCAGCAAGAGAGAGGGGTCATAGCTCTGTTGCATCTATTTGACTGAGAAAAAATGCATTTTGTATTAACCTTTTTAAAAAATGTTCCTTTTAATAGAGAGATGCGACATAGCAATGTGCGAGGCAGATTGCTCCATAAAAGTAGCTGGAAGCACAAACGATTCCCTTCATTGCGCCTCCACAATTGAGAAGCATTTGTGCCAGAGACCTGTGATAAAGGACTTGCTCTCTGATCTGTTACTCTGATCCTTCACATCCTGGCGACAGGTCAGATTCGAACGTGGGGCTCCCAGAACTGACTCTGACACTCTAACTGCTATACACACTGGCCATTTTCTGACCAGTTAGCTTTTTACTCAAGGCCAAGTATACACAAAAGTATACAAAACAAAGTTCACTAGAACACTTACGTTGCTTTAGAGTTTCAAATGAAGCCTTCAGGGTGCTGAAAAGGGGAGGGAAACAGAGACACTTATTAAAGCTTCAAATATAGTTGCAAAACATTTTCAGTCTAACAGTACAGGCTTCTCTCTCTCTCTCAATTTTAGTTCCACCTTCCTGAAAGCAGCAGCTCATAGCATTGTGTATAGTTCTCTCCTGCTTTATCCTCACAGCAACCGTGTAAGGTAGACTAATCTGAGAAATCAGGAACACCAAGCCAAGGCTGCCGAGTCTACTTCATGGCAGAGGGAGGACTTGAACCCATTTCTCCCCACTCGTAGTTTGACACCCTAACCACTGAAACCACATAGCCTTCCACTTTCATTACTGGGAACACTATGACACTATGATACCATAGAGCTAAACTGCCACCAGTACAATGGTTGCAAACCATACTTTTAACACGCCCGCAATGGGAATTTTGACTTGTTTTTTCCTAATATAAACATTAATATCCATGAAAAAAGAGAATCTGGAGGAAGACTGAGAGAGAGAGGAATTGCTCACCAAATGTACGTTGTTATTACGATCTTGTATCGATCTAGCTGCCTGATAACACCAGGCTCTTACGTATAACCTTAACAGTTCAGGCTAATTTGATCAGTTGCCTCGCCTAAAGGCTAACTAGCCTTACTTGATGTATTAAAATCTGCCTGGTGTTCTACACAGAATGCAGATGAAGAAGACTTACAATCAGGAGGACATGAAATACACACACACCAATTTTTTTAACATCCAACCTGAAGAAGAGTTCTGCAGAACCTGAAAGCTTGCATATGGTGTATTATTTAGGTTGGTCCTAGTAAAAGATGCTCTTGTTTTTTGCATCCTCCAATCTCTGTCTAGCCCTGCTGTATCTGACTGCTATTGTTAGGAGCAATTAAAATGCTTAGTGAAGTAGACTTCTCTGCCTGAGGTAGATGCGTCCCTGTTCATGTATTGTAGGAAAGGGGTCCCAGATGTTTCGCTAATGAGTTAGAAACCATAGATTTCACCATGATGTTGCCTTACATATTATCTGTTGCTTTAAATATGTACTCCTATATACTACCTGTGCTTTATGTTGTTTAATGTATGTCCTAGAGTTGATTATGTTCTGTTTCAGCAATTCCTCAGCCCCATACTGGATCCTTGCTAATAGTATGTCTTTGTAGACTTATATTCATTTACCCCATGGCAGTGACATTGGTTATGGAAATGTCCTTGACGCTGTATGGAAATGCCTGCCCTTGTCCTTGCCACTGATTGTACTTATCTCACTCTATGTAATCTGCCTTGAGTCTCAGTGAGAAAGGCGGAATATAAATGACATACATACATACATACATAAAATGATTCCAATCACATTTTATTCAACGGTATCGTCAAACCACCTTTCCCTTCTATGCCAGGATTTCCTCTGTGCTCAGCAGCTTTCTGACCATATCAGAGCATTGGAATATTACAAGAGCATCCGAATCGATCGTTTGAATAGCGTTTTCCCCTCTCCTGAAAAGAACTGCTCTAAAGATGTTTCTCTATCGCCCTCATGTGGCCCTATTTCAACATTATGGGATTTTTTCCCCTATTTGGAGCATTTAAAAACATTTTAACATTGGAATTCAAATTAAGTTGCAGTGCATGGCTCAGAAATGCCTGGTGGTACTCTTTCAAGATGAGAGAAGACAGCCGAGATGAATGGGAGAGGTGAGTTTTGCTCCAGATGTGCACACACCCCATTTTGACAACGGGAGGGAAATGCAAAAGAAAGGTATAAAATTTTTGAGGGTGGAAAAGGGACCGTTTCATCCCTTGACCAAGGCAACCACGTCAATAATAAGGCCAATAAGATAGGCAGGCACCTGATCCAAGTAACGAATATCTTCTCCAGATACATGAGATGGGCAATTGGCAAGTAGGTAAAAAGCAAAGGCAAAAAAGTTACCCCCTACCTACGCTCGCTCATTGCTCATCAACACAGCTCCTGTACTTATGTACATATATACGTTACTGTTCACACTCTTGGGAACAATGCTGTATTGTATGTAAGTTGTACACACATTTGTTGTGTGTACATGACTTCAGTCTTTAAGATGCAACAAGACAACTTGTTTTTCCTGCAATAGACTAGCACAGCTACCTCTATGGAATCTGTCGCACTTTGCAACTTGTCACGCAATCGGAAATGGTGACTTGAATTTTGCACTGGAATGATTCACATCCCGCCCCCCGCCCCCCTCCCCATCTTATTCTCTTAATCGCTTTTGTGGAGGGCAGAGAGGGAGAGAGATTCACCTGGCTGGGCCTAGTTTGGCAGGACTGGGGCGCTTGCCACCTTCCTCCAATCCCAGCTTGTTTCTCCTTTTCTCCATTTCTGCCCCTTCATCTAGTATCATTTTGTGAAAAACATTACGTGATGCAGAAACTGATGTCGGCTTTTGAATGAGAGCCGTGGTGCCTTATATCTCATAGCCTGTATCCAACAACCAAGAGCAAGTTTGGTTAGGATCAGGGGGTTGAATACACGCAAATAATCCCGACGGTGTTGATGTCCTCAGTCTCCAGAATGCAAGACAAAAAAAAAAAAGGATCCGAAGCTTAAACCCTCTGCTTCAACACAAACATGAAACCAATGTTGGCTCAAATTTCGTGCTACAAAGTAAAGACTGACCTGTCATTTCGTAATAGGCTGGAAGTGGTTGTCTGGAAGTCTGTGGCATCTCAGACCCTAGACCATCAATGTAACATGTCAGACACCACAGACTTCCTAAGAAAAATACAATCTATTGACAATCTTCCAGATAACCAGGGCTTTTTTTCACTGGGAACGTGGTGGAACGGAGTTCTGGCACCTCTTAAAAATGGTCACATGGCCAGTGGCCCCACCCCGATCTCCAGACAGAGGGGAGTTTAGATTGCCTTCCGCACCACCAAGCGACGCGGAGGGCAATCTAAACTCCCCTCTGTCTGCAGATCAGGGGGCGGGGCCACCAGCCATGTGACCATTTTCACCAAGGGCAATTTAAACTTTAAAAACTCCCCCCTTGTTCCAGCTGACCCAAAGTGACGTCATCGTGCAGTCTTGAGTTCCACCACTGAGTTCCACCACCTCTTTTCCCAGAAAAAAAGCCCTGCAGATATCACTGTTTTGGCCACCGTGGGTGCTGATTCTCTATACACCAACACCCCCCACCCCAAAGATGGATACAAAACATTAGGAACACCATCTTTGACAACACCACGGTTGGCCTTGCTACCAAACTCCGCAAGTTTGTCCTCACCCACAGCTGCTTCAGAGCTGGTGGTGATTTATTTCTTCAGATCAGTGGCATAGCCATGGGCACCCACATGGCACCACAATACACCAACACCTTTATGGCTGACTTGGAACAACGCTTTCTCAGCTCCCACGCGTTGACACGCCTCTTGTACCTGAGATTCATTGATGACATTTTTAGCATCTGGACATATGAGGGAAATGCACTGGAGGAATTCCACGAGGCTTTCAACAGCCCTGTGGCGCAGAGTGGTAAGCTGCAGTACTGCAGCCCAAGCTCTGCTCACAACCTGAGTTCGATCCTGGCGGAAGCCGGGTTCAAGTAGCCGGCTCAAGGTTGACTCAGCCTTCCATCTTTCCGAGGTTGCTAAAATGAGTATCCAGTTTCCTGGGGGTAAAATGTAGATGTCTGGGGAAGGCAACGGCAAACCACCCCGTAACAAAAGTCTGCCAAGAAAACGTCATGATGCGACGTCCCCCCATGGGCCAGTAATGACTCGGTGCTTGCACAGGGGACTACCTTTACCTTTTTTCAACAGCTTCCACCCCACCATCAACCAGACCATGAATCATTCCCCCCAGGAAGTACATTTTCTAGGCGCCACCATACAAATACATGACGGAAACGTAAGAACCACCCTGTACAGGAAAACTACCGATCAACAAACATGCCTCCACTTACCACCCTAACCACACCAAACAATCCATCGTTTGCAGCCAAGTTCTACATTACAATCGCATCTTTTCCAGTCCCTCTGGTAGAGACCCTCAACTGCAGGATCTACAAGAGAGATTTCTGGACGTGCAATACCCACCAGATGTCGTAAGAAAACAAATCAACAAGGCCAGAATGAAACCAAGGGATAACCTGCTACAAGATGGGCCCAAACAAAACAGCAACAGAACACCACTGGTAGTCACACACAGCTCCCAGTGCAAACCAGTTCAATGCATCATCTGTTACTTGCAACTTATGCTGGATAATGATACTCTTCTCTCACAAGCATTGGAAGACAGACCTTTTCTTGCCCCCAGACAGCACTCTAACCTTAAACAACTCCTCACTCACAATAATGTACTTCATAACACAGACACAGATTCTGGGACCAGGCCTACAATAAACCAAGATGCCAACTCTGTCCTTGAATTCTCTCTGACAATATAATCACTGAACCTAACAACACCAGTTGTAACATCTCAAGTCCATTCACTTGTTCCTCTTCCAATGTTACATATGATATCAAGAGTCAGCAATACACGTCTCTACACATGACAAGCAGGCCAGTCCCTACGCAAAAGGATGAATGGACGTGAACTTGACATTAAGAATCACGACATGCAAAAATCAGTGGGAGAACCTTTGGATCTGCCAGGATATTTCTTTGCTGACCTAAAAGTGGCTGTCCTCAAACAGAGATGCTTCAAGGGGAGATTACAACAGGAGATTGCCAAACTTGAGTTCCTTTGCTGGTTCAGAACAGGGAACTCCCTGGCTGAATAGAGAGATAAGGTTCATAGCTCACTCACTACAGATGCTAATTTCTGCTCTCATAGAATGGGAAGGGGCCTTACAGACCATCTAGTCCAACCCCCTGCCCAATGCAGGAACAGCCTAAAGCATCCCCGACAAAGATTCGTCCAGCCGCTCCTTGAAGACTGCCAATCAGGGGGAACCCACCACCTCTAGGCAGCAGATTCCACTGCTGGATTATTCTTAACATGAAGAAGTTTTTCCTAACATCCAGCTGGTACCTTCCCTCCTGTAGTTTAAACTCATTGTTTCAAGTCTTATCCCCAGCTTCTTTCTCTCCCCTAAATGACAGCCTTTTAAATACTTAAAGAGAGCAATCGCATCTCCCCCAAACCTCCTCTTCTCCAAACTGAACATTCCCAGGTCCCTCAATCTTTCCTCGTAGGGCTTGGTCTCCAGGCCCCCGATCAGCCCCATTGCTCTCCTCTGCACCCGTTCCAATTTGTCCACATCCTTTTTGAAGTGAGGCCTCCAGAACTGCACACAATACTCCAGGTGGGGCCTGACCAATGCAGTATACACTGGAGCAATGACATCCTGCAATGTGGATGTTATGCCTTTGTTGATACACCCCAAGACTGCATCCGCCTTTTTTGCTGCTGCATCACACTGACAGCTCATATTTAGCTTCCTATCCACTCGCATCCCAAGATCTTGTTCACACACACTGCTACCCGTCCAGTGTGCATGCTTTGTATTTTTGTTACTCAGGTGCAGAACTCGGCACTTAACCATATTAAATAGCATCTTATTCATCTGCCCACTTTTCCAGTGCGTTCAAATCTTGCTGAATTCTATCCCTGTCTTCAGGGGTGACTGCTACTCTTCCCAGTTTGGTGTCATCTGCAAATTTAATAATGATGATGATGATAACTGCGCTTATATACCGCTCTTCTAGACAGGTTAGTGCCTCACCCAGAGTGGTGAACAAGTTAGTATTATTATCCCCACAAGACAGCTGGGGAGCTGGGGCTGAGAGGAGGGGCTGACCCAAGGCCACCTACTGAACTCATGGCAGGAGTGGGATTCGAACCAGAAGAATGCTGATTCACAGCCGAACCACTTAACCACTGTGCTACAGCACATTAATGAGGAATCCATTTACACCCTCGCCCAGATCATTTATAAAAATATTGAGAAGCACTGGGCTCATAACCGAGCCCCGTGGCACTCCATTTCATACCTCCCTCCAATCAGACGTGATACTTTGACAACTACTCTTTGGGTGCGGTTTGTTCTGCCTGAATACCATTTATTTATTTGTTTGTTTGGTCGCTCATTCGCTTCATTTATACCCCACCCTTCTCCCCAATGGGGACCCAAAGCAACTCATGTCATTTCTCACAACAATCCTGTGAGGTAGGCTAGGCTGAGTGTGTGTGGCTGGCCCAAGGTCACCCAGCAAGCTTCCACGGCACAGGAGGGATTCGAATCCAGGTCTCCCAGCTCTGAGACTTTTATCACTGCACCATACCAGCCCCCTCCCACTGTGGTCTTCCTGATGGTGGACAGATCTACATACAGTGGCCTGCTGTTTTCTGAGCATTGGTCCCATGCTGCAGAGAGGGAATGGAAACAGCCTTCCTGGAATCGGCTGCCCCGTGCAAGTGGGCAAGGTTGGCTCTGATCTGAGAGAGGCAGGAACTTCTTCTTGTCACAGGCCTGTTCTTGAAAGAGAAGTTGCCAGTGCTTCCCTAGGCAACGGGGAACAAACAGTCCCGATTTTCTGCCTTGCTCGAAATTCTGCTAATTTTGCATCCTCACTGTTGCTGCTGACCACTTCCTGTGGTTCAGATGGTGAAGATTCCTCCCCCCCCCCCTCCCAAGTCCAGTTGGCAAAACTGGGAGGGGGGAAAATTGCTCCGGGTCAGCCAGAAATGTAGCCAGCATAGTATGGTGCAGTGAGGCCCAAGTTCGAAACCAGTTTCGTTCAAGATGCTCATTGGGTAACCTTGCGGTGAGGGCAATGTGAGGAAGGAAGAACCGTGGATGGAATCCCGAGCTCCTTGCAGAAAGGTTGGGATAAAAATGGGATGGATGGATGTTCATATCGTGCAATCGTAGCACAACTAGAAAACAATTTGTAGGTCACAACCTTCATCAAGGTTCGTGCTCTTTACTCGTGCATCCCGTGATGGTATGCAGAGACAGCATGCTGGCTTTTACATAGACGTGGTTTGGTTTCTCTCATTTCCCTAGTTCCACTCACAACCTCTGCATTTCACAAATGAAAGTTACCAGACCTCTCTAAAATTTGTAGGCGGGGCTTGCTTCCATTCATTTGCATTCCTTCTCACCTGAGATTGTTTTTCAATTTGATGCAAGATGCTTTAAGTCCCATTGATCCGGAGAACAGGAGAATAATTTTTTTTAAAAAACAGTGCTGCAAAGCAGTGAAGTAGGAAGCACAAAGCATGCTCAGTCAGAGAGCCAGTTTGGTGCAGTGGTTAAGAGCAGCAGAACTCTAATCTGGAGAGGCAGGTTTGATTCCCCACTCCTCTGCTTGAAGCCAGCTGAGTGACCTTGGGTCAGTCGCCGCTCTCTCAGAGCTCTCTCAGCCCCACCCACCTCACAGGGGGATTGTTGTGGGGATAATAATAACACACTTTGTAAACTGCTCTGAGTGGGCATTAAGTTGTCCTGAAGGGCGGTATATAAATCAAATGATGTTGTTGTTGTTGTTAGTCACCCTCTCCCACTGTCGCCCTGAGGAATGGAAAATGATAAAAGCCGATAGCTGGATGTTTTGGAGGCCCCACATACTTTGGCTGGTAAAGGCAGAACCACATTATGGTTTCTTCCGTGTTCATTTAAAACAAAATGTCTTTTTCCAAATGCGGCCTCGGGATTTGCTTTATCAAGGAGGAGAATAGCGTGGGGACAAATGGGGAAAACTTAACTCTTTCTTCCCCTGCATCTTTTTCTGGTTGGAAAAAAGGGCCACCGCAGAGCGTTTTTTACTCCCCCAGAGAAAAACTTTCCAGTCCCCATCTTTGAGGCCCTTTGCCTGGGAAGGAGTTGAAGATTTAGGCACGGAAAGCTTGAATGACAGGCTCTGTCACTCATAGTACTTTACAAGCTTTTTCCTATGTGGAAGTGATATCTGTGCAGGAAAATTGGTGCACACAAAGCCACCTTTGTTTGATCGAAATGTTCCCCTCTCTTGTTTAAAACCCAGGCAGTTTCCTTAGCAATTTGGTTTCATTTAAACTGTTATTCTTAGTTTAGATTTTGGGATAATTGTCATTCAAGTCACAGACCTTTATCGGTGCCGTTAAGTGAAAGTGACTACCCGCCCTCTTCCCTGCTTCATGGGTTCACTTATTCTAGTTCTTTTGAAACCTTAACACGACACTAACATCCATTTGGGGGTAATTTCTTCTTCAACCCCCCCACCCCAGACAATCCAAATCCAAAAACAAATAATAAGTTTGGGAATTGAGAAATCGGCTCCGCTCTCGTAGGCCATTTCTGCTCACGATTCAGATGAAAGTGTGTGTGTGTGTGTGTGTGTGTGTGTGTGTGTGTGTGTTTTCCACCATTGCTTGCAGGGAAGCACAAAGTGTGGTTTTCCTGTGAGAACATGCATCTTTGCAAATGTATCTTCCTGCACACTGGTCTTGAAAGAGCTCTTCAAGCTGAGGAAGCAAAAGGCAGGCAGCAAAACCGAGCTTCGTCCAACTGGGGCGATGAGGCTTCACCGGGGACAATTGCTAAATCGGGTTTAAATTGGATTCAGGTGGCGGATATTTGAGCCTTCCGTCATGGAGGAACTGCTGAGGAATCAGCATGTGCTTATAAGGTCAACCTAGGAGTGGGATGTTGTAGACCTGTTCCACTAGTGATGGTATTTTCACCTGGGGAGAAAGGCACTTTTTGCACCAGGGGAATATTCTTTGTGCCACAGGAAACCACCAGAATGGGTCAGCAGGATCCAACTAGGGTAGCCAGGCGGGGCGTACAGATCTCCCGGAATTACTACACTACAGAGATCAGAGTAATTCCCCTGGAAAAAATAGCTTCTTCGGAAGGTGGGATCTATAGCATTATTCCTCACCGGGGTCCCACCTAAGGACTCTTCCTCCCGCTTATGTGGCTCTTCCTCCACTTAACTTGGAGGAAAGCCTCCTTAGACTGGAGGAAAACTTCAAACTTGAGCCCAAAGACATCAATGTTTTAATAAGTGCCCGGAGAAGTGATCTCCAACTCTCGAAAGCTTGCACCTTGAAAATCTTGTTGGTTTTTAAGGTGCCACTGGACTCAAATCACGCTGTCCCACTGCAGACCAACACGGCTACCCACCTAAAAATATTTTAATAAATAAACTCAGCTCAGTGGAGTGGAGTGGCAGGATAAGGTTAGGAGCCACCCGAATAAGAGCCTCTATTTAACTCAGAACCCAGCCCTGTAGTTTATTTTGCATATTCATTAATCGCCCCCTCCTCCCCCCTTCTAGGGGGTCAATCTTCCACTAAACGGGAAATAGTTCAAGATTTCCCCCCATCCGTTGCGATGAGTCTATATAAAGCATAACACAGGAAGTCTTTACAAACCATGTTTCCCCCCCTGCTAGTGTGAGTCACAATTTCTGTCACTTTGAGAACTGTCAGTGAAATCCTGAGCGGAGTTATTCCAGTCTAAGCTCATTGAAATCAACGGGCTTAGACTGGAGGAACCCGGTTTAGGATTTCACTGTGTGTTCTGAACACGTTTGCTGCAGCCCAGAACGGTTGAGACAACCTTGGGTCATCTTCATTCTGTTCAGAGTTTAGGAATTTACACACGCCAGGGGGGCCCCTGAAAAGTATCAAGGGGAGGGATAACCAGTTTGGAATTCAAACCCCGCAGCTCAAAATCTCTAGAAATTCTCCATACTTGGAGGGGATTCAGCAGGCGAAGCCCCCAGTCCTTTTTTTTTCCTGTGACTGACTCTAACTTCTCTCCACATTACATAACTCCTGGAGAATATTAGGCCTCATCAAGCCATTTTAAGTAAGGTTTGGTGAGAGACACTGAGAGATCTCTGTCTTTTGGTGCTACACCTCTGAAGATGCCAGCCACAGCTGCTGGCGAAACGTCAGGAACTACAATGCCAAGACCACGGCCATACAGCCCGGAAAACCCACAACAACCATCGTTCTCCGGCCGTGAAAGCCTTCGACAATACATTTGGTGAGAACGTTGTGTTTTTCTGCATACTTGAGGAGCATCCCGCCCCAAATAGGTAGACCCCTTGCCTTTATAGACAAGGTTCAGTTTAGCAGCTTTCACCATCCACATAGAGACTAATACGTTTTCTTAGATATCGTGATCGCAGGCTCTTGGGTCAAACTTTTTGACCAGCTTTTGACCAAAACATGGGCCATTTGAGCCGAGATAATTGTTTTAATATCATTTTTAATCCTGAGTATTGGTGTGAACTACCCCTGGTGATTATTACTTAATAATTCCCAAGCAGTTTGGGAAGTGGCATTGTAAAAAGCTCATGGAGGCCTCAAGGGAGGGAGGGGGCACCATTTTTATTACAGTGAATAATGTTTTACTGCTGAAGGACAGCCTAGGTAATTTCTGATAATCGGAGTGTGGCTGCAAAGGTTGATTTTTTTCAGTTTTTTTTTAAATTAAAATTATCGGTATAGCTGGGGCTGAGAGGCTGACCCAAGGCCACCTACTGAGCTCGTGGCAGGAGTGGGTTCAAACCAGTAGAGAACCCAGGCTTTCAACCGAACCCAGTTAACCCAGCCACCTGGGTTAACTGGAAGGAAGCAAGGTTTTAGCCCCAGTTAAGCCACCTGGGTTAACTGGAAGGAAGGTTTTAGCCGGGATCACACAGGCGGCCTCCCAGCCCCCCACGCTGCCTTTTGCCTGTCCCACAAGACAGGGGGCGAGCAGCAAGCCAGCTGCCCCCTGTCCTGCGGGGCAGACAAAAGTGGCGCCAGGGGCAGACTCCCCCCCTGTCCCCCCTCGATCCGGCCCTGCCCAATGGCAGCAACTCTTCAGGGTCTCAGGTAAAGACAGATTTTACCCAGCTCCCGCTACCCAACATCTTATTCTCCTGAAGATGCTCGAGGATAACCTGGGACCTTCTGGACACCTTCCAGGTGCTGTTTGATTCTTTGCTCTGAGTGCAACATCCCAAGCGGTTGCAACGTTTTCAATTACTTCTGCGGGGGAGGATCTTTTAAAGCACTTTGAAAGGCAATAAGTTAATATGATGCCTTATTCGAACAAAAAGGTTGCCTCCTGTGCTTTTACGTTTCCTTTGCTACTTTTGACAGTCGAAGAGAGAGAAAAGTGACATTGAGAAAATCATGCCAAAGGCACCGTTAATTCAAAACTGGTCTACTTCGGAGTTCAGTAGACCCCCTTTTCATATTACGGTTTATATTCTCGGCCAGATTCAAGGGCATGGCTTTTCTGCCGACCTTTCCTTTCGCTGGGGGTGGGGTGGGTCAGAGGACTACAAAGGCCAGATGTCCCCATGATTGATCGATATGTGCCCTGAATGATGCCCCCAAGATTTATCTGATGTATAGCTTAAGGTGAAAAGATTAATAAATAGACCAGTCCGGAAGGATCCAATTAAGAAATTGGTTTGGGAATGGACTTGGGGAGGGGTGACCTGTTAGGTTTACAGGGCATTTTTTTTACCAAATGGCCTTGACTCCAAGCCTTAACTCCGGTGACCCCAAATCTCCATCCTTTTTTCTCTGATTACTCCATTTCTTATGATTACACTTTGCAACAGACGGCTTCATTACCACCCTCCCACTCCACAGCAGCATGTTTCGTGACCCCCCCTCCCCAAGCAAACGTCCTGGTCAAAACAAGCCTATGCCTTCTGTTTGTCCTGTCTGGGGCCTGCCTTGCAGAAAAGAAGTTCTTACTCACAAGTTCCCCTAACCTGGACAGGCCAGGTGAGCCTGATCTCGTCAGATCTCAGAAGCTAAGCAGGGTCAGCCTTGGTTAGTAATTGGATGGGAGACCTCCAACAAAGACCAGGATTGCAGAGGCAGGCAATGGCAAACCACCTCTTGTTAGTCTCTTGCCACGAAACCCCAGGGGTCACCACTGTAAGTCAGTTCTGACTTGAGGGCACTCTCCACCACCACCACTTGCAAGCTAACTGTCTCTTTACACAGGGCATCCTAGGATGTGAAATATCTCTGAAAATATGCCCATTTTGCCCTGCTCCCAGTTCTGGTTCCATCTTCTGATCTCTACAGAAGTCCCCGGTAACCTTTTTATAAAAGAAACACGATTCTATCGCTGTTCCGATTCCTACATCAGTCTGGAAAACTGAATTCGAACACGGCGTCCTACACAAGGTCCAAGCTTAGATTATTGAAATGCGCAAATTGTGGTTCGGTCAGTTTGCCATATGAGTTACACCAAGGTTCTGGCAATGGAAAGAAACATATTACATTTGATCTGGGAGACATATATCCCCCAAACCCTTGGAGATATGTGTCGGGGGGGGGGGGCAGTGAATGGCCATCACATTTTTCCAAAAAAAAAGCTAAGGGGGCTGTCACATGGCACAGCAGAGAACTGTGTAAGCCGCTGTGTAAGGAATGGAAGAGCTCTGAGCGGTGGCAAGATTGCAAACAGCACTGAGTTGATGCACCCATCGGAACTTATACTTTTGGCACGGACGATTCAGGGAATCTGTTGTTCGGATCAGCGGAAACCCCGCAACGCTTAAGTCACATCCAAAATGGCTTACTTGATTTCCGTTTGACCTCCCGCTTTTCGAGCAATCTGCACCAGCTCCTTCCCATACCGTTCTTCTGCTTGTGCCCTGTTGACAAAACGCTTTGATTTATTTCAAGTTCAACGTACGTGCTTTCACGTCCAGTCCTTTGAGGTTTGTACCGAGCATGATTGGGGAAAGCAGTGGAAACTCTCCCTCCCCCATAATTCTTACTGATTCTGGGGCCCTGGGCAAAAGTCAGGTTGGGACCCCGGAATCACTGCCACCACCCTCTTCTCCCACACCGAGCCATGTGTAAGTCTGCTTTGTGCATTCAAAACCGCTCGTACATTCAAGTCTTTAAGCTTGCTCTCATAATGCTGACATTGATAACATTTCAATGCATGGCAGACTAATGCACAACGGAGTTGACTTCCATTTAGGGTGAAGTAGATGCTTTAAAATGAGACTCCGGTAGTGTGGAGATGCCAAAGATTGAACTTTGGACAAAACTTATTCTACTGCAGGACCACGGCTAGATTCGCTTAGCAGGTGTCCCAAAATGAAAAACAGTATAGGGAAGGATGGTTGTTGTGGATTTTCCGGGCTGTATAGCTGTGGCCTTGGCATTGTAGTTCCTGACGTTTCGCCAGCAGCTGTAACTGGCATCTTCAGAGGTGTGGCACCAAAAGCATAAGCACAATTTCAACAGGAAAGAAGAGACTTTAAGAATGAATAAAGCATGGTTTCCAGTCCTGAAAAACACCAAACTAACAAAATACTCTACATCCTACAATAGCCCTGCAGAGAAGATTAGCATATCAAGCACCAATCCATATGCAAAAGAACCTCCTCAGGATACAGTGAAGCCTCCCTCCATTAGCATTTCACACCCTGGGAAACGCTTACAGGATGACTCAGCCCAAACCGACCTCCCAGAGTAGGTATAAATTACCTGCCAACATCTTCTCCACACTGTGACACTGAGAGATCTCTGTCTTTTGGTGCCACACCTTTGAAGATGCTAGTCACAGCTGCTGGCTAAACGTCAGGAACTACAATGCCCAGACCACGGCTATACAGCCCAGAAAATCTACAACAACCGTCGTTCTCTGGCTGTGAAAGCCTTCGACAGTATAGGGAAGGGGTTAGAAGGTTAGACCAAAATCTGGGAGACTCAGATTTGAATCCTTGCTCTGCCATGGAAGCTCGCTGGGTGACCTTGGGTGAGTCACACTTACACAGCCTAATCTACCTCACAAGGTTGTTGTAAGGATAAAAAGGAGGAGAGGAGGAAAACATGAGTTTGGGTCTCCATTGAGGAGAAAGGCGAGGTATAAATGAAATGAAATAAACACTCAAGAAGCATTCTCTTGCCCTGTGAGCCATATTAGTCAACCCAGTCTCTTTTCTTTCCCATCCCATTCCACCCTTCTTATCTCTCCAGCACCAATACAAAGGCATCATTTCCACTGATTGGGAGAAATCTTTGCTCACATCTTTTAAAATAGCTCCAGATCTAAGGCAAGGGGCTGTGTCACCTTTGACTGTATGGTGATTCATTTAGCTGTACAGTGTTTGTAATTTTTTTTTACCATAAAAGATTAGCTCAGAAAGGACAATGAACTAGGTACAGAGCCCTGGGAATGAGAGATTTGAATTTCTCTGGTTGTAAATTTGATTCATTGGCCGATCTGTGCAATTCAATACATGGTTATCTAACTATCCATTGAGGGAAGAGCAAGAGTTCACAGATGCTTCTCTTAACCATATGCTTTGGACAGGGCCAGTTATTCAGTCCTTATGGGAGGAAGCCATCATTCATATTGATTTTGTATTAGAATATGCATTTATTTTTGAGGATGTTCAAGGCTTTTTTTCTGGGAAAAGAGGTGGTGGAACTCAGTGGGTTGCCCTCGGAGAAAATGGTCACATGGCTGGTGGCCCCGCCCCCTGATCTCCAGACAGAGGGGAGTCCATGCTGCTCGGCAATCTAAACCCCCCTCTGTCTGGAGATCAAGGGGCGGGGCCACCAGCCATGTGACCATTTTCAAGAGGTGCCGGAACTCCGTTCTGCTGCATTCCAGCTGAAAAAAAGCCCTAAGGATGTTTATGTACTTTTAAACTATTTGCCTGTCCTTTGGAACTGATGATCAATGGAAATGGAACCCTTGTGCTCTTATAGTTGCTAAAAGACTTCAACATTGGGGAAAAGCCCACTTCCCATAACTTATTGGACTGAAGACCTTATAAACAGATCAATATTATTTATTCATTTATGTATTTGCCATATACGCTGCAGCGCCACCATATTTAGTGCTCAAGGCGGTTTACAATATTCAATAACACTGGGATGTATCACATATAGACAGCAATTGCACATGGACATTTTTAGATATTTTGAGACTTTTTATAGACGCTTATGTATAGATTTGGCAGCATTGTTTTTATTTTATTTTTGTTTTGGATTTTTTTGTTTTGCACGAATAATTTTTTTTAAAAAATTCGCAGACTTTCCTTTTTTATTACCTCTGTTTGATTAAGTCCTCCACATCCTTACACATCTTCCTCCCGTCGAGCAATCGCTGTAGAAGTGCATCGTATCCAGCGTGAATAGTGAATTCTTTGCACTGGGAAATGGAAATTTTGAATACCCATTAGCAAGCATAATCCCTGACTGTTATCAATGACAGCAGGATGGGGTGGGGTAGGGAGTTATGAACCTGTGTATGATGAAATTTCAAACAATTCTATCGCTACTGCAGAATATGGAGTCTTGAGTACGTTTCCTTCCAATGTTTAAGTTTCCAGACCTCCTGGCAGTGACTATTTATCAGGAGACATTCAAGCAATCCATTGTAAGTCCTGCCCATATGTGTGTCCTGCCCTATTCTTTACTGCAAGTGGAAGAATTTTGTGGAGTTATTCAAGCTCCCTGAGTAACATTCACAGAACTCACGAAGGCTTGTATGCGTCTTGTTCCAAATGCAAATCAAATTCTTTTCAAAGGAGTTTGCTCCCATGTAATAACAACTAATAATAATAACTGCACTTATATACCACTCTTCTAGACAGATTAGTGCCCCACCCAGAGCGGTGAACAAGTTAATTTTATTATACCCATAATACAGCTGGGGTTGAGAGGAGGGGCTGACCCAAGGCCACCTACTGAGCTCGTGGCAGGAGTGGGAGTCGAACCAGCAGAGTGCTGATTCACAGCCAAACCAGTTAACCACTGCGCTACAGCAGCTCTCAGATAAATATGCCCCTGAACTGGACTTTTATAGTTCAGTGCTATGGCAATTACAGATGTGTTGGTCTCAGAAAAGCCCTTTGGTTGTACAGTGGTGAAAATGGTATGGCTGATGGAAGGCAAACGGTGTCTACGTGCATAGGATCTTTGAAAATACACATCTGCCTATCCAGACAGCAGTATAATGCCCTTGGAATATGCTCTTTTCAAGGAGATCGGAGAAAAGCAGGTTTGGGAAAGAGTGTATTGAGGATGGGGAAAGGAAGATTGGAGTACAAAACCGTGTACAGTCCCCCCAAAAAACACTCCTGTTTGGACAGCAAAGAGGGGCAAAAACTCCCTGTGGGAGCAAGCTTTCACAAAATCTTAATGTAAATACATCAAGCACCCAAACGACAGAGTAGGAATTCTTTCCAAGTGATCTGATAGCAAATGACATTTATTCATCTGATACATGAGTAAGAGAGAGAACTGCTGGCATTTGTCCTTTTTAAAGGAGGTGCCTTCTCTCTTCCTTCCTTCCTTCCTTCCTTCCTTCCCTCCTTCCTTCCTTCCTATTTAACATCCGGCAAAGGAAAAATTCTGTGTAACTCCAAAACTTTAACTCAAACATCGTGAAGTTTGATTGATCCTAATAAAGGCATCGCTTTGCTGTCCCTCTCAGGATTTTCCCCATAGTTACAGAACTGGCTTGGGGATTTTGACATACATGCGTCTTGAGGGCACGTGGATTCTCTAATTCATCTCCCTCTCACCCTCCCTTTCACAGCCGTAATGGGGGTAGCTGAACCTCTGAGGCTTAAAATTTACTCTCATTCAAACCTCTGGAAACTGCAACATCCTGAGATCAACGGCGCTTTTCTCTCTGCTTTGTCACACACTACCTCCTGGCCTTTTCTCTCTAATAGGCAGGGCTTTTTTTCAGCGGGAACGCAGTGGAATGGAGTTCCGGCACCTCTTGAAAATGGTCACATGGCTGGTGGCCCCGCCCCCGATCTCCAGACAGAGGGGAGTTTAGATTGCCCCCTGTGCCACTTGAGCAGCGCGGAGGGCAATCTCAACTCCCCTCTGTCCGGAGATAAGGGGCGGGGCCACCAGCCATGTGACCATTTTCACCAAGGACAATTTAAACTTTAAAAAACTCCCCCCTTGTTCCAGCTGACCCACAGTGACATCATTGTGCGGTCCTGAGTTCTACCACTGAGTTCCTCCACTTCTTTTCCAAGAAAAAAAGCCCTACTAATAGGCATTCCAACCAACATGCAATGGGATGAAAGGAGGAACAGGGGAAAAAAAGAATTAACTGAATGGCCCGAGCTAGCCACAATACCCTAAAAATCCAAAATATATAGGTGCATGGATAGATATGGATTAGATTTCTTAAGAACAAATTAAGCCAGGAAGCTACACAGCCTGATTCACTACAAGGTTTCAAGACCGGCTCACTCATATCTTTTAAATTAAATTTAAATATTTACATAAATTTAAATACATACATTAAAGAATATTTGTTGTGTTTCCTTTTTCATTCCACCTAAAGGTGTTCCTGAGCAATAATTGTACATAATCTGAAATGTAATAAAAGATTCCCCTTTTCCTCCCACAATCCCATTTCCTTTAATGGCCCCCTTGGAGCCAGATGATTGGAAGAAATTTATTTCTGCTCTGCCTTGCCGCTAAAAAAAAAAAGTCTCCAGGGCAGCTTCCATATGTGATGCAAAATGACAATAATGTTAAACGAAAGAACAGCAGACCTGCATAAAACAGCACAAAGTAGGAGACAGACTAATGCCAATAAATGCACAGTGGAATTCTAAGCAGAGTTAACCCAGTCTAAGCCCACTGAAATCAACGGGCTTAGACTGGAGTAACTCTGCTTAGGATTTCACTGTTAAAATGGCCCTGAAGCAGAGTGGGGCGAGCAGCCCCATGGTACTAAAGCAGAGGTTTGGCCTCCCTTGTTCCTGGCAGCCCCTCGGCAGTGGCCCTCCGGGGCCCTGCCCTATAAATTGCATGGCCAGTTCACCCCTAAAAACATTAGATGTTATTCACTGCATGGATAAATAGGAAACACACAAGTAGATTTGAGAACCAGAAGCCAAGCTTCATACTCAAGAGGACGCTTCTAAGTAAGTCTGCGATACTAGACGCTTTTGGAAAATATTTATATGCTATCTGTTATGCCTGACAATAACAGAAAATTCATATACATAAAGAGGAGGGTGTCGCGACAGAAACAGTAAAACCCCAAAGTGCCAACCACAAAGCAACAAAAAACATTTAAAACTTTTTCTAACAATGTCGACGGTAGCAAATGAGAAAACAGCAGCCCGTAGGTGCCTGCAACTCCGTCTCTTTAAAGAAAAAATATAACTCGTCTACAGAAAGAGAGGGAAAGGAGATGCTCCAGTTGCCAGCCTCAAGTGGAGCAAAGAAGTCTCCCAAAATTACAGCTGATCTCCAGGCTTCAGAAATCGGTTCCCCTGGAGGAAAAGGCACCTTCGGAGGGTGGACTTTATAGCATCGCATCCCAACTGAGCTCCCTCCCTCCCAAACTCTGCCATCCCCCGGCAATGTCCCCAAATGTATAGTAATGTCCCAAGCTGCATTTGGCAACCCTAGGAGATGACATTCTGGCCTCCCTGGGGAGGGAGAGCCATGGAACGAGGGCCCACTGTAGAGGAGGCCCTGTCTCTAGTATTAACCAGCCACCATGCGAACTTCCAGCAAGCTACAGACTTGCCCCAAACACCCGTCTGATGCCAAGAAAGCAGTAGATTATGCCGGCCACCGTGCACACAGTTTCCTGTCAAGACAAAGCTAGTGCTCCAGGTGCATTTTGCAGCTCTGCAATCAAATCGTTGAGAGTGAAATCAAAAATAACAGGTCATAATGCAAACCTACGCTTGCCATCCCAGGTTGAATGCGGGAGATAATGGTGGCGGCTTGAGTGTCCGGCTGCTTCTAGTGTCACCCTTTGATCTCCAGCTGCATCACACACCCCTTAGAAGTGTTTTTTTTTCCAGTTGGCTGATTCATCGGATGGAAATCAAAGCCTGACGGCTGACCGTTATTTTCCCCAGGGAAATATCATTGCATTTGAGAATACGTGAAGCTGGTTTGGAATGAGTCAGACCCCCAGGCTATAGTGCTTTCATAGCCTGGATTCAGTCCCCAGTGTCTCTGTTTATGGGGTCTCTAATAGCAGTACTGGAACCTTGACTGGTGGCCAGTGTGGTGCAGTGGTTAGAGCAATGGACTGGGAGACGATGCAAGGCCAGCTGGACTTACCTTACAGGGTGTTGAAAGAACAAAATGGAGGAAGGGGAAACCCATGTATCCCACCCTTGAAAGAAGGATAGGATCAAAACTGCTTTCCAAGGAGATGCCGGAAATTCCACTTGGGACTTTCTACATTCTCAGGAAATGTGCTGGAGAAGATTTCTTCCCGAGACCTTGGAGAGCTCTTTTCGGCCCAGCTTTCAAGCAGAGAAAGTTTATTGATTTGGGGGATGAATCTAGAAGCAGGGAAACTCTGTTCCCCCTCTCAAATTGAGCCCCAGAACACGTGCATGGCCGGCCGGTTTTCACAATAGTTTCCCCACATTTGCGTGTCCCGAAATCATTCCAAGATTCAGCCGGTAAATGCTATCCAAGGATCGACTACCACCACCACCACTCCACCGCCATGTTCTCTTACCAAGAGCTTCCCAGAGAGAGAACCAAAACATTAGGTCTTCATAAGTAATTTTTTTTAAAAGCTATTGCAATATGAAAGTTTTCATGCACATTCTGTGGTCTGTTACACCCTTGCAAAGGAAGTGAAGTGGCTGTACTCCACGTCAGTTGTGCAGTGCAACTGAAATACTCGGGTTCTGGTAATTGCTACATCCTGCTATTGGCCAACTGATTCATTTCAGCAAACCGAGCCATCCACAAGTACATTAGCAGACCTCAATACTCTACAACAGTCTCCCTCCACTGTTCTGGAAAGCCAAGATGGTCTTTCTACTTGACCTGAAAGATGCACTAGAAAAGCTGGGCCATCCTGCAGTTATTATCAGTAAAATGAGCTTTGCTAGTGTGCAAAAAGAACACACACGCACACACACACAGCTGCCCGAGATCTGTCATCATGAATGCCTACAAATCAGTAACGAATTTCGCATATGATGGAAAGGGGGCAGCTATTCAAGAGACTCCCCAGAACTCTTCCTTCTTTGCTATCAATCCATCTTCCAGGCCTGTACTACACACAGCTGGAATACAATTTCAAATTTTGTGTGACATTTCATTTGGGAAGATTTTTTGAAAAAAACAGACACACACAAGAACTTTAAATCTTGATCAGTTTTGACCTAGAGAATCTTGGCAAACTGAAACATCCCATTAAAAACAGACAACCGAAAAAAGAGCAGAGATCTTAGCCTATATTTTCCTTGGGGGTAGCAAACAACTTTCTAGGAAAGTAGAGAGACAGAGGCGGGGTGTGTGTGTTTGAGTGGTTTACACCGAGGTAATTGTGCCACACACACACACACACACACACAACACACACACACACACACCACTTGTGCCTTCTCTGGGAGGGAAATGTTGAGGTCATTACTGCACATTCGCACCCAGCTCTCAGCTGTCACAGCTGGCTGGCCTTTGCAAAGAGGAGCCGTCCACTGCTATTTCCAGCGGTAGCTGCTCTAAATAGTTTCAGTGTTTTTTTTGGGGGGGGGACAACCACAACCACTGAGGACTACCAGATGAGGGGAAAGATGCAGAGGTGGCTGGGAGGGGAGGGAGCTTGAAGGTGGTTCTCCTCCATGGCTGTCAGCCCCACTGAGTTCAACTGCGCTGACTTCTGCATAAACATGTATAGGCTTGACCTGTAAGCTATGCTACATGCAAAAAGCAGGGAACATGCAGAGAAGAGGAAGGGGTTGGAAAAGATGGGTGATGGCAAAGGCAGCTATGGCACTTCTAAGAGGCCTTCCAAAATCAAAATAGTTTTACTTAACGGCAGAAAACCAAAAGGGGTAATGGGGTGAGGGGGCCTTAAGGTCCCAAAAGGTTGGTATGACAACTCAGAAAGCCTCATTAAATGATCACGCCTCATTAAATGAAGGAACAGGGCCTCCCCTGAAGGGATGGAGACACACATCTGAGAAGAGTGTTTCCATCGGACGTTTTCTGGGTGATCCCTTCTTCCTGCCTCATGCTTTGTCGTTTTTTTATATCTTTGTTTTTATTTTTTTATTTTTTATATTTATATTTTTATAAGTATATTTATATTTGTTTGCCTATGTTTTTATATCAGTAGAAAAGAGCAAGATACCTGGTACCTGAAGAAGTGAGCTGTGACTCACAAAAGCTCCTACCCTGCCACAAATTTTGTTAGTCTTCTAGGCGCTACTGGACTCTTTTGCTCTTTTCTACTGCTACAGACAGACTAACACAGCTACCTGTCTTGATCTATCTCCGTGTTTCTGTGGGTGTATTTTATCTTTGGTTTTAAAGATATGTTGTTGTTTGGTTTGTAATAGGTTGAGATGCATTTTTATTATGTATGTTTTTCCTCTGTTATACCCTATTTTTTTGCACAGAGGCGGGCAGAAAGGCAAGGTATGAAATTCTGTAAATTAAAAAAAAAGGCCCCCTAAGGGACATGGAGTCCAGAGCATGCAAAGCCTTTTTTGAGTCAAGACTTGGTACCTCTCTGGAACCAGCTGGCTGCCCATGCAGAAAACTTAATGCAAATTCTGACCCATCTTTCTTTTTTCTTAAGTGGGATGCTACATTCCACACCACCCAGAGCGGCTGAACCATCTTCAAGAACAGCCCCACAAGCAGCAGATTGTGGAGGTCCAGCCAGGACGATACCAAAGCAAGTCCACACTAAGAAACGGGGCCTCCGGTTTGGGTGCTGAACACAGAAGTGTGGTGAGCATCTCTCTTGGACAGGTGTTTCAGGCCCCCCCCCCCCAGGCCAAAAGCTGGCCTTTGTACAGTGCACCGTTCTCCTCCAGTGGCCCTTCCTGGTCGGGGCACTGGTGCTGAATGAATGAAGGCCCATGATCAGAGAGACAAGTGTGGCTCTGGTCCAATGCCTAAGAAGGAGGGATCAGGGAAGTTGCTTTCTGCTAACATAATCGTAATAATTTCAAGCGACTCAGGGGTGAGATGGAAAACCAGGGTGGGGCAATCTTACATGATCTCTTTTGAGTTTTGCATAAAACACATGGTTAGCATGCGAGTCTTTTTCAAGATCAAGGCTACACACCAGCAACAGTTTTATAGATGTGCTATAAAAACAGAAATGTAAAAGGTTAACACTGTTGTAATTGTAAAAACAGATCTATGTACCTGCATTTTGGAGAAATACCCCTTGAGAGTGGTTTTTATTTTTTATTATTAAATTTATAGTCCGCTCTCCCCGCAAGCGGGCTCAGGTTGGATGTTCATAGTAACCGTGAATTCTATGGAACCACTGGATTCTCTGGTGTTAAATAATAATAATAATATTTGATTTATATACTGCCCCTCAGGAAACTTCATGCCCACTCAGAGCGGTTTATGAAGTGCGTTATTATTATCCTCAAGACAATTACCCTGTGAGGTGGGTGGGTAGGGCTGAGAGAGCTCTGAGAGAGCTGTGACTGCCCCAAGGTCACCCAGCTGGCTTCAAGTGGGGGAGTGGGGAATCAAACCTGGCTCTCCAGATTAGAGTCCTGCCGCTCTTAACCGCTACACCAAACTGGCTCCCACCACCACCAACAGCAACAACACACACACAGATGAGCTTGAGTATTTGGGAGGACCAGGAGCGCTCAACAGGTGCATCCAGTTCTCCCAGCTGTCAGTTTGCAAGTGTGTGCCCCCCAAATACTCCCACTATAAGAAAAATCCCTGATCTTCAGCACCTGGGATTCATTGCATTCTTGAATTAAACGATAAAGCTTCACCTCTTATCCCTGTGAAGATTTAACACCAGAACTGAACACTTACCCAGAAGTTATCTTTAAACTGCAGCTGCGTCATGATGATAAGACTGGAGCAGTTTGCTTGGGAGCACACAAGTTTTCGAAGGAGGTGCGCTGCTTGCGCCCTGGAGCAGAAAGAGAAATGCTCTCCTTTTTTTTACAACTTGCAAAACAGCACTGGGCAGTTTGAGGAAGCCTGCTGTATGGTGGCTTTCTGAAAGAAAAAAGAAACAGAGGACCAAACTTCACACGTCTCCCCCCTTCCTCTTTCCCTCCTCTGGCCCCACCCCCAGATCTCTGCTCTCAACCCCATTTCAATTTCTGGCAACCAGTGAATATATTGAAATGAGGAAGCAACAGAGTTGTTGACGCCTTATCATTTAGGTGCAAATGAGACACACATTTTTAAAAACGACAAAACGGGGTGGTCTGTGCTCACGAAAGGAATGGGTCTGTCTTAAAGAAATGAAAGCACTGCAGAAAGAGAGCTGAGCTGGGTAGCACTGCTGTCAGCCGTGCAGCAGGTGTTGTTATCTTGATGCAAGGCATACTTGTGGTGTGTGTGTGTGTGTGATCTGTTGCTGTGGGAAGAAATCTCTTTCATACACACCACGTACAGGAAGCAGAGTTGCAGCGGCAACAGACAAATTTTCCAGCTCTCATCAAAATCAAGGAAACGTCTAGGATGCTTGCTCCGGCTTTGCCTGTCCCAGGCTCAGATTGGCCTGTGGTTTTCTGATGTTGCTGCATTCATTCGGCGCAATTGTGAATATGAATGAACAAGCAAGCACATGCCGAGCACTACCAGAATGCTAATGGAGCACCTTCCCCGATAGCCTGGCACCAGGCGTTTTAGAATGGGATGATTCAGAGCTGCCCAGCCAATGGACCGAGAGCTTCCACCCTCCTTCATTATGCGGTTTGCAAAGCTGAGGGACCATTGCCTGGCTACGTAGTCGAAGAACCAGAACTCTGGAATACATTGCAAACGTTTTCATTCCTCGCAGAAGTGGAAGGAAGTAAGGTGCTATTAGGAAGTGACCCCTTAAGCATTTTTACTCAATAAAAAGGACATTTAATTCACAGTACAGCCTACCAAACCCATTCTGAAGCTGAAGGAAACTCCTGAGTTAATTCACATTTTTATCCATCTCCTGCCTTTCTTGCTGCAACTTGAGGTTGCCAAGTGTTTGCACCAGAGAGGCCTGCCATATATCCATATAAGCAGAAGGCCAGAGGCGAAAGCCTCCCCCTTGTTTTTGCCCCCTTCACAGCTGGTATTGTAGTGCAGTGCCTCTGGCTAACAAAGTTTCACTTAGGTATTTTGGGGAAATAGCCACTTATAGAGATATCCTCCAGGAATTTGTCTCATCCTCCTTTTTAAAGCTAGTGGCAGTGAGTTCCACAGATGAATTATGCATTAATCTGAAGCCCTTTCTTTTGGTCAGTCCCGATTCCATCATCATCACTAACTCTCTGTAAGTCTGCCAGCCTGGAGGATCGACAGTTGTCCTGTGACTTACAAGAATGGGCTGCGTAAAATCAGCACAGTCAATAACCACACACTCCACTTCCTGTCTCACCCAGTGCCGTTTCAACAGAATCTTCCCCGCCCGTCAGAACGTTTAAAAGGTGACTTGATTCGGGAGGGAGGAGAAATGGATTCTCTCTTGCGTCTGAAAGCATGGAGTGAGGAAAAGAACTGGTTTGAAAGGGAGGAAATGGCTCCCACGCAAACACTGACTCCAGCAGCCATATGGTCTGACGGGATGGAGAAAATCAACCTGTTGTCTTGCTCACGATGAACTGGGGCAATATTCCCCCCCCCCATACACACACAAAATCACTCATACTTCCATAACATTCACATATTCCAAATCATACACCTTCAATCCTACCCGTCAACGCAACCCATCCGTAAACAACCAGAACATTTGGTTTGGAATCTGCAGCTCTGGCAGCAAAGCCTATTTCTTTCCTATATAATTCTAGACTTAGCCAGTGTCAAGGAACACCCCTCACCTTTTCAGCCTGAATGCTTGGAACTGCTTTAAAAATGGTTTTTAATAACTGTGTGTCATTGCCCTATATCGAGTTACAGTATTGGGTCATCTAGTTTTGTCTACTTCAATTGGAAGTGGTTGTCAAGCAGAAAAAAAGGGTTTTTCCAAATACCTGGGATCCTTTAACTCAGGGGGTTCCCGACCTTCCATAGCTTACATCCCACCTATCGCTCTTATCAAAGAACCTGGATCCTGCCCTGATAGAAACAAAAAGCCCACTTTTAAGGTGGGTGATTCGCAGCAGGTTCAGGCAGCAGGAGACAGCACATCACCCTTGCAGGGCTGAGTCTCTCTCTACACGAGACATCTTATGCAGGGGCGCTCAAGCGTAGGGAGATGCAATGCTAGCCGGGAAGCTATGTGGCCCCTTCTTACATGCCCAGGGTAAGCTCGATCGCCACCTTGGGGCAGGTAGCAATTTTCGCCAGGCCACTTTGGCTAGGGATCCTGATGGTGTTTTGCCATCTTCTGAGCATGGAGTAAGGGTGTGTGGTGGGCAGGTATTCGTGAATTTCCTGCACTGTGCAGGGGGTTGGACTAGATGACCCTAGAGGTCACTTCCAACCCTATGATTCTAAGCATAGTTTAAAAAGACAAAGCAGAAGCTCTGTCAATTTCACCTCTCTACACAAATGTAGTTTAAAAAGACAGCCTGCTGAGATCACTCCTCAGGGGAATTTCTTAATTTCATCTTCGCCTCCCCAAAGGGGAGGTGAAATTGACAAGAGCCTTCTGGAAGGCAAAGATGAAATTAACAAACCCCCTGAGGAGCAATCTCTGCTGGCTCGATCTTTTAAAACTATGCTTCCCGGCTAATATTGCATCTCCCTACACTTGAGCCTCCTCGTGTAAGAGGTCTTGTGTAGAGAGACTTTGAGAGCAAGCTGGACACAGGGACTGAGAGCAAGTCAGGTAATAGTTATGAAAACCCTGTGTCCCAATTACACAACTACTGCATCCTACCAGTGTTTGACATGCCACCAAATGAGAACCACAACTTTAACTGTAAATGCTAGGGGGTGGTACCAGGGCCTTCACAGCAGGCACTCTACCTCTAAGCTGAAGCCTAGACATCATGCTATACATTTTAGACAAGAACTTGTCCCCCATATCTACACACAAAGCCCTCTAAAGTAACATCCCACCATTTAAATACAATTTGAAAAACAGATTTAATAAATTCATACCAAGAAAGACACAAAGAGGAAAACCCACAGGGCATTTGGGGTTTTTAATCTGACAAGTAAATAAATGTTTTTACTTAAATACAATAGATTCTTTGATGCTATCTCATTACAATAATCACTATCTAGATGCAAAAATAAGATCTCTGGATCGTATAAACACCCTCTAGAGAAGTGATTTAATATACACGGAAGCCTTAGAGATAAGTTAAGGCTTTTACCCTGCCAAATAGTCCTACAAAAGAATGATTAAATCAGGTAACCAAACCAACTCTTCTTTATTTTTCCTCTTCACAAAATTCTAAAATCAACCATCACAAACCAGTAGTACTCCTCTATCTTACCATCAAGTCAAATCTTTGCATTTTCAAGGATGTTTCAAAAAGCAGTATTAAAGCAAGGATGGTTAAGAAGTTTTCCTCTTTTTTTTAAATACTAGTTCTGTGGCACCCAAGTTTTGAAAGGTTAAAGACATTCAAGGCAACACACAAGTTAAGAAAATAAACTCAAGAATGCAAAAGGAACTGCAGATTCCACTATATTACAGCCACAAAAGGTTTTCAATTTTTGTTTTTATTTTTTGCTGTTGAAGCTGAAAATCCAGTTCTGGAACAAAGAACAGTCACAGGTGAATCACTTGGAAATTAAAGTTCTTCATGGTAGAAACGGTCATCGTGGAGCTGCCTGCCATAATCTGTGGCTTCGCTGTTGAGAAATAAATCCTGGTTGCTGAGAATCTCTGCCTCAGAAAGCTTTTTGTTACCATCAGAGTCCATTTCTTCAATAAGGTGGGCAGCCTTTCGGAATAAAATAACAAAAGTTTAGTTTGGTTACATGTGACTAAAGACTGATTTTGGCACTTGTAAGAAATCTACCGATTATGGAGTTGAGGAACAGCACCGCCTTAAGTTAAAACCACAAATTCTGACAAGATGACAAGAAAACTGAGAGATCTGGACTCAGGGCAGTTCAACACAGACTGGGAGAAGCTGAAACAATACCTGGAGAAGAAATGGGAGGTGGGAGGAAAACTGTGGCAGTTTGAGAACTACTGAAGTATTGAAGTAGAGGGGGGAGACTTTACCGGGGGGAGAAGAGATAAATGTGAATTAATAAGCAGTCAGATTAATAGATTGACATATATATAGATATATATAGGTTAACAAACAGAACATAGAGAAAATAATTAATTATAAGGACTAAATATAAGGAGCGATTAACTAACAATATTTTCTTTTTTTTTCTGACAAGTTTTGTACCAAACTGAATGTCTGAAGATATAGATGGGTCAAATTGATTGACTACGTGAGGAGAGATATATAGTACTATTATAGAAAGATAGAATGAGTAATATATAGAGAGAATAAGTCAAATTGTTTGATATAAACGAATGTATGATCTATATGGTTTATGATATATAGAAATACCTGAAATTGAAAAATTGGGATAAATTGTTTATCTAAGATGGAAACAAAGGCTTACAGTTTGGGCATATAATGTTAAAAATAGTTAAGGATGTACTGCTTAGAATAATGGAGAATATATATTTGTTTTAGATAGAGGAAGCTAATAAAAGTAAGGGAAAGGGGACAAAGGGTTGGAAAGCTGTTGGAAGTCAACAAAAAGGGGGGGGGGAAAGGGAGGGGGTTAGAGATGAAAAAATTGGGGAAAATTGAATGTAAATGTGGAAATAATGGATTCTAACCCAATAAAAATTTTTCAAAAAAAAAAAAAAACCACAAATTCTATTCCCTTGTCATCCTTTATTATCCAGTACTAATTATACTGTCCACAATCCAATGCAAAGTTCTGCACTTATACACACTTTGTGTACAATTCTAGCCTGAATGTTAAAGAGTCTCATATTATTCCAACAGTATGTGCTTTCATATAAGTACGCCTAAAAGCACGGCCCCATCTTCTGTCACGGCAGAAAGGTGTGCACTTTTTCAAGTCACCATGTGGTTATTTTTAAAATTTCACTGCTTCACTGTTTTTCAACGGAATAAACTGCTTCTTTTGTTAATTAACATTTGGAAGAATAGTAAAGAGTCCAGTAGCACCTTTAAGACTAACCCACTTTAATGTAGCATAAGCTTTCGAGAACCACAGCTATCTTCGTCAGATGCATCTGACGAAGAGAGCTGTGGTTCTCGAAAGCTTACGCTACAATAAAATTGCTTAGTCTTAAAGGTGCTACTGGACTCTTTACTATTTTGCAACTACAGACTAACATGGCTAACTCCTCTGGATCTATGATTTGGAAGAATCACACAGCACTGATTAGTAATTACGTAATATTATACTCGTCTTCAAAATGCTTCTAGGAACCCCATTGATTTCTACAGAATTGCTCCTAAGGGGGCTCTGATGGCGGCGGCAGCCTGCACCCCCAACTAAGCTTCTAAAACAAAATATAAGCAGGGGGACAAATACAAACCAGGAAGCAGAGGAATCCAACTTCCTGTAGAAATGTACAAAAATTGCTTCTTTGCATTATTTTATTTATTTATTTATTTATTCGATTTATATACCGCCCATCCCCAGTGGCTCTGGGCGGTGAACAGTTAAAATCGATAAAAACAAAAACTAAAATCAATATACAAATAATAAAACAAATTAACAATTTATAACAATTTATAACAAATTATACAGCTTCACTGCCTTTTGAAACTGGAGCATGCAAACTGCACAGTTTTGCTTTTTCCTACGCACAGATTTCTGCTTTGCTTTTTATGGTAATATACACTGCACAACTGGGAGCGATCTTCATTTTCCTTCAAATACTCTTTAAGTGAACAATACCATCCCTGTAGGAGGTTATAAGCACACACTAAATGTCCTACACAGTTCAGATGAGTGTTCAATATAGATATCCAATGCCATATTTCTGACTGGTGATACTCGAAACAGCAAGAATAAAAAGTGGCCACAAACCAATGCAGTTCAGTTCAGAAGAAGAGCCTCTTGCAAAAAGAAATACCGGCGGACTGATTGACCCCTCCGTTCCGCGTATCAGTGCCTGCTCCCACCACAATTCCATCCTCAAAAATAATCACTGATATGATTTCCAACTGTTGTTCACCATAAATATAATAACATTCGATTTATATACCACCCTTCAGGATGACTTTACACCCACTCAGAGCAGTTTACAAAGTATATCATTGTTATCCCCACAACAAACACCCTGTGAGGTGGGTGGGGCTGAGAGAGCTCTGAAAGAGCTGTGACTGACCCAAGGTCACCCAGCTGGCTTCAAGCAGAGGAGTGGGGAATCAAATCCGGTTCTCCAGATTAGAGTCCTGCCGCTCTTAACCGCTACCCCCAAACTGGCCCTGAAATACTTATCCCAGAAGGAAAAATTGTCTTTAACATGCCATAAGACTATTTTCAACGTGCCTTCTGCTATTGCTACTCGGTCACTTTTCTACATTGCAAAGAGCAGAAAAAGAAATGAATACATCACTTCTGAATCCGTATCTGATGCTTGCTGTAATATTCAAAGATGCCAGTGTATGCCATTACATTAAAGTTAGAGCTTCCTGTTCCAGGTTTTCCAAAATCCCTTTATCTTGCTGAGATCCCATTATGAGTGGGATAAACTGGATAGTGGTACAGAAATCTAGAGTGATATATAATGAACAACCACTAGTAAATGTGCCAAAGTCTGCTGGCTCCTAAAAGGAGCTCAAATGCAACAAAG
This sequence comes from Eublepharis macularius, assembly GCF_028583425.1. NCBI lineage: Eukaryota > Metazoa > Chordata > Lepidosauria > Squamata > Eublepharidae > Eublepharis > Eublepharis macularius. The sequence goes on along the minus strand of NC_072807.1, from coordinate 34,749,183 downwards.
AACCGGATTCAGGTCGTCAGGTCAGTACTAAGTTCTTCAAAGCTCCTACCTCTTCCTGCGCAATACCCTCATTATTGGGTACCACCCAACTTAACAGCTCTTTCGAGTTGAGTTTTCCATCCCGATCTTTATCGTAATCGTTTTTGAATCGATCCTTCTCGACGAGTATCCATTCGGGATCTTCACTAGCCGCTAGGGGAGAAAATTACGCAGTTGAAGCCTTTTTTAGTTGTTGCTGTTTAACGTAGCTTTCATTTAGCTTTACAGACATCTATAAAAATATAAATTTTGAGTAGGAAATACAAGCTTTAAAGCATGTACGTTTCAAGCATATTGCCTGAGTTAACAGAAGAATTAATTTTAGCAATATATCAAGGCTGTGTTCGGATCTAAGCAAGGAAATGTGCCTAGCACAATCAAAGCAGCGGGCTTGGCTTTTCAGACCTAGAACCTACTGCAAGCGACGTCAGAATCACATGACAGGAAGAGGGGAGCTAGAGTTATGACCTCACTTGTGTCAAAGCCAGGCCAGCGGGCAGCAGACCAAGCAAGCTTGACAGAGGAAATACAAGCTGAACACCAAGAGGAACTGTTGGGAGGAACAAGCCAATGGTCGGAAACACAGAAAAATCCTACCCAACACTGAGTGGCCTTATGCTGAAAGAAACAGGAGCAGTGGTTATTCCAAAAGGCAGACAAAAAAAGGTGGTGGCTGTAGAGGGGTCCCAGATTTAGCAGGAGGGGCTCCCCACCCGAGAATCACAAACGATGGGTGGAAGACCACTGAGATGCAATAAAGAGGACCTGCTGGATCTCCAAAGCTTGAGGACTACGTCAAAATGACTGCCCTAAAGAGGAATTACACAGATCGCTGGTTAAATGCTCACAAGGTGAGGGGCAAGGAAGGAGAACAGCAGGAGAGACAGAGGCCTCAATCCAGGGAAGCACCCAGGTAGATTCCGGCAAGTAGCGTGGGCTCCCACTGCGACGGCTCAGCACTCAGATGGCAGCTTGAAGAACGAGGCAGTCAGGAGCCCTGATATTCATTAGCCTGGAGTGAAAACAATACACAAACTACAGGGAAAAGGCTGCCTAAGTGAAACGGCCGCTGTCGAGGGGGCAGAAAGCAAAAAAAGCAAAGGTCACAGTGCAGCCACTTACATTACTGAACTGCAAAGTTCAAAAGAGCTCAAAAGAGACATACTTGGACAAACACAATGTAAAATGTTGGTTACATTTCCAACTCAAATCCACTCACTTGGATCTCTTCTGTAGTCTCCAAGGAACTCTTCCAAGCTCACAAATCCGTCACCATTTCTATCATGGTCTTCCAAAGCCTCCTGGATAACAAACTCCTGGGGGTGGGGGACAAGGCACAGCTTAATGGATGCAAAACTGAGTTATTCAAAAAGGCTTTTTTACTCAGATAGGAGGGCTGTATTGTAGGGAGGGGGTCTCAGATGCTTTGCTAATGAGTTAGGGACCACAGACCTCACCACTATGTTGCCTTACATATAAATACTACCTGTGCTTCATGTTGTCTAATGTCAGTCCCAGGATTGCTTGTGCTGTGTTTCAGCATTTCTTCGACCCTGAACTGGATTCCTGCTAATGCTACGTCTTTGTAAACGTGTATTTATTATCCCTATGGCATTGTTTATGGAAATATCATGTGTTATCCGCCTTGAGCCTCAGTGAGAAAGACGGACTATAAATGACATTAAATAAATAAATAAATCCCCCCCACTGCTTAGGGGATAAAAGCTACATATGAAAACTGACAGGTTTCTTCAACCTCTAGATAAGGTAGAGTCATGTCTCAAGACAAAGGCAGCGCTAATGTGAGCAAGTATTGAGCAGTAGAGCACGAGATTAAAGAGGGCTAGTGGAGACTTTGTCCTGGGACTACCATTAGAACAGGGTGGTGAGAGGGGTGATCGATGAAAAGCAGCACTCTGACTGCAGGGTGCGACCTTTCTGCCTGTTTTTATCCCCCTTGTCCTCTAAGGAGCTCGGCTCAGCATGTACGGTTTACATCTTGTCTGCTATACCGCGCTGGCTCTCATGGTATGGCCAACGCACACGGGGGAATAAGATAATCGAAAAATGGCCTGCAAAGGCATGCAAAGATTACCCCTTTTCCTTTATTGCTGACGGCAGCTCTGCACAACTTGCTTTCGCTGAAATTTCCTACGCACATCACTGTGCCTGTAGTCTCCCGCTCCACTGAGCAAAGCCTGAACTCTTCCTCCACCTTAAGTGGCTAGTCTTCTGATGCAAAAGCCATGTAAGTTGGGAGGAAATTCAGATTAAAAATCCACATCTATGTACTTCAAATCCCGCAGATGGCTTCTCAGTAAGCAAGAGGTAGTTTTGCACAGAGAAAAATCCAGTGACCGAGCCAAAGGCTCTCCTGCCGCAATGCACAAAACGTGCTTCCTAGAACTATTTAAAAGGCATTATCCCCATAGTACATTTTTAAAGCAAGCTGTGACTGTACCTTCATATATTCTGCTTCCTCAGGATGTTCAAAAGCAATGAATTCATTCAGATCCAGGCCAGAAACCCCATCTTTGTCAGCCTTTTCAAACCTCCTCTTGTCCTTCAAGTGGAGCTTACAAAACAGTTCGGAGAGGAACGATTACATGAATTGCTGGCAGAAGCCTTAGCAAGACGCAGTACAGTTTCACACTCGACGAACTCAATGTGCTTGAACGTTGATATAATTAACACTTTTATTACATGATCAGTTTTGTACAAGCTAAGAGGAATCTAACAGAATATCACCTTAACCCCTATCCGGATTACAAAAGGAAAGTGCAAAGGCTCTTCTCAGACACTCACTGAACAGAAAAAAAGGATAACATTATCAAAGATAAACTGAGCATTGCCTTTTGTCTGCCACATCTGCTAGTGACATTTAACATATTTTGTATTCTGTAAGAGCAGTAATTTCTGTAGTGATCAAACAAAAAAATTTCATGTAGATCCTAGTTTAGAATACATATACTTGAAAAGGTGCTCGAGAGAATAAAGCAGGTGTCTTAGGCAAAGCAAAAATACTTAAAGCTGTTGTTCTCAAACTTGCTGCGGGCCTGCCATCGGTGCCAAGGGCTGTGGGCAACATGGCATCAAGAAGCCATGGGCCAAGGGTTATGTCTCTTCTCCTGCGCCATCAGTAGCTAGGAACAAGACAAGCTCCTGGAAATGAATGAAGCTACAGGGCAAAGGAAAGGAGGAGGGAAGAATGAAGCAATTCTGGCTTTTCCTCTCCTTTTCCTACTGCAGGGAGGACAAGCGCCCAGAACTTCAAGGCGTTTGAACCTCGCAACCCACCTGCACAAGAGATGCTGCCCCCTTTGGAACCGTGACCCACAGTTTGAAAACCACCGATTAAAGGAATTCTCCAGAGAAAGTGCAAGAGGACCATCTGTCCCTCTGCTAATGTTTCCTGCGACATCCACAAACACCCAAAGATCCCTTAGTTGGAAAACAGAGCCCACCATATTCTGTTTGCACATATTCCATGGGCTAGCTTATTAAAATTCAGTTTCCTGGATTTTCATCTTGTCAAATTGTTTGCCATCCCATGTGCATTTACTTCTCCATGAGCCTGGCAAGTTTTAATTTCGAATAAACGTGTAGGAGTCGCCCACAAGTTATGAATTTTCAATATGCTACAGTTTGCGATCCAATGAACAGCGTCAGTATTTTGGAAAGAGAATAAATAAATAAAGCCTTCAAAAGTCCAGGGTTTTAAAAATGCATGCAGATAGGAAAGAACCCCACAAACAGCCAGAACTTTGTTTGCCGTTTTCAGCACAAGGTGGAAGAAATAAGCTGCTTTTAAAAATAAAAACATTATCCGATCAGCAGCAGGAACTTTGTTACTAGAAAGCTCTTGAGCAAACTGCTGGCTATGCATGCCTGCGTGTAAGAGATCCTCCCTCACGTCCGTCTTGTGGATCCTGGCTTTAATAAGCTCGCTGGAGAAAGAAGCCAACAAAATGTAAAACTTGCCGACAAAAGACCTGAAATGGTTTTGTCCCACTTTTAAATCCCATGTTTAACACTTTTTTAAAGAAAAACCAGAGCCGCTTGGGGCATGCACAACACACCTTTAAATGATTTGCAAATGCTCAATGTGAATCAACAGTGAAATCGTTCAAGTTCATAAGATATTAAGCCATGAGGAAAGCCCTAACTCCTCCTAGACCATTTTTTATGTGGATTGTTATTTTTATGTGCAGATACCAGGTTACATGCACTCCTGCACCATAGGTTAAGAAACCAGGTGCAAGGTTTCTTCCCCTTGCAGTAATCTCACAAATCTCACAGACTTGGACGCATTCCTTGTGATTAGAAATTGTTGTTATTACACATTAAACAAACCAACAGTATAACTTGTGTTATACTGTATAACTTGTGTTATACTGTATATAAATTGCCTTTATGTTAAACTGTATTGGGTCCCCATTTTTGCATATGCATCATAATTGTTGATTTATAGATTGTATATATTTATTTTCATTGTCAATTTATTACATTTCTGACTGAGTAGTATACTTTTTAGACTGTGTTGCTACCTTCCCTGTTTGTTCTGTTTGTAATCTCACAAAGAACAAACAGTTTATTGGGATGAAGACTGAAACATTTTAAACAACAGGCTGTCTTTGTGGACTGACTTGTTACGAAACTAGAAACAAAGACAACGCCTGCCACCTCTTGGTGAAACCAAATTTTGCTTTGCTGATTGGTTTTAAATAAGGATGTATATGAAATAGCGAGGGGAGGGGAGGCAGAATGGAATAGCCCCATCTCGTCAGATCTTGGAAGCTAAGAAGGGTCAATACTTGGATGGAAGACCACCAAAGAAGACTCTGCAGAGGAAGGTAATGGGAAACCGCCTCTTCTTCTCACTTGCCTTGATAGCCCCTTGCTGGGGTCGCCATAAGCCAGTTGTGACTTGATGGCACTTCACATGCACATGAAATAGCAAATCAAGCAATGGGTCAAAACTTGGGAGGAGGAGCTGAGGCTCCATGGTACAGCGCCTGCTTTGCATGTTGGAAGTCCACACTTTAGACCCTGGCACCTCTGGTTAACAGGATCTCAAGCAACAGTAGTAGGAAAGACTTTGTCCTCCCTGGAACAAGAGGCTACCAGTTAAGAGTAGAAAATATGGACTCAGAAGGGCCAGCGGTCTGTCTGATGGCATGTGACTAGAGTGGGTCACAGGGACAATAGCGACTCCAGCCATGGTTCATTTGCTTTTGGGACCAATTCAAGGTGCCAGTGCTGACTTTTAAAGCCCTGTATTGCTTGAGACCAGTCTACTCCCATACAAACCTACCCAAGTGCTAAGTCATCTTCCAAGGCCTGCTTCAGGGGCCCCCAAATACTGAGGTGCCCCCACCCTCCAGCAACCTGAGACAGGGCTTTTTTCAGTTGCGGCACCAAAACTTATCCCCAGGGATATTCGTCTGTCCCCATCTATCTTTGTCTTCCAGCAGCAGGCGAAGACTTTAGTTTTGGCTACCCTCTTTCTGCCCTGTTTTAATTATTGACCTTATGTTTTCACATATTTTGGATCTAATTGGTTTTATGTTCTCTTTTTATAATGTTCTGGTTTCATTTTTTAGTCACTTCGGAGGCCCTGACTGGGCAGAAATGTGAAATATAAATTTTGTAAATAAACACGTTTATTTTTTTTACTTCAATTTTTACCCTGCCTTTTTCCCCAACGAGGACCCAAAGTGACTCATATCATTCTCCTCTCCCCCATTTTAATCCTCACCACAACCCTGTGAGGTAGGTTGCGCTGAGAGTATACGATGGGGCAAGGTTACCCAGCAAGCTTCCATGGCAGAGTGAGGATTCGAACCTGGGCCACCCAGATCCTATTCCAATACCCTAACCATTACGCCACGCTGGCTGTCATGTCATTAGACAGATTATGTGATGTCTTGTCCACAATTTTGAATTAACGTTGTGGTGACCATCTTTTCTGGCATACTGGGAGCCTGTTTAACAAATGGGTTATTGTTGCATAATTATTGTTAGCAAGAAAGGGGAAATGTGGGCAATGAATAGGGTTAAGAGAGGAATTCTTACACTTTGGACTTCATTTGCAGCATACTGGCCAGCCATATACAGTGGTATGTGTAAATGAGATGGGGACAAAAAGGTTTTAAAAGTTCAGAGCTACCTGACAGTACTTTGGTGACTCACCTGCCGGAAAGATTCTTCTTCAGTGTCCTCCAAAGCAGAATCTTCTTCGAAGTCTATCATACGGTCATACATCTGAATATTGTATTCTTCCCAGGATATATGTCCATCACCATCTTTATCATATTCGCCAAACTGCTGCTTAGCTTCTTCGGCAATATAATGCTTGAACGACTGCTGGATCCACAAACTTAGCTCCGCTGTACAGATGCCACCAAACACAGTTAGAACATAAGGCAACTGCTCCCTCAATTCCACCCCCCCCAAATGTTAATAAATAAAGCCAGTATCATCTAGCTTTCTCTAAAAGAGAGTTGTCCCGCACTACACTTCCTTGCCAATTGCTGCTAGAAAGAGATAAATACAAACACAGAACTTGTGAACTTTATCCACAGGCACAGATATCTGGGTTTAAAATCACTCTGCTGAGAAGACAGACTCAAGTAGAAATCTTTTTGTAATAACATCTCCTCCTGTTGCTTCTATGCGGAGCAGCTCGCTGCCCACTCACATTGGTATGAGAACACAAAATTAGCTCCAAAGGGCTGCACGTGTGACAAGTACATCTCAAACTGCTCCAATGTTAGCACCACAAGCCGGATTGTGATCTCATTCCAGAGTAAAGGTATAGATTGCTCACTCCTGCAGACTTCAATGGAATTGATGTAATATTCCTGAATTACTTTTATTTTCTTCCTGCTCTTCCGCACACCATGCGACATTCCCCAATGATTTAAAGAACACAATGATCATACGTACATTGAATGCAACCCCAAATACACAGAGCCAAGCGGCTTTACTGCTTTTCCTGTTTAAGAATTTGATCTATAATTCTTTTACTGCCCCATAACAACTAGGCTTACACGCTAAACAGAATCCATTACATGTATTTCATCATTACTAGCTGTTAAGTTTGCTTTTCATAACCTGTATTTTTTTAAAAATTAAAAACCTAAATCACTGTCAAACTTCACACATCCTCCATACCCTCTGTGAGAAAGCCATCCGAATCCAAGTCAATTTTCTTTATAATAGCTTTCAGTCTTCTCTGTTGCTCATCTGGACTCAGTTTGGAAAACTCATCCACTTCTTCCTTTGGAGAGGAAGGGAAAGCATAAAAAATTAGAACCGATCCTACAGTGAAATCCTAAACAGAGTTACTCCAATCTAATCCCATGGAGATCCACCATTTTGCATGACCTGAGCAAGTGAATTAATGATATGACATTTGGGAGGATTTTCATTCATAGGGTTGCCATAGATTGGAGATGACTTGACAGCACATAGCACACACGCACACAGAAAAGAAATAGTACTATGTATATAAACACAAACACGTGCCCATATAGTATTGTATGTATTATATATACATACACACAAACACACATATACATACGTAAACACAAATACTATAGAACCACAGATCAAATGAGCATGGGTAATATGCCTCCATAGTACACACACATAAACATACCCCATTGATATAATGTACATATTATAATGCTGTGTGCACGTCAGAATATCTTTACAATTTGTATGAAGCATGTAATTCCACAGCACTATCCCAACATACATGTATATACAATGCAATGCAATATATAAAACATTCCCCTTGTGTGTATGTGCGTATAATAGAGATAGTGAGTGAGTGTAATATACATCATATAAAACCTCTCCAGAGCTGTGCATACATGTGCACAGCACATTGCACGGATAAACACACCATACTTACATGAACATGTAATATAATCAATATAACATATTGATGCTCATACATTAGCATCACAAGACATTTAGTATTCAGGCATATATGCACAGCCCTGGGAACGTTTTATCTACTGCATGTAGATGTACAGTGTATGTACAGTGTATGTACAATGTATGTACATTGTATGTACAGTGTTGTGGGTTTAGTGCATTGCAAGCGTACCCACAACATTATGTATTATGTACATTCTATTGACGGGTCGGGGAATGTATAGAATAGTGCTATGGAACTAGATAACATTAGCAAGGATCATATGGTGGCGTCAGTTGTGATGAAAGCTTATGCTACAATGAAGCTGGTTAGTCTTAAAGATGCGACTGGACTCTTTGCTATTGATGAAGAGAGCTGTGGTTCTCAAAAGCTTATGCTACAATGAAGCTGGTTAGTCTTAAAGGTGCTACTGGACTCTGCTATTGATGAAGAGAGCTGTGGTTCTCAAAAGCTTATGCTACAATGAAGCTGGTTAGTCTTAAAGGTGCTACTGGACTCTTTAATATATATATATGTATCTATAGAGCCTATTCTGCTCCCACCCACCGCCTCCCTCGCCGCCCGGGCCCCTCCTGGGGCGGCCGCCCCTTCCCTCCCCTCGCCTCCTTCCCTGCCGGCCCACCTGGCCCCCCAGCAGCGCCTCCTGGTCGAAGTCGGGCCGGTGCTCGCCGTCGCTGCCGAAGTGCTGATGCGGCTCCCCGCCCAGCGCCCTCAGGAGCAGGCCCAGGCCCAGCAGCAGCGGAGGCGGCGGCGCCCACGGAGGCCGCATCCCGGCCCGTTGAGGAGGAGGAGGAGGAGGCGGCGATGAAGCCGGGCCGCCGCTTCGCCTCAGGCGCCGGGGGAGGAGCAGGAGGCCCGGCCCGGCTGAGGCGCCTCCTTCCCGCGGGCGGCCCGGCTGCTGGCTCCGCCCTGAGGGAGGAGAGAGCCGCGGACCTGGGCCGCTGAGGGGGCGAGGCGAGGCGAGGCGCCAACGGCTCCCTCAGCAGGCCGGCGGTGCCCGGGCAGTGGCCAGGCCGCCCGTGAGACGCAAACGCTTAAACTGACCGAAATTGGGAGTTCCGTCATTTCGCGCACGGGGCGCTTGCCTTTTGTTTAGTTCTTCTGCCAGTATTTATGGTCTAGAAGTCCGCCTTTCTCACTGAGCCTCAAGGCGGGTTACACATTTTTCTTTAAAATATACACCTGTTTATTTATTTTCCTTTTTTGTGGTCCAGAAATCCACCTTTCTCACTGAGCCTCAAGGCGGGTTACACATTTAATATCTATCTATCTATCTATCTATCTATCTATCTATCTATCTATCTATCTATCTATCTATCTATCTATCTATCATCTATCTATCTATCTATCCGTTTCTTTCTTTGTAGTCCAGAAGTCCGCCTTTCTCATGGAGCCTCTAGGCGGGTTACACATTTTTTTTTACACACGCACGCACGCACGCACGTACGTTTATTTATTTATTTATTTTCCTGTTGTATGGCCCAGCAGTCTGCCTTTCTCACTGAGTCTCAAGGCGGGTTACACATTTTTCTTTAAAATATACACCTGTTTATTTATTTTCCTTTTTTGTGGTCCAGAAATCCACCTTTCTCACTGAGCCTCAAGGCGGGTTACACATTTAATATCTATCTATCTATCTATCTATCTATCTATCTATCTATCTATCTATCTATCTATCTATCTATCTATCTATCTATCTATCTATCTATCTATCAGTTTCTTTCTTTGTAGTCCAGAAGTCCGCCTTTCTCATGGAGCCTCTAGGCGGGTTACACATTTTTTTTTACACACACACGCACGCACGCACGCACGCACGCACGTACGTTTATTTATTTATTTTCCTGTTGTATGGCCCAGCAGTCTGCCTTTCTCACTGAGTCTCAAGGCGGGTTACACATTTTTTAAAAAAATGTTTATTTTCCATTTTTATAGTCCAGCTTTCTTACTGAGACTCAAGGTAGATTACGTAATTTTAAAAATTGATCTGTTTGTTTATGTTAAAGTGGTTGTGTCAATAATCTTGATTTATGTACTTTATTTACAGAATTGGAAAAAACAATGGAATAAAGTCCAGTCCAATCTTGAATATTTTGTCTGTGTGATTTGTATGTGTACTCCGTTAATGGGCATAAGAGGGGTTGTCGGATAGCTCGAAAGCCTTGAAAAATGGTCAGAGAAGCAAAGCCTCCTTTCTTACTCTCAAGCAGCATTTAAGTTGCTTGCTAAGATTAACAAACTGTTGCAAAAGTGGCTTTGAGCCCCAAAGAGCCAGAAGATGTAAGCCACACACAGGGGTTTTACACTGCGGAGTATCCCAGGAGTACCTTCTCAAGGTGTCTGTTTACTCAGAGCTCAACCACACTTCCTTAGCAACAAAATAACTCGCCTGTTTACAGCCATTCCTAGCAGGTAAGATGTTTTGTGACTTGTTGATGTTCTCATTCGTTGGCACTGGATTTTTAGAGGGGGATATTGCCAATTAGCAGTTCCTTTTAACATTCTTTTAAAAAGTTTCCGAAAGCTTATGTTGTTACTGGTTCTGTACAGTACAAACTGGGGTTTTAGAGGGGGAATGCTGCGAATTTTCTCTTTACATTGTTTTAAAAAATAGTTTTCCAAAGCTTGTTTCTACTGGTTGTTGTGGTTTAAAGAGAGTGGTGCTCCACAAAATAAGGATGTCAGTGAAGAAACTCAGCGGATGAGGGCTGGCAGGTTGGAGGAAGAGGCCAGTTGTGAGGAATTAGAAACCTTTCATCTCGTGGAACAAAGGGTAGCCAACTCTGAGTTGGGAAATTCCTGGAGATTTGGGAGGAAGGCAGAGTTTGATGAGGAACGGGAGCTCAGTGGAATATTTCAGCATTTCTTCAACTCTGTATTGGATTTCTGCTGGTTTTAAACCTTTGCAAATTTGCAGGTATATACCCTACTACATGTGTATTTAAACGTCTTTTAATACTGACTGTACTGACCGACACTTGTAATCCACCTTGAGTCTCAGTGAGAAAGGAGGACTATAAATAATGTAAAAATTGACAAGAATCCAGCCTCCAAAGCAGTCATTTCCTCCAGTGGAACTGACCTCTGTCGTCTGGAGATAAATTGTAATCCCGGGAGATCTCCAGCCACCACCTGGAGATTGGCACTTCTCTGCAATCCAGCCCACCCCTTTTCCGAAGAGGGCAAATAGGAGAGGACAGGGTGGCTTCAGACGGCGCTACTGCGCACGCTCCAGGTGAACCGAGCACGCTCAGTGCCAGACCTTGCGAGGGCAAAAAAAAGGGAGGGAGGGAAAGGCTTCACCCGCGGCGATTGAGCACGCGCAGAGCGGACAGCGCATGCTCCGTCGCATTCGGTGGAGGGGCGGGGACGCGGCTGCCAGCATAAGTGTGGCCGCCGCCGCACCGGCTACCGGCGGGGAGAGATGACGTCACAGCGGCGGGACGTACGCAGGCGGAACGGCGCGGCCAGGAGGAGAGGGTGAGAGCCGGCGGCCCGCGGCGGGGAGGGACGGGAACAAGATGGCGGCGGGCTGGCTGCCTCTCCCTCACCAAGGCAACCCGGGCAGGGCCATGCCCGAGGCAGGGCCTCTTCGGTGCCTGCCCCGCTGACACACGGCGGGGGAAGAGGCCCTTTCAGGTCCTGCTCGGACAGGGCGCTGCGGAGAGCCTCGGAGCGCCCTCAGGAGTGGCTCACAGTGGGGCTGCCAACCCCCAGGCGGGACCGGGAGATCTCCCGGAATGACAGCTGTGATCTCCAGCCCCGAGGGTCAGCCCTCTTGAAGAAAATGGCCGCTTTGGAGGGGGGGGGGACTATAGTATTGTACACGCCCCTTTCCAAATCCTAACCCTTCCCAACTTCCAAGAATTTCCCTGCCTGTAGCTGGTAACCCTTCTCAAGCCCCTTATTTAGTTAGTGCATCTTCCTCCAAGGAGTTCAGAGCGGCTTCTACCATTCTCCCCTTCTCTGTATTGTTTGCACAACAGCCCTATGAGGTTGGTTGCTCTCTTTTCTTCCTTCTCTCAGAAGTGGGTTCACACGTGATGCCTCAAGCCCCTCTTGAGCTTCTGTTATTTGCTAACTGTACCAACTCAGGCTGAGTAATATGCCTTGATTCTTGGTGAGAAAGGTGGACTATAAATAATATAAATGAAATAATAATAACAACTCTGGTTATGTACTTCTAGAGAGATTTGTGCCTTGCTCAGAGTGGTGAACAAAGTCAGTGTTGTTATCCCCACAATGGTACTGGGGCTAAGAGTGCCTTACCCAAAGCCACCTACTGAGTTTATGGAAGTTTTGGGATTTGAACCAGTGGAATGCTGATTTACAGCCCAACCACTTAAAAACTACACTAGAGCAGCTCTTGAAATAAGTTAAAAAATTAGTATATTTTCCTGCCACGCTCTTCTCCTAGGGAGCCTGGTGTGGTTTATGTATCCTCCTTACTGTCTCCATTTTATCCACACAAGAGCCCTGTGAGGTAGGTTGAGCTGAGAGTGTGTGACAGGCCCAAGGCCACTTCACGGCAATGTGGGGTTTTGAACCCTGCTGTATCTTCCAGTTCCCAGTCCATCACGCTAACAATTACGACACTCTGGTGCACACACTCTGCGTCTGAGCTACGTGTGTGTGACAAGAATGTGAGCACTGAGGATGCTGTGTGTGCCTCTTGTGCCATTAGTCCTCAAGTTTACTTGGTTAGGGTATTAGTAGAAACAAATAAAAGTGGTGTGAAAGATTTACAGGAGCAATGGTTTTCATGGGCTGAAGCCCTCCCCGTCAAATGCATGAAGTGCAATTTCAGTCAGTGTTGTTATGGATATAGATGTGTATATCTATTTAATCTCTGCAAAGATTGCATGTTGGTCTGTGTAATCTATGCAGAGATTGTCTATCCAGTCTATTTATGTATCAGACTCTTATAATATATAATATATATATATGTATATATGTATGTTATGTATGTAATATATGGATGCATAATACACTTAGGGATAAAAATGTTGCTGATTGTGTATCTATCTCCCTTCTCTAGTTTCTCCTCCTTTTCCACACCTGTGGGTCTTTACAACACAGTAATTTCATTTACCATTCCACCCTTTGTAGCCGCAAGTTAGGGAAGATGTTATCCATCGTTAGTATGGGTTTGCGCATGTTTGTTCCCCTTTTGAACGACATGCAGGTAACAGATGTACATTAATGTTGTTGCTGATATTACTTTATCATTCATTGTTCTCATTGAGATGCAAGGGGGACTATGCAGTGAGAGTCAAAGCAATCAGTAGGACGAATCTAATAAGCAATGCAATAGGGCTATGATTAAAGTAGTTTGAAACAAAGCGTAACGTTTTAGACATGTTAAATGGTGAATAAAATGGTATCACATAAATAGAAAACAACACAGCAAGAGTTCAGCAGACAGATACCGCTTACTATGCACAGTGGTGTAGTCCACAGTCTTTTATAAAAGTGCCTTCCTGAACCGTTCCATTATGATACAACCCGATTACCTTTATAAATGTGCCCTTCAGAAGAATTCTTTTTTGCATAGTTTGCAGAGTGACAGAAATCGGGGAATACATATCTAAGGGAGATTGTCGATAGTGCCCATTTGTAGGTTGGTACCTACAGAAGGCCCTGCTCAGAGGAGCGAAGTTTTTGTGGGCAGCATAGGAGGAGAGGCAGTCCTGTAGATGTGAAGCTCCAAGATACCCCAAATATTCAAATACTCTGAAGTCCTGACAATTCTGTTAGGACTTTGTATGTCGTAGCTGTTAAAGGAATTTTAAAAAGGTGCAGACATGAGTGAAATTGGCAAGTTTTTCTCCTGACTTTGCCAGCTTGAAGAGAAAGGAAATCGGCTTAAGTGAAATTGAAGAGACTCTCCCCCCCCCCAGCCATGTCATTTTTACAGTGACTGTGTACATAGTCAAGGAAATGGCAGTGGGGCAGGTAATCCAGAAAGGGAGGTTATGCAGAGATTGTCCCTAATTTTGTCACGATGCCATTGCATTCTAGTGCAGACATTCACAAGGAAGCATCTCAGGTAGGCAGGCTGGGTGGCATCTTCTCCCTCGTAACTGTCCCACCAGGTAAACAACCTTACCTGGTGGATATATGAGAGAGGACCTTATCAGGGGCAGTCCCACAATTACGAAACCGCAGCTGAAAATGTTTTTGCTTGGGACTGCTTTTAATTAACTTTGTTTCTATGTTTATTGGCAGCCTTAAACTGTGCTTTTAATTAATTTTATGATCGTTCTTGTTTTATATTGTAAGCTTCCTCGAGTTCTTGCAAGGTAGAAAGGCAGCTAATAAATGGCTTTTTTTAAAAAAAGAAAATAAATAAATGACCTGGAGAAGTTGCACTGCGTTTAAAGCAGGGGGGACGTATATTGTGAGCGTTGGTAATGTGCGTTCCCTGGAACGCCGGAAAGCTACTCAGTGGATCATTAAAACGCTTGTTGTGTGTTTCTGTTGTGTTTTCTGAGGTTTTTATGCCATCCTTGAGATCAGTTGCTGTGGCTTGGGGGGAAATCACATGAATGATGGCTGAGTTCCTTGGGGAGGGGGGGTCCATTTGAGCCGGGACAGCTGCTTTATTGGGGTTCCATTCCACACAGTCCCTGTTTCTCAAGGAATATTCTTGTTAGTTTTCTTGAGCATCGTTTGCAGGCTCTTACTTTTCCAGTTTTTAGTGCCTGTACAAAGCTTCCTTGGACATGACCGCATTAAGAGTGCACACATACCCGCAAAAAATGTTTTCAATTCTGTAACTGTTTTTTTTCCCCTTCCTTTTCCTTGGAAGTAGATGCGCAGGTTATCAGGACTAAGCCTTAGTCCACTAACGGATAAAAGCCTTGACTTTCATGGTACGAACTGTACTTTCCCCCCCGTTTCTCTTTGAGACAGAGTCCTGTGGCACCTCCGGGTCTGTCTAATTTGTTGTGGCAGGACAGGGTGCGGACCTAAACATTTCGCTGCCTGAGGTAAAGGCTCCTGCACGGCACCCTCCCCTTCTCCTGGTTGGCATCTTTGGCCACTTGCCTAGTCAGTCCCTGCCCTTGCTTCGTGCATGTTCTCGGCAGTAGCTGCGGGCGCTGCATCCCTTGCTCCAGTATCTGGTCGTTTTCTGCAGCCCCCAACGCCCCCCCCCCCCAGCATGATGCACCCATACGGCAGTCTCCTCTCTCTTTCTCCTCCTTTGGTAGCTGGGCGGACTGTACTAGAAGGCGCTCATAAAGCTTTCATAAATGGCCAAGAACATCTCATTCAAAAGATCAGCTGCCTTGGGAACCTGGTACCATCTTGGAGGCTGTTGACTGGGGAAAAGCTTGTAAGACAGCGCTAGCGTCCTGGATCACACGGTTCCTTGGGCTCCTGTGCTCTTCCCTGGCCATCAAAGGAGGAGTAATTTTGAGAAGACGGTTGTGTTGGGTGCACTTTGTGTGCGTGTGTGTGTGTGGTGTCACCCCTTTATCTCTGCCGCCCCCTCCCTAATGGGCTTTGTCTGCCTCCTGGTGGGCCCTGCTGTGTGGCATGTGCTTTTATTGACGGAAGCCCATCTTGTCGGGATGCGCAGTGTGAGCTGGGCCGGTGGTGTTTCTGTGTTCTCGTGGGCTGGCCGGAGGAAAACCATGCTCGTCCAATTTGTGCTCTTTTTCCCATTAAGGTGTATATTATAAATTAAGCAGTTGAATGTGCAAAGCTGAATGATACAAATGTATACCTTCTAAGGAGGCGAGTGAGGGGAACCTTAAGGATTAAATTCCAGACAGTGGAATTAGGACCGGACTTTATTTGGAGGGGGGGGAAACCTCAATAAATTGACTTTTAGTTGACTTGTATGTGTACTGGCATACATGGAGAGGACAAGGAGGAACAATTTTACCGCTCTAGGATTGTGGAAAGGAGATTGTAGTAGTTTTTAAAAAAAAGTAAGCAGTATAGAATTTTATGTTCCGCAAAACCAATTCTTGTTGCGAAATCACAGGCATTTTAGCACTAGCATTGCTTGACCTGCATTATTGTGCTTTATATATTGAATTTTCTGAAATGTCGAATTTCATAAATAGAATTCAGCTTTTACAATGCATCTGTTTTATTGCATCATTAAAAAAACACAATTCTCTTAGAAAAACTGGATTCTCACGTTCTGGTGAAGGAAGATTAGGGTAGACTACATTTTATATAGGAAGGAGAATGTGATTTGGGCCTAATTCCACAGTCGTGGAGAAATTGATATTGTTAAATGAAGAAAATAAAAAGGAAGATGTGTTGTGTGGCTTTCTAAGTACAAAGTTAGCTATGTGGCACTGAATGCCCCCTTAATGATAGTGTTTTTTCCCACAAGAAGAAATAAAAGTTCCTACTATCTTGCATGTGCAAAAGAGAAATTCTGTTAGAGAATCAGCTGATAATGATTCTCTGGTTACCAGTTTTCATATTAGGAGTTTATGTTCTACTAGTGGGATAAAATTATGCTTGGCAAGGGAAGAAAGAACCTCAACTCCACCCCTTTTAATTCTTGAACCAGTTAAAATTGGACAAGAGGATGGTTTGTGTCCAGTCTGGAAACATGGGGCTTAAAATTAAGAGCCAAGCTAGAAAGAGGTTGATAATACATTTGAAAGCCACTTGTTTTTCCTTTCTCCCAACTTCTCTGTTATGAAATGACAGTTTTAATCATGGTTGAAAGATAGTTTATGGCGGTAGCTAATATAAGAAAAACTTGCATTCGTATTCCAGAGGGGTAGCCATGTTAGCCTGCTAACGTCAAAATAGCAGAAATGTCTTGGGGCTCTTTAACGTCTAATACATTTGTTAAGACGTACACTTTTGTGAGCAGCTTCAAACAATACAATCAACATTAAATATTTTTCAAGGAAACTTGGGATCTATTTTGGGTTTTTTTTACTAATCAACCTGATCATTAATGAAGAAACACACCATTCATCTGTGCGTGTGTCTGTGATGCCTGGCGTATTGTCTCAGCGATGTTATCATAACATCAGGGCTTCTGCTTTGTGCTGGCGCTGCCGTCGGTGGTCCCTGTCCTAAGGAATTATCTGCTGGCCCGGCAAAAGCTGAATCCGCTGGCAGTATAATTGAAATCAGTGCACGCTGCGAATGCCCATCATCCAGCCGTCTCAGACCTCTGCTTTTTAAATATTAAAATACTGTGTGTTTCGTGTTGCACAGCTATGACGACTTCATGGGGTCAGCCAAAAACGTGATAAGCGAATCTGTTGATGCCGAGGACGGTTATAACACGATGGTAAGTCAAGCGTATATATTACTGTGACATTTCAAGACCCTAATTTTGTGCAGCGGCTCTAATCCTTCCTGCTAATAGTACATTACAAGGTGAATCCCATACTAGGACCCATGAGCTTCGTTCTGGTCAAACATAGTGTAGTAACATAATAAAAACAAGATAGGCCCTTTAAAAACAAGTTAGGCCCTTTGGTCACGTCTACTGTCCACAAGGGGTGACTGCCCTTGATGCAGATACAATAACAAATTGCTTCCCCTGTATTAAAGCTCATTTTGGAAAGCAGTAAGGGACATTTGCACCAAAGCATTAGAATATTGAGATTTTTTTTTTTAAAAAGAGAATGCCGTTGCGGTGATAGTTTTTAAATTTTATTTTTTTGTTTGTCAATCTGCCCTTGATAGGAGTCAGCCTCTCAAATGGTCAGGCTCTGCAGATGTTCTCTTGCTGCCCTCATGTTGTCACGGGCACTTTGAAAATTGTGGAATTTATAAGGAGAGAATCGACATTGCTTCCCTCCCCCCAGAACTTGTCAGCGTGGTGAGGAGCTGAGCAATGCGCTGTGTTTGTGCCTCCTTAAAAATCTGGTTGTGGCTATTGCTTAGAGCATTGCAAACGCGCTGTTTCTATTTACAAGCCCTTTGGAAAGCACCTTGAAGAGCAGCGCGTTTTTTAAAAAGCCCATTCACACGCAGATCTGTCTTTTATCAACAAAATTGAAGGGGAAATGGGGCTTTTAACAGTCTTGCCTCTCAAGTTCAGCAACCTACTGACAGAAGTCTGACCTCCCTTATCTCTGGATAAGGTAGACGTTGTCAGCTGGTTCATACAAGATATTTTCCTTGATGTGTGGAGCAGGCCCAGTTGTCCCTGGGTACGCAGTTCATTCCCCTGAGCAACAGTAAATGCTGAATCAGGCAGTCAGCAACTGAAGTTCATTTGTCTATGCATTTTCACGCATAGCACTAGGTGGCACACTGTGGCTTTAAATCCAAATAGTAGAGAATGATCTGGGGATGAAGAGAACAGAGGTGTGCACAGCACAGTGGGGTATGTCGCAATTGTACAGTGAGTTTCTTGTCATGTTACGTCACTCAGAAAATACTTTGAGAGAGGCAAGAGTGTTTATTTGCATGTGTACACAAGTATTTTATGATGTGCCTTTGGGTAAGTGCACATGACAGCCTTTCTTCCTCTCCACCCCCTCCCCCCCGAGACAGTTTTCCCAACCCCGTGCTTAAGCTTCGGGGCCTTAGTTATCCAACAAAGCTGGAGAAGTTTGCAGAGACCATCCTAAAACAGCAGCCGCCTTTTCACAGAATCCCTTTTATATTGCTCTTGGGACAGAGAGGCTTTGAATATAGGTGCGATGTTGTGGGAAAGATCTCTTTGGGAGATCTTGTGCTATCACTACACAAAATCACATTTTAAAACCCTCTCTTTGTTCACTAAAATGACGGTAAACTTTTTGAGACTGGTCTGGATCATGACTGACTTCTGTCACTCCCTACCTTGGGGAATAAGCTCCGCGCAGAAGAGTAGGACTTGTTTCTGACTATCTACAGATAAGGTTGGGCTGTTCATAGGCGTTGTCTCTCTCTTCAGGCGTCTTTCCAACGTTCCAACAGCCATGACAAGGTCAGGAAAATAGTGGCTGAGGAGGGTCGTACCGCGAGGAATCTGATTGCGTGGAGTGTCCCACTGGAGAGCAAAGAGGAGGATGGTCTGTATTGACCGTGTGTGAGATCTGTCTTACTACATCACCCTTTCACCAAGTAGCTTGCGGCAGTGCTTGTGGTTTGTCTGTCATCTCCATCTCTGTCTCATATTTTCACACCCATCCTTTCTGTGACAAAAGGCATCTATCGTTTGCCAGAGGTGGTCATTTCCCGTTACTGAATCTCAGCGGGGGGTTTGCCAAGAGAAGAGAGCTTTGAAATTTGAAAAGGGCATGAAAAAAATTCTCCTGCCCCCAAAAATCTGGGGAGCAGAACTACCATCGGCAGGTTTCAGTGCCAGCTCTGTTGCTACAAATATAAGAAGAGCCCTGCATGATCTGACGCACAGTCCAGCATCGTGTTTCCCACAATAGCCAGCCTGATCCCCCAGAAGGCCCACAAGCAAGGACACAATGACCAAGGGCTCCCTCAGTTATTGCCCACCCGAAAGTTATACTGCCTCTGGATACACTGATTCCATCTAACCATCAATGCTAATAGCCGTTGATGATGGACCCTATCCTTCATGTTTTCATTTAATCCCACTTTGAAGCTGATCTAAGCTTGTAGTAGCCTATATCCTGTGGCTGTGAGTTCCACAAGTTAATTATATATGAAGTGACTTTTCTCAGGTCCCAACCAGAAGAGAATATTTAGATTGTGGTGCTGTCGTTCAAGAGTTACTGGTGCTGAAATTTTGCTTTTTTTTTTCTCTTCTCAGGAAAACCTAAATGGCAAATTGGAGGAAAATCCAAGAGAATAACCCAGGGAACTCAAAAAACAACTAAACAGGTATGTTTTTTTAGTGCGTGTGTGTGTGTGTGACTATGTTTAAGGATAACTTAGCGCCCACTCAGAGCGATTTACAAAGTGTATTATCTTCACAACAATCACCCTGTGAGGTGGGTGGGGCTGAGAGAGTTCTGAAAGAGCTGTGACTGTCCCAAGGTCACCCAGCTGGCTTCAAGCGGAGGAGTGGGGAATCAAACCCGGTTCTCCAGATTAGAGTCCTGCCATCCCGATATCCCTGGTTTGAAACGAAGATGCTCAGAATTGCAACATGCATATACTGTGTTTTGTAGGTGAAGCTACAGGGCCAAACAAATAACACTGGGCATCTCGACTTAGGCAACCTGTGTTATTGACCACTAGAATGCAAATGAGATGAAATCTTCACTCTCCCAAATAGGACTAAGTTGATCCATGAGTGTCATGAAAGACCAATAGACTTCCAAGTGTGTCAGAAAGCTTTCTGCAACTTCTGACACAATTTGGATGGAGAACAACCAATAACCCATCCACCTACCACCATCCACCCCCACCTGCAAAACTTGGTTGAAGAGTCTCAAACGTGAATTACAAAATATGATGATAAATAGTTGAATAAAACAGCAAACGTTTCTAAACAAAACATTGCAGTGGGACTAGTATTGAAGCATTGGAAACCAAGGCAAGCAAACAAAAAACCCCTAAGGAAACTAAACAGTCAACGTAGGCAAAGAATGGTCTAAGGCAACAAAACTATTAAAATTTGACTTACTGTCCTGAAAAGAGGGTTACAAAGGTAGAAGATAATGGATTGCAGTAAAAAGGGGGGGGGGTGTCATATGTATAATCTGCATTACTAGAATGTATGCTGTAATACTGTCCCTTATAGAAGCATCCTCCTGCAGTTGTAAGTGTAGCTTACATGTACTTTTGAAACTGAGCAACTGGTACTCTACTGACAACATTACATTGAACTATTCCAGGGGAAAATACTAATACTAATAAATAGCTGAAAGGAAATCAACAATTAATGCCATCATTGCTTAAGGGGATTGAATGCTGGATCCAAATGCGTTTGCCGATCCAGTTGTGACCAAGACGGCTTAACAGTCTGTTCATTGTGAGGATTTTGGAGTTGCGATCGAAAGCGAAGTGCCAACGATTGACACAGCCCGTGTTGGTTTCTAAAAGCTTGTCTCCTCTCCCTGGAGTGGCTGATGTCAAACTGTGCTGAATTCAGATAAACAGTGTCAGGAATGGCTGGGTGCCAGGGGACCTAAAATAAACTTTCCATTAACTCTCCACTGCCTCTAAAACCTTACTTTTTGCTGACGGATACATTCACAAGGAATCTACAGCGTCCATTGAAATTTAGAATGGCAACCCCTTCGTATAAGTCTAGGCAGAATTATAACAAAATTATATTCAGCAAAATAATAATATTTAAAATAGGGCAGGGTTAAAAATCAGGCCATATTACCGGGATATTACAAAAGGTTCTAGAGTAAAATGGAATATTTTAGAGTTTTTAAAAAATAATTACAGCTGCATTTCTTTGTACCTTTACTTGGGAGTAAGCCCTGTTGACCTCTGTCAGACTTCCTTCCTAGTAATGAGTAAAGGTATGTGATTCGCACATCCTGCAGATGTAGCACAGACACATTGATCTGTTAAATGCAAGGATAATGTTACCTCCCCCACCCCACCCCGATTACCAGTACTGAAAGTAATAAACATAGCCTTTGGGGTTTTATTTTTGCATTTTGCTTTGTATGCACATGTCTTTGTGTGTACATGGGGTGCCTCTACGGCTTAAGAGCTCTGCTGGGCCTCGCATATGTGTAAGGGACATCAGAAATGACATAGTAGATGTGTAAGTAAAACTCTGGCAAAGGCGAACCTATGAAAGATTTTGGTTTGGTTCAGATACCATGGTCCTTCAGACTATGGGGTGAGGAGCTGGGAACATGCCAAGGCACAAATCACAATTTGCTTCCAAACCCACGATTTCGCTTGATTTGAAGTCCAAATTTGGTTTGCCCAATTCAAGTGTTATTGGAAACAATAGTTTGTGCAAACAAGGTAGAAAGTCAGAGCATTTGATGAGGAGTGTGTGATTTGATAGGTCAGGAATGGAGTTAGGGTTGGCAGTAGTTTCCAGGCGTTGCTCATGCTCACAAACAGAAAGGAAAGTCCAAACCATGCCTGGCAGCTCTGGTCATCATGGTATCTGGCATGGGGGGGGGGAGGAACTTGTGTCACCTGCTGGTAGAATGGTTCTCAATAAAGAGGATCAGACCGGATTCACAGTGCTGTGAGGAGCCTCTTTCAAGAGCTGTCAGCCAATCAGGGCACACTGAGAGCAAAAACAGGCGAGACACCTGACATGTGGAGGACACTCGTCCGTTTCCCACAAGGTGCCACGGGAAGTGTAGCGAGAGAGAACCCCTCTTCTCCCTGGCAGAGGTTCTTTCTCTAAGCATCTCATCTAGTCCACTCGGCTCCCCCTTGCCACCATCGGCTCCCCTTGCTCCACTAAAAGGACCCTGCAGCCAGAGGGAGTCGAGCATGCAGGCGGTGGTGAGTGGTAGCCAATTGCGCCAGTGGCTGTCAGAGGGAGCTGGCAGCAGTAATAGGCTCTTTGTCCCTCTCACCCCCACTAGTGCACTTGGTTCGGCTCGGCTCCCTCTGGCTGCTGGGTGCATTTAGGGGAGCAAGGGGAGCTACCTTTCCCGTGGAACCTTGTGGGCAACCGACGAGACGCCTGGCGCGTGGAGGACACTCATCTGTTTTGGCTCTTAGGTAACAGTGTTGGTAGCATGAGGAACTGGGGAGGGTGGTTGGAGTTGGTGCTCCCTTCCACCCAAGGACTTCCCTTTGGAACAACAAGCTGCAGGGGCAGCTAGTTAAGAAACCTGTTCATTCTTTTCTCAGGGGCCAGGCCAAAACTGGGCCTGTGGAAACTTACACTCCTGAACCAAAGTTACTCGGGCAGGCCAGTCATGCAGGTTATAAGGCTGGTCTAGATGACATTAGGCCATTTTCTTTCGATGTGATGGACCTGTGATGGAAGTTGAGGTTCTGGTAATGCCTGTGTTTTATCTCTGTGAAATGTTGGTTTGGATTCCCCCCCACCCCCACCGCCCCGGCTTTGGCTGGTGATAGAATTTGCCATCAGTCACCCCAAATGGTGAGAAAGGTGGAACAAAAATACTTTAATAATTAAACTAAAACAATCAAAGTTCATCTGGGACATTTAGTGCAGGTACTTTTTTTTCCTGATTATCATTTGACAAAACCTCAATTTAGAGTTTTTAAAAATGCTTTTTCATGATGCAAAAAAACAAAATTCTGATTACACCTACTTTATTGTGTGTGTTTTTAAAATTGTTACTATCTGTGTAGCTTGATCCCCCAAGATCTCATTTTATGGGTCTGGTTTCCTACAGAAAATTTAAATCAATAAGGATGCCTGCATATCAGTTTTATGCCAGATTTGCTAAATGTGCTTACTTGCCTGAGTAATGAGAAATAGAGTTTAAATGCCCTGTATTAAAAAACAGGGGGGGGGGATTATTCCCGTTGAGGTTGGGAACTTGTGGGGGAGGGGAGAATTCGTATCCTGATGCTCTTGAGTATACATTTCACTCTCTGGGGAAGGCGGCCATTTATACTGATATTTCAAACCACCAGGAGATTAGGAAAGGGCAGCGTTAACACAAATACCCAACTGTTCCCCATCAATAATTATACTATATTAAACACAAAGCCAAGAAGTGCAGAAGTAAAATGATAGCTGAATATCGCTAATGGGAACTTAACATCTTCCCTCTTGGGACCATTCAGTCACTTTTAATGCCGGGACGGGCTAGCAAAGGGAAGATTCGTTAACATATGTCGGAAAATCTCCAATAATCAATTTTCAGGCCATTTGGCTGTCCCACCTGCTCTTTGGCGACTTTAAACAAGAAGCAGCACCCGCCCAGCTCCTGTGTGTGTCTGTAACAGACAGGAAACTGGGGCAGGGGTCTCTCCTGGATTCTTGGAATCTTTTTCCAGATTGGACAGCAAAATTATAAACACATGATTGATGTTTACTGTGAAATGTATGCAAGGGCTTTTAGAAACATTAACGACGCAGTCCTAAGAAGAGTTATTCCAGTCTAAGCCCATTGATTTCAGTGAGCTTAGACTGGCATAACTCTGCTTAGGCTTGCACTGTACGAGCTGGTGGGATGTTGTGATCACAGTGTTAGGCTAGGGTGTGGGAGACCAGTTCACACCCCCGCTCTGCCATGGAAGCTTGCTGGATGAACTTGGGCCAGTCGCATACTCTCCGCCTAACCCACGCCACAGGCTTGTTGTGAGCATAAAATAGAGGAAAGAAGAATGATGCTAAACCGCTTCAGGTCCCCGGCAGGGAGAAATGCAATAAATAAACATGCATTGGTTGTCCACACTGACCCTTGAGCGCCGCGGAGTCCTTGCCTGTGGCTTCTCGGGGTTTGTACTGGCAAAAAGTAGGCCAGGTTGATGGATCGGATTGTGGCATTTGACACACAAATTAACTTCGATCATTCCGTATCCTCACCACTGACAGTTGCGCCTCGTGTGTGCTCAGGTTTTTGGGGAGGGGAGGCCGAAAGGGTAGATGCTCAGATGGTATGAGAGGGGAGTTCCAGTGAGAAAGGAGGACTATACGTGCAAATAATAAATAATTACACCTCTTGTCTAGTTTGGATTTTTCAGGCCCAGTGCCATCTCAGAGTACAGTAATTTTAAAAAGTAAGTTTAATCTTGCCTTTTCAGTGTCCATTTTAGAAACTGTCATCCTATCAGAAAATTTGGCTTAATATACATTCTCCAATCAGATAGGGAGAGATTTGTAACTTAAAGGCGGCATCGTTTCCAGAAAGTGGGGTAAGATTGATTTGTGCAGCCGGCGTGATGGAATATTAAAGATCAGAGAAGGGAAAGCCACCATGCATTTAATATGTTTATGGTCCTGGAATTACTTTGGCAAAAAAGGTCAGTTTTTTTAAAAAAAATAATACTAGTTTATTTCTAAATCATTCTCTTTCCATTTACGGAATTGATAATTTCCCTCCTAAAGTGTTCAACTTTGCACTGTTTTTGGATTTCATTGGCAGTTTTATAAAGTGGTCGTTGTCTGTGCTGAATGGTTATCAACCATGAGTCTGCATACAACGGGCCTCTTATTTTCATAAGAAAGTTCTCTTTATTTATCTCAGAGTTTTGCCCTGTCTTTTCTCCAAGGAACTCAGTGGTCTTCCCTCCTTCATCTCATCCTCACAACAGCCCTGACTGAGAGAAAGTAACTGGCCGAAGGTGTAGCGGTTAAGAGCGCAGGACTCTAATCTAGAGAACCGGGTTTGATTCCCACATTGCTCCACTTGAAGCCAGCTGGGTGACCTTGGGTCAGTCACAGCTCTCTCAGAGCACTCTCAGCCCCACCCACCTCACAGGGTGATTGTTGTGGGGATAACAATGACATACTTTGTAAACCACTCTGAGTGGACATCTAATTGTCCTGAAGGGTGGTATATAAATCGAATGTTGTTGTTGTTACTTGTGGCAGAATGGAGATTTGAACTCAGATCCTTGTCCGACACTCTTGGTCCTCCCCTCCCCATGTTGTTTTGCCCCCTTTGCAGAACACCACAGCAGCCACCAGCGAGAAAAACTTCGACAAAAGCCCCGCCAAAACGAGGCAGCCTCGGAAAGTCGACCTGAGGGCACGTTACTGGGCTTTCCTTTTCGACAACCTGCGACGTGCAGTGGATGAAATCTACGTCACTTGTGAATCGGATCAAAGTGTGGTAGAATGTAAGGTAAGACGCATTTGGCAATTTGTCACCTACCTGAATTGTGCTCTGTCATGGCAAACGGTTTGTCAGGAACAAATCCACAAAATGTTGTGTCCTGCCTTTTTAATTATTATTATTATTTTATTGAAGCAAAAAAGGGGTACAGAAAAGGAGGGGAGAAAAGGGTGACAAGCAGATGTGAAACTGTGTGCTACAAGGATTATTAAAATACAAAATACTAGAGTCATGACTTTTATGGATATTAAAATAGCTATTGAGTATTTTTCCAGAATAAGCAACACATGCAAAGTTCAAACTTATTTCTACTTGTTATTCTAGTAGTAATAAAGAGAGAAAAAATTGTTAACACTTACACTGCTTATTACCTAATATAACTGATTATCACAACCTTTGAGAGCCTTAAGATGAAGTACTATTAAGAGTTCTAACCTATTTCTACTCCATATTTTCATTACCTTTTACTTCTACTTTACATAACTGTAACAATGTTGACTTTTTGCCAATGTTTCAATATTATAAAATCTATTATCTTTATGTAACTAACTATCTTACAATCAGATTATCAAATATATCACTATGCAGTCGTTTTCAAATCTGCAAGACTAAAGCATCTTGTAATTTTTATCAGTTGTAGGCAAAGTATTTTCCCCATTTCTCTTCAGATTCTTTAATTGGCCTTCTATTTATGTAATTTGTCAGTTTTGCCATCACCGCATATTCTGACATTTTATCCTTCCAAATTTCCCTGGTTGGGCATTCTCCACGTCCTGTCTTTCAATGAAGAGTACAGTTGTGACCAAACTGCTCTTAATGCTGTGGGTGGGTTTTGAGTAATCTTGGTCTTGAATCAGTATATGATTTTGTTCTCATTGCTGTGGTGAGATTAATTTGTAATAGTCTCATTTGAATTTGTAATAGCCTCATTGTATTTTTTTTTTTGTAGAAAGAAGTTGATAACAGGCATGTAGGTCCCAAAGTAAAATCCAAAAAAACAGAACAGAGTCTCCATAATACCTTCTGTTACCCGGAGCAACAAACCATACTTAAGAGTGCGCGAGCTTTCAAGTTTCACTAGCACCTTTCATCAGACTGGATGTGTTCAGTCAGATTGAAGGTTCTTGTGAACTTGAAAGCTCACACATTCTTATATGTGACTTGTTGCTTCTAATAATACAAAGTATTATGAATATTGCGTTCTGATTTGTGTCGTAGGCAGTTTTCTTTGTCTTTCAATGCTTGCTGTGTCCTGTAGGTGGAACTGTTGGGATTAATTTCAGCCTGGGTGCTTGCATTCTTTCGTTTCCTGTTTAGTGTCTTAATTACACATTGTTCCCTTCATGCAGAGATAGTTATCTCTCTTCTCATTCACTTGCCTAGCAGTAAGCAAGGGAGATTGATGGCCCGGTATAAACAGTGTCTGGGTGGGACGTAGTCATAAGTCCCCCCCACTCCAGTTTAGATGGAAAACAGACACACAACGTGATGGGTTTTCACCAATGCAGCTGGGAGCTGGTTTGCTTTTTTATAACAATAAGTAAAAACTTGGGGATTTGTTTTTTTAAAGACCTGGAAAAGCCGTACAGTGTGCTCCAGGAAAAAAATCAAGAGACTCAGATTTGTTTTTCCCATTACAATGTGGTTGCAAAGTTGCCCAATTCTGAAACTGGTAAGCTAGCCATTGCTCATAAAGAAAACTTGGCCAGTGCCACTTAAAAGAAAGCTTGCCAAATTGGCTTGAGAGCCGTGTACAATATAGGGTTCGTTGGCAAGCGAGTCTTGAAGACTTTCTTTTCTTTTACAAGATAAGGACCCATACATTACCAGGTCACTGGCATCCTACCTTTTAGTAATCCAGCCTAAAATTAGGAAATTTTCATGATTGGAGTGAGCTTCTTTTATCACTATTATTGATAATAGTAGTTTTAGTATTTTGGTTTTCGTTTGTTAATGCAGGATCAGGCTTAAGGCTATGGCCAAAAGTTCTGTGCCAGGAAAGGAAAGGAAAGGAAGTAGTGGCTTGTGACTTCGAAGCTGTCCCTCGGTCTAGCACAGTTTATTATTTTGAAACTGAATGGCCTTCTTACTCAGGAAATTCCCCTTCCTCCCCAGTGAATGTTTGTTTTTAAGAGAATCAGTATGGATTTCTAAATTTGTGTGACTCCAAGGAACTGTAGTTTATTTCTACAGCATCGCCATAGATCCAAGACCTCATCCAAAGTTCCAGCCTTGCGCTGTAATGGAAAAGAAATACTATGAACCTTCCTTCATAGAACGAACACTTCATTTCACGAAGAGGGTGGTTGGCGGTTACGTTGCTTGCAAACCCTAGTCATTTAAAAAATATATATATATACACTCCGTTCTCGAATTGCAAAGGTACATTTAAAAAGGTTTATTGTATTGATTTGATTTTGACTCTTCCGGTCCAGAAGGAATACCAAGCTGGTTTACCCAGAATAATGAAATCTAATTACTAAGGTTGCTTCCATCCTCCCTTCCATCCACAAGTCACGCTGGTTACCATTCAGGGAGCTGGCCTAGGTAGTTTGGGCCACAGAATTTTGTGTCTTTTTCACCATTCCCAATTGGTGATGGTCTCTATCAATGATGTTTGTGCTGTGAACTGCTTTAAGAACTTTTAACTATGCAGTGGAATAAAAATAATATTTCAAAAATGGAGTAAACAGAATGAGAATTGTTAAGTAAATGATACCTTCGTAAACAGCTTGCGCTACATTTGCAGCAGCCCAAGAGAGAACGCCCTTTGCATATGCTTTTGAAATAATACAGGTTGCATGTTTGCGATTTGATGCGATTGGGGGGGGGGTAGATTATTGATCACAGTGTTGCCGAGGATAATGTTTACTGTGTTTGAAGGGGACATGGCTCTGGTGACTATTTTGCGGTTGAAATCGCAGACGAAAGGTTTGTGGCAGAGATGCAAACAGTGGCAGTCTGTCGAAAGGAAAATTGGCTGCCGTGTGTATAATTTCTCCAAGCTTTGGAAGTTGCATTGAGGGTGCCTCTCTGACTACTGAGTTCCCTGGTTTGAAACTGAGATGCTCAGAACTGCAGCATTAATATACTGTGTTTTATAGGTGAAGCTGCAGGGCTAAATAAATAATGTTGGGCTTGGGCAACCTGGGTTATTGACCACTAGAATGCAAATGAGATGAAATCTTCACCCAAATAGGATTAAGTTGGTCATGAGTGTTATAGAAGCCCAGTAGACTTCCAAGCAAGTCAGAAAGTTTTCTGCAACTTCTGACACAATTCGGATGGAGAACAGCCAATAGCCCATCTACCTACCTTCTCCCTCCTTGCAAAACTTGGTTGAATGGTCTCAAGGTTCTCTTGCACATAAAATATCTGAGAGATTGCCAACACTTGTTCAAAGCTATGCCTGGACTATTCTGGATTCTTGAATTTTCTGGGTTTTGAGGTACTTGATCTACTTTCTTGATGTTGGTCTCCTACCAACGTTGTAAAGGTCGAAACATGGTTTTCATGTGTACAGGATTTTTGTGCATCGGATTTAAAGTCGTACCGCTGGAAGAACTTGATAGTGGTTCCAAGTGTTCTCTGGTGACACTCATGATAATGCAGTGTCAACATTTCTCATGGATCTGCCTTGAACTGAAGATTTTTTTCCCCTTAGTAGCTAGGGTCTAGAGGTTTCTTTGAGAAAAATGTACTAGAAATAAACTCTTTATTTCTTGCATTTTCCTGTATAGGTGGGTAATAGTGACGCTGCATAGTTTGCCTGTGTATGATTAGGTTTCTCTTCTCACTTTGTCCCTTTGTTTAGAGGATTTGAAATGGTTGTTTGTAAAGGTCAGAATACAATTTCAGAAAGCCTCTTCTCCCTGAAGATGCATTGTTGCTAAATAAAGTGATACCAGCCGTAAATCTAAGCGCTTTAGGGTATAATCTGAAGAGGAATTACATGCAGGCAGAGCTGCTCCAGAATTTCCAGCATGCTTAGGTGCTGGCCTGTGCAGAGTTGCATAAATAAATATTTCAGTTTAGACACTAGAATCAAATTACTGCGTACTCAGGGGACCTAGGGTTTCTCCAGACAGGCACGACCCATTGCCTTAAATAGGAATAATTGTGTGCAGAATCAGAGTTTGAAAAAGGTATGGCCTCAGTCCCTTTGTTTAGTTTTTGCTGGGGTCTCTGAGCTGGGACGAGTGGACGGGAGATGGGGGGGGAGCAGTGGGGCTTGTTCAGAACTCCTCCCCAAGCATTTTGCACTGGTGACATCCATCCTTCTTCCCCCTGCACGCTTTCTTTCTTATCTGTTGATGTTGCCCCGGATTCCATTTCAGAAGTGCTACTAAAGGTCATCGGGGAAATGCCAGGAGAAAAGAGTGAGAGGGAGGGATAGAGAACAGAAGAGAGGATGCTGTTAAGAACAGCGGATCTTTTTTTAAAAGCTTACCACATATTTAACATGCTTTATCATGAACTGTGCTTTTTCATTCAACTGATGCCTGAATATATTCTTAAGATACTGATAATAATAAAAAAGAACAGCTGATCTACAGCTTTGTAAAGAGGGGACTCCTGTGAGTGTTGTCTAGGAATAATTGTGCCCAGAATTGGAGCCTGAAAAGTACGGCCTTGTATCCCATTGTTTAATTTTGTTATTTGCTGAGAGGTATTAATGTAGCAGAACATCCCCAAAAGATGCAGTCTAACACAGTGCTCTCATTTCTAGCACCTCATTCTGTTACATGGCTAAATCAGACAATTTAAGACATGTCTGTACAAACATAGATACTGGCAGTAAATCGGAAGGGAGTAGAACTAAAACTCCTTCATAGCCAGCATTCTGACTTTGAATTAAGTTATTTTCTCTCTCCGCCTCTCCCCCCATCCTCCGTTCTCTTCTTTAAGAATTAGTATAGGATGCCCTTGACCTTGACAAAGAGTTTGGGATTTTGAAATGACCCTCCCTGACCGTACCGCTGAAACAGACTGCCCCATAAAGGTTCCCTTTTTGTCAGCACCTTCTCAAGTGGTACGTTGTTTTCCCCCCCTTCTTTCCACCCGCCTCAGCACCACAGGGTATATCTGCTGCACTTAGGACTGTAGGTGAACCAGAGAGCCGTATTGATGGCCGAGACCCCTTGGCCCAGCGCTCTGGTATTGTGTGTCAGGACGACAAAGGGATGGCGCCAACCATCCTGCTGTGTGCGCCAGTAACGAGAATTAATTACAAACCAATCGAATCCGTTGCAGCCAATTGGTAAACTAATTGGTAATTTTAGCTGTACATCTATATGTAGTTATCTGGATGCCTGTAGCAACGCCTTGAGAGCCCCTTTTGTTCAGCTGCCTCCCGCTTGGACAAAATGGCCTTCATAGCTTTAGGGGGAAAGATGTGCATCAGTGGATATGGGGCCAATCCAGCTGCTTGTCTTGTTTGTATTCCCTTGTTCGTAAAACAGGACTCGGATTTCAGCTGCGCGGCAGGGCTCTGATAATTTTGGATAACGCAGGAGCAGAGCATTCCTTAAAATAGTTCTGGGAAGCCATAGAACGCAATTTCCGTGTGCCGACCAGCCCATAGAAATAAACTTTTGCAGTTTCAGGCAGGCTGAATTTTGTAGGAAGGGACAGATCAACAGGTCGGGACTTTGCAAAAACGAAAAAAGCAAGTCTTGCTTTCTGTGCATTTATGGTTCTGCATAAACAGTTTCAGACACTTCACCAGGAGCTACTTATTTTCAAGAAGTATCTGGAAGGTCCTTGGTTCGTTGTTTCTGATGAGAACAAAGTTTTCAGGCTTCATGTGCTGACATTGCCAACCAGGAAGTCTTTGGGAAACGGTAAATTTGTCATGCTGGCTAACTCAGGATGACTAACAAGTTGTGGTTTGTTCCTTGCTTACAAGCCGAGATTCTAAACCCTGGTTTGGAAACTTGATTTTATAAACAAGAAACAAACCACAGCATCGCAACAAACTGCAGTTTGATGTATTGTCGAAGGCTTTCACGGCCAGAGAACGATGGTTGTTGTGGGTTTTCCGGGCTGTATTGCCGTGGTCTTGGCATTGTAGTTCCTGACGTTTCGCCAGCAGCTGTGGCTGGCAGATGCCCAGAAAACCCACAACAACCAAACTGCAGTTTATTGAAGGCTTCCTGGTTTTGCAGTGCTGGCACTAGGCGGGGCAAGGGAGGGGAGTATGTGAATTTCCCGAAGTTTGATTTGTTCTTATCACTAGCAAACTCAACTTCGTTATGACTGGAATGTAGCCTTAGTTTGATGCAATCAAATAACAAAATAATTCACTTTCTTCAGTTCAGCTTGGGTTTGGGGCCTGCCTCCCTCCTGAGTCCTTGAGATGATTCTGTGGCAACATCTGCTGCCTGAAAGCAGTGTGCATTGTTGCTGAATCACACTGCTGCAAATCTGTTGTAAAAGTCGCTTGACATCATTAGTGCTGGCTCCAAGAGTTCAGCCGTAAAGCAGATCTTTTTTTTAAACTTCCTATCCCAACGATTAAATTTATCCTCAACAGTAATTGAACAGTAAGCAGAATAGTGGCCTTTGGAGATCAAGAGACTTTTTCAGGTTGGGGACTCCCTCTAAAACCTCAAAGGGAAGTAACAGCAGCATATCCCGAAAAGTTTTAGTTTGTCGTTGTTCCAAGTCTCTGAAGAATCTCCCAAGTCCTGGGCTTGAGCAAATCTCTACTGAACATAGGGGAGGGGTTTAGTGGGGAAACACTCCAAGAGGAAGCGTCACATTTGGAAGTTGTCTCTCAGAAGATCACAATTAAAGGAAATCCCAGTTGGCTTTGAAGTCCTAGTAACAAGAAACAGCTATTAGCAAGAGCATGTGTGAAATACCTGATATCCCTGGGGGGCACCATAAAACGAATACGGCCTATGACTAATGGTAACGTTTCAATAATGCATTGCATATAGACTTTTATTCCTTTTACCTTTTGAAATCAGCCTTGGCAACATCACCTGCGAAGGTGAAGCAAAATATTTATT
The DNA here is from genome assembly GCF_028583425.1 of Eublepharis macularius. Classification (NCBI taxonomy): domain Eukaryota; kingdom Metazoa; phylum Chordata; class Lepidosauria; order Squamata; family Eublepharidae; genus Eublepharis; species Eublepharis macularius. The sequence goes on along the minus strand of NC_072807.1, from coordinate 34,716,577 downwards.
CAGATTGTAAAGGAATTCCAAGGTTAGGACAGAAAAAGGAACGCTGCCTCATTTGGTTAGCGGTTTTTGCAGCTTGAATTATGCCATCTTTGGTTCTGTGCGTGACTGTGCCGCTCTTAATCCCATTGGTTCTGCAGGGGATGAGCAACATCTGGGCCACCAAAAGGGGTCATACTAAAATATTTGGAATTAATATAACCCTGGCAGCTCCTTATATGTTCATACTTAATAATACAAATTACAGTCTTCAAATGGAACTTCTCCTGTGTATGCATTTTTGTGTATTGCCTCTAGCAGACCTTCAGCCATGAAATGAATTGCGTAAATCATGCTGAAGTAGTTGTTATAGAATTCTTCCCCAACACCTCATTTTGGATTCAATTCCTGTTTACTGGTATGGCTACCCTTTTCCCATGGCCATCTCCTGTGTGATGCACTTTCTCCTAGGATTGGGGTACATGCAGACAGAGGGGAGTTTAGATTCTAAACTCCAGACAGATTCTAGATTTAGATTCTAAACTCCCCTCTGTCTGGAGATCAGGGGGCGGGGCCACCAGCCATGTGACCACTTTCAAGAGGTTCCGGAACTCTGTTCTGCCGCGTTCCAGCTGAAAAGAAGCCCTGGGTACATGTGAGCAATGTCTTTCAGGGATGATTCCACAGCACTGACCTCTGTTACTTCTAGTTCTCTGTTGTTGGAGGGGGGGCACAATTTTGAAAGATCATGGCTTGGAGGAAGGCAAAGCAAACTGATGTTCTCCGTCATGGAGTATTTTTCCACCCACCTCGACCTTGTGCTTCACAGAACTTCAACCCAGCATTCTGAAATGGGCAACAGAGAAGTCTGAAAAGTCTTTCTGAGATAAATCACAGAACAGAAGGGACCAAGAAGCCGTTTTAGTATAGTTCCCTGAGACAGTGCAGACCTGTTAACTCGACAATCAGGTGTCCTATTCCAGAGAAGGGTGCTCTAAAGTTGGAGGACAGAACTAGATGCTACAAGTGACATAAGGCTGCTGCTGAAAATGACAGCCCTGCGTCTTGTTCCCGTACTCTTTCCCAGAATCTGTATTTCTATGCTGTGGAGAAAGTTGTCTGCAGAGCTGAAGGAGTTGGGTTAATTCATAAGGTGTCTTATTTGGCAGAGGATTTTACAAGTCTGTTGAACTTTGATGCATCCCCATAGAACTTGACTCCGTGGTCCATGGTTTCCAATAAATGAATTGTCCGCAAGGGCTGCTAAAATTTTGCCCAGCATCCTTTGCAAACATTGTTAAGTCTATGTAAAAGTACACTGTGCTAGTCCAGCTCTATTAGAATTACATTTTGTGTCGACTTCTAGGCAGAACTTTTAGAGTTATTTATTTCACTTTTTTATTGTTGCTGTTTCGGGGTCTGTTTTGTTACCTAGGAAGTGCTGATGATGCTAGATAACTACGTACGGGATTTCAAGGCTTTGATTGATTGGATACAGCTACAGGAAAAACTGGAGAAGACAGATGCCCAAAGCAGGTAATCTGAAATGTGTTTCCACCCATCGTGCCCCTTTCCGTTCACTCTACCTGTGTAGCTCCCAGGTCAGAATGCCTTTAACTTCTGTGCCTTTTGAAAAAGTAACAAAAAACTCCTTTCAGACAACATGGACTGGGTTGGTGGAGGGCGAAACAAGATTGTGACCTACGGAACAATCATTTTAAGACATATGTACAGTGCACATTCATGCAGGTCTCTGTGTTACTAATGTCTGAAACGGGCTTTCATATTGCACTGTTGTGTTTCCTGGCACTCTGTATCAAGTGAGTGTAACCAGATATTAGAAGTGGACAAACTGCTGCTTTATACATTTGCGGGTATTGGCTTCTCAAAGTTCAATAAAATTTTAAGGTGCCACAAAACTTTTTTTTTATTGCTGTGGACTAAACAGTCCAGAATTTTTTTTCATTAATGCTGCTTTCATATTTCCAGAAAACAGCCGTTACACTGATTTATCTTTTGCTTGGGCAAAATGGGACAGATGAAATATTTCTTCCAATGCCAACATTTCTTCTGATGTTGTTTTTTAATGTTCAAGTTGTTATGGTCTTGTAATGTGGTGTTCTCGATCAAAGTTGTTACGGTCTTGTATGTGGTGTTCCCGATCCTGAGATCGAGATCTTGGGAGTGCAGCCTCCACTGAATTTCTGCATTCATCTTTGGGATTTGCTTGTAGGTTTTCATCCCCCATACTGTATTGGCCACTGAAAAGAGATTAATTTTGGTCAGAAAGAAACATCAGATGATACACACATTTGAGGCTGAGAACGTTGTCTAAAAGAAGCAAAAAAAAAAAATACTCGGATAAAAATGTATTGATGAATTTTAAAGGTATTTCCACAGGATTTTTTTAGAACAGAGAGCGCTCCCTGTGTATGTTCTTTATGTAGAGTTTTTTATTAGCTCTGTGTCTGCTTGCTCAGTTGAGTGAGACGGGTTCATGGAGGATGGGTCTGTCAATGCCAGGTAGTTGTGATTGCTGAGTGGAAGTTCCAGTTTTAGAGGGATATGAATGTTGCATGTTTCAGGGGTTAACAATGGGAGAAAGATGTTACCTTCATGCCCTTCTTGTGGACTTCCTGTAAGAGAGGTAGACCGTGGGCCTGGTAGCAGCAGGGCAGTTCCAGGGAAGGTTGTGTTCCAGGGAAGGTTGGCTTGCCCAGTCTTACACTTTGGGGAGTCAGGGGCCTTTAAAACTGATGTTGGATTCAGTGTGGGTGAGGCCATTGAGAAAAGGCTGAAGGCAGATTCCAGAGCCAACTACGTTGAGGAAATAATGTGGTTTGTAAATGTCAGCAAAAAATGGGGATACTTATTGTTTTGCTATCATTGCTTAGTATTTTATGTTGAATTTGCAGACCTACTTCCCTGGCCTGGGAAGTAAAGAAGATGTCTCCAGGACGCCATGTAATTTCAAGCCCGTCCACGGATCGAATCAATGTATCGCCCAATGCTCGCAGAAGTCTAAATTTTGGGTATGGAAAGCTAGAACCACTTCCTTATTTTGAGAATGGAAACCAAGCCATTTCAGGAAGGTCCAAATTTCTCAAACATTGGTTGCGAATATTGTCGAAGGCTTTCACGGCCGGAGAACGATGGTTGTTGTGGATTTTCCGGGCTGTATAGCCGTGGTCTTGGCGTTGTAGTTCCTGACGTTTCGCCAGCAGCTGTGGCTGGCATCTTCAGAGGTGTAGCACCAAAAGATAGAGATCTCTGGAAAATCCACAACAACCATTGGTTGCGAAGCTTCATTGATCTAGAATATTGGTTTGCATTGCATTGCATTGCAGTGTTTTAATAATAAAAACACTGAAAATAACAGTATTTTATATTCATTAGGCAGATACCTTGCAGTCTAGCGTAGTTGAATGAGTTGGTCATTTTAAAAAAAATGAACTGAGGCATATTGTGTTGCCTGTTTAACAGGGTTGATGAATAAAAGGGTTAAACCATTTCTCTACCCCGCCCCACGGCTCTGATCTGGATTATGCCTGTGAAGAACATAGAGAAGATTGGATAGCAAATCTCTCAGCGGGCAGCTTCAGCTCATATATTAGTTTTCAGGATTCACTGGTGCATTTGGACGCCATGCAATATTTTTAACTTTTGTTATGCCATGGGGAAACTTGCACAAAAAATGCTCTCCAGGGAAGTGGCCATATTCACTGCAGTCAGTGGTCAACATGATTCCAGCTAACCTCAAAAATTAGGTTTGGTGTGGTGCTGGATCTCTCCATGTAAACTCATTCCACGTGGATCTCTCGTTCTAGATGGCTGAATTAAGTCAGCTTGCTGCAAAGGCAGGAACCTTATTGGTCCAGGTTCTATATCAATGACGTTGACTTGTACATTTGGAGTGGTTTAGGTGATGCTACTTCCTAGTCTGAGCCAGACAAAAAGTGTGAGAAGGTAAGAACCTGAAGAGAGTTATCAATACAGTGTTTTAATACTGTGTGTGTGCACATGATTTCTGTTCTTCCTTAGGAGTCCCTCTGCGGCAGTGACGTCGAATCGTCTCGCTCCATCAGGGGTCAGCTGGGCAGACAAAGTCAGAGCAAACCATACGGCACCAGCTGCTGCTTCAGAGACGGCAACAAGGCAAACGTCCATGCCGACACCAGTGCCGAAGCCTTCGCGGAGAAATGGTAAGTATCCGTAAGCGAGCAGGTCACCTAGAATTTGTTCTGGAAATTCAACATTTGAAAATAGGGCATAGTGATGCTTTGGCTGGTGGAAACCTTCTTGGGGATGAAAGGAAGTGCTTGGATTAAGCCATGAACAGGAAAGGGGGGGAAATCCTCTGTTCTTTGTTTTGTGCTCAAAATACTACATCTGGGTATCCAAGATTTTTAGCACGTCCAAATGTGATAAAAAGATCCAGCTTGTTTATTTACTTATAAGCAGGGCTTTTTTTCTGGGAAAAGAGGTGGTGGAACTTAGTGGGTTGCTGTCTGAGAAAATGGTCACATGGCTGGTGGCCCCGCCCCCTGATATCCAGACAGAGTGGAGTTTAGATTGCCCTCCAAGCCACTGGAGTGGCGGGGAGGGCAATCTAAACTCCCCTCTGTCTGGTGATCAGGGGGCGGGGCCACCAGCCATGTGACCATTTTCAAGAGGTTCCAGAACTCTGTTCCACCGTGTTCCAGCTGAAAAAAAGCCCTGCTTATAAGCTTCATTTATAGTCTGCCTTTCCTCACTGGCCTCCAGTCTGATTACAACTATAATAATTCAATCAATCAACAAGCGAATTACAGGCTCCATTTAAATTTGGGAGCTTTGTGAATGAAGGTCCGTGCAGTTTCCCCCCATAAGCAATACAAATAAGGTGTGGACCTTATTTATACTGGTGCTATCAGGGCCAGATGTTGGGGTTAAAGTAGCCACTTACTGGGGGTGGAGTGTCCAAATGCAAACTGTAACGAGAGACAGGCATGCTCCACCCAGGTCATCGCCATCTTTTTTCCCTTTACTTCCTTCCTCCGGTGAATTCTGGGAACTGTAGTTCCCAGAATCTTTGTTATTAACGAGGAAGTAGGGTGTCCCTAAGATCGTGAAGTCCAAAGTCTAAAATGACGTGATGGTTAATAATAATAATAACAATAATAACATTCGATTTATATACCGCCCTTCAGGACAACTTAATGCCCACTCAGAGCGGTTTACAAAGTGTTATTATTACCCCACAACAATCACCCTGTGAGGTGGGTGGGGCTAAGAGAGCTCAAGAGAACTGTGACTCGCCCAAGGTCACCCAGCTGGCTTTGTGGAGGAGTGGGGAATCAAACCCGGCTCTCCAGATTAGAGTCCCGTGCTCTTAACCACTACACCAAACTGGCTCTTAGAGAGGGGTTAACTGGTTAGAGAGGGGCAGAAGAGTTGATCCTCTTTCCTAAGGTGGCCAGCCAGCCCCAGCATGAGAAATTTCTGGAGATGGTGGGCGGGGTGGGGGGTGGTGCAGGAAGCCTGGAAAAGGCGGACTTTGGAGAGGGGAAGGAGCTCAGTGTAGATGCGTTGCCATAGAATCCACCCTCTGTGCCTGCCGTTTTCTCTAGGGGAGCTGATATTAGCCATCTAGAAATCGGTTGTAAATTGGGAGAACACCTCCCCAAATGGAGGCTGGCAACCCTACTCCTGTGTAACATTCTCCTGACCTTATGGAGTTGCTGTTACTGCATTGTGGAATTATTTGGGCTCTGATTCAGGTTGGCGCACATGTGCTGTTTAAAGGGCCACTGGAGCGCCAGTCATGGATAGCCCAGCGTGTCTGATTTTGGCCTTCAGCGGTGCCTAATAACTATTTCCGTGGGGTGGCCTTGTTAGTCTGTTACAGCAAAACCAACCACTGTCTTGTGGCTCCTTAAGACTGATGGCTTTTTATTGCAGTATGTGCTTTCGTTGATTAGAATTTATGCCGCAATAAATTTGCTCAGGATGGATCCAAACTCCAGTAAATGGAAAAAGGTTTGCAGAAGTGGACCCCCCCCCTGCTGCCCTTGCTTTCTTCCCGGAAAGCTTGCTGTCCACATGCAACAGAGAGGGGTGTGACTTGATGTCGCTTGATTTCACCCATCTTTGATACAGGCCCTTCTGCTGAATGTTGTGTTGTCTGGAAGTCTCCTCCGTCCCTTAGTAGCGGCTTTTTCTGTGGCACAATGAGCTGTTAAGGGGTAATTAGGGAATATGCACTTTTGCAGCTCCCTTCAATTTGTGAGAATTTGGATCCAACCCGAGTCTGTAACTTGCTGCAAGAAAGATTTTGTCGTTTTTCATTTGAACTGGGTTGATGATTCTCCTAATGATTGAAACTGTTAAGTCATGTTTTGTCAGTGCAAAAATGTTGTTTGTGGGCATATGGCATGTGATTTCTTTTTATATTTCGTGCCCATCTGGGACTACTAGTTTTAAAAAGAAGTGTTGAGATTCACAGGTTTAGAAGCGTACAAGAACAGTGCAGGTAGACGTGTGTCTCTGTAGACTGGGCTAGAATAAAAGAACAAGGTTAAAAGCGATAATGGATAGTTTGTGTGGTTTGGTTGCTTTTTAGCACAGGTGGTACCTCGGTTTGTAGTTTTTCTTTCATTTGAAAAGTCTCTTTAGATAAGAGATTTTTATACTGGAGACGAGACAGTCCCTCAGAGATGAATTTCCCCGCTGAGCTTCTGCTGTTGACCTAATGAGCCACACCTGTTTACTCAAGAGTAATCCTGTGACTAGTAATCGAGTGTCTTCACAATAAATGAGTTTTGGATTGCAAGACTGTTACCCCTCTTGATCAGCCGTAAGCAAGTTGTTGGCTATCAACCTTCCCCATAGCCGCTCTGCTGTGTAACGTAACACCTCTTGTCCTGGGAAATGGGGCCTTCTATGGAGTAGTTGACTTCCTATTGCCCCCCTGCTTCTGGCATATCACTTCTTGCAGTGAGCAAAATGGACTCTCTTTTATGACAGTTTATGCCACAATCCGGAGTTCCCTCAGTGATCCTTCCTGCATTGTTTTTACGTATATGCATTCTCTTGTATCCATATTTTAACTTGGTTTCATTGTTTGAATGATGTGTTTTTGTTTGGTTTTTATGGTTTTTATGCTTTTTTATTATTCATGTTTTTATTTTAGTTATTTATGTCATTTATAGTTCACCTTTCTCACTGAGACTCAAGGCGGATAGTGTGAGATTAGTAGTATCAAGGATGTTTCTATAAACAGTGCCTTAGGATATATAAATGGAAATTTGCGAAGGCATAACATCAGCAAAAATCAAGTACAGAGCTGAAGAAATTATGAAACAGAGAGAAAAAATTCTAAGATTGGCATTAAACAGCATAGAACTACCCAGTAAGATAATACTTAAAGCAACAAATAGTGTATAGAAGCACATACTTAAAGCAACAGTTAGTACATAGTAGTGAAGTCTGTGGTCCCTCTCTCTTTAGAGAAGCATCTCCTTAAGACAGCTTCTTTACAATACAGCCCTCCTATCTGGGTAAAAAATCCCTCTCGAATAATTCAGTTTTGCATTGTTTGTGGGAAGCCAGGAGTGACCTCAGGCAGGCCATTCCTGGTAGCCCTAATGAGTTTTGTAAATAAATTTTAAAAAACTTTGTTAATCTTTAAAGTGCCACAAAGCTTCTTTTGTAATTTATCTACCAGCTGTCTTATATAATTTTATGAGACCAACAAAGAAAAGAGAGGGGCACATAACCACGCGCATATTAAAAATTGCATTTGTCTTTATTCTGATTTGACGGGGGGGGGCGGGGGGCGTTGCACACCTATTCAGGTTGAGTGCACGTGTCGCAATATGGCCACATCTGTGGATTTGGACGGAGGACAAATTGCAAGAATATTACCACATACAGCAGGGGGTGATTTATTCCCCCCTTTTTGGAGAAGATTTATTGCATTGTAAAGAGACATAATCCCTACTGGAAACTACACGTCCTCTCCCTTCTCTTTGAAACACACTTTTATTCTGCTGCCAGTATATTTATGTCTTTTGGCCTTACATTTTTTTTCAACCAACCCCTAGGCTGAGCGCCTGGGCTGTATGGTTCTTACCAGTCCCCGGTAATAATTGGTTTAGTTTGGTCTGGCATCCTTAGTCACATCACATTCTTGTTATTCCCCATCTTCAGGAGAATGGATTGTGGGCCTACGGGCCTGTACTTCACATCGCCATCTTGCATTTCTTTTTTTTTTAATACTCTTGTAGGGCTTAGACACCAACCAAAGTGATAGTCGCAATGTTTGAACAAACATAAAGGTTCTAAATTTTAATACAGATACTCCTCCTGTGACTCTTTTCTTTTATGATTGTTATGCTTCATAACTTGCTAATGTTTATGTTGGCAGTTTCTTCGGCTAATGGACGAGTCTCAGTTCCTAATCCGTATTTCTTATGAAACACTTTTTCTTTCCAAAGATCTTTTCAACAAGTTTGCTTCTTCTCTTAAAACCTCAAAATCATGGCCTCAGTGCTGACACGTCAGTGTTCCTTGCAAAAATGAGTCTGGGATATCTCCAAGCTCACTCTATCCTCTCCATCCTTTCTTCCCTCAGTTATTGAAGACTTTTTGGTCCCTGAGAAATCTCAAATTGTTACGATGTTTCAGTTGGAGGAAAAGACAAATTATTCTCTTGCCTCCGAAATAGGATTAAAACCCAGCATGTGGCAAGAGTCAGCACCAGTTATTATTTAACACTAATTTAACAAACATCAGAACAGAAATGAAAAGGACCAGAGTATTTCTAATGCCTTTTTAAAAACTGAAGCGGTAAAAATACATCCCTGGCATAAAAAAATGATCAATCTCCAGACTTCTCCCTACGCTTTATGAATGATTTTATGATGTTGTGTTAGGAACACCGTAACATGAACAGGGCTGAAGTCAAAGTATGACAGTTTCCCTCCCTGAAAATGTAAATGTGAAAAATGAATATTTATGAGTCGGGGAAGAAAAAGGAGAACAACGCAGCAGGATCCAGAGAACTTGCAAGTGCGGTTCTGCTTTCGGAATCCGTTTTTCTTGTTTTCTTTTTTCTGCTGTGGTCCCACTCCCTGCTGCGGATTTTCCTGTGAGTTGGATTATTCTTGTGACCGGCACAGGATAGAGCGCGGGGGAATCTGCTGTGTACGCACAAAAAGTGCCTTCCGCTTGCACAAAAGCAAACAGAAATGGATCCAGCCTGAAATGTGGAGGAAGAAAGCTTTGCATCTATAAATCAAGTCTATGAAAGCAGTGAAAATGAAGTGTCATCAGCATTTTGAGTCTTCGCTGTTGACTTTATTTATAGGACAGTTTGCTCTCTCGCAGGTGATAGCACAGCTAATATGATAGTACTTCTCGGTTTTATACGGGAGATAGTCTAGTACAGGGCTTTTTTTCTGGGAAAAGAGGTGGTGGAACTCAAGACCGCACAATGACGTCACTTTGGGTCAGCTGGGACAAGGGAGGAGTTTTTTAAAGTTTAAATCGCCCTCAGCGAAAATGGTCACATGGCCGGTGGCCCCGCCCCCTGATCTCCAGACAGAGGGGAGTAAACTCCCCTCTGTCTGGAGATCAGGGGGCGGGGCCACCGACCATGTGACCATTTTCAAGAGGTGCCGGAACTCCATTCCACTGCATTCCAGCGGAAAAAAGACCTGGTCTTTTATGTATTTTTCCAGCTCTGTATAGAAATGTCACAGATGTGTGGTGGCTCCTTGATGTTTTGTGGCTTTCTGGCCCTGTTCTGACCCCCCCCCGGCCCCCATAACCATAGACATGCTGTACCTACGGACATTTATAAATCTACTAGCCCTTGAGGTACCACAATATGTTGTTTTTTAATCTAGTGCACTCTGCATGGGTTCAAATGCTGTCATGCAGAATTAAAGCTTAAGCCCTTAGCAAAGGTGTTTGGCTCTTTTCGCCTGAAGTATGTGTTCTCGGCAGCCTTGATTTATGCACATGAGACCTTGAAATCCCAAAAAATCAGTCATAATTCAAATGTATTTATTTATTGAAGATATTTCTATGCCTCCTGCTTAAGATAGTTTACAGTTACAACATTAACAATATAAAAACAAGACATTAAAAACTATCCGTTGCAAATAAGCACCATAAAAACTATCCATAAAGCAGAAGCATAGCATTTTTAAAGTCAGTAAGACAAAATTAAAAGCCTAAATTAAAAAGCATGTTTTGGTCCAGCACCTAAAAAAAGCAGAGTATTGTGCCTCCCAGAGGCAAGGGTGCCACCACAGAAAATGCCCCGTCTCTGGTCCTCTCTGAAGGTGGGGGCAGAGCGGGTTGGCCTTAACTAGCAGGTTGGATAGCGCAAGAGACAGTCCACTCATGTTTGCCTCATAAGATCTTTTTGTTTTAGTAATCTGTAAATGACTTATAACAAGATATTGTACTTGTCTGTATATAAATATTTGTCCTGAACTGGATTTGCAATTTCTTGGCTTTTTAATAATTCAACACAGAACTAAAAGATGCTGAAGGTTGGGAAACGGTCCAGCGGGGAAGACCTGTGAGATCCAAATCTTCCACTTCGGCAATAAAAACTACTTCATCTACAGAATTATCGAGGCTGCAAGATGACAGTAACAAAGAGAACGTTGTCCTCCATCAAGCAGGCAATAAGCAAAAGAGTTCATTGACCGAAGACGGTGTACCTAAAAATGTAGACCCCATCCTAAAAGAGTCTTGTTGCCTGTCTGAACACCCTCACATTGAAAGGACTCAAGTAAGTGGGACTTTTCTGCTTAGTGTTTAAAAACAACAATGTTTTTGAAAGAATATCTCACGTTGACTGTATGGTTTTAATCATTCTTGGTTAATTTGATTGTGTCTGAAGTACTATCACGTATATAAGGACCCGTTGGACACGTATATAAGTAAAACGTAGGTGTGGAAATGCATTGTTATCAATAGATTTCCGCTGTTATCATCAGGTTGTTACAGTCACTGTCGAAACAATGCATGTAGATGTTTCTGTATCTACAAGGATATTTTCTGTTAAAGTAAGACATGTTGATGTCTTTATCAATATTCTCTGGTTAACGGGAGGATTGATTTGGAGCGGGGGAACTGCACTGTATTGATTTTTTTTCATCATCAGCCGCATGGACTACATTATATATAAATCAAATGTTGCGGTTGCATGTCGAGGCATGGCTAGAAAGAATTCCGTCAGTCACTGATTCACAGAATCCGCTCATGTCATTTAAAAAAAATCTGTAAAATAACAAAGTTTTTTAGTATAATCCTTGAACGATGGCAGGCTTTTTCTTCATTCTGTTCTTGAAAACGTGTCTTATTTTCACACAAATTGAGGTGAAGCAGAGGTTGGCTTTCCCAAATAAATATCACGCCTCACTGTCATATAAATCATTTTAGTCAACTTTCCCCTTTTTATAAGTCCTATTTCTGTCTTTCCTGAGTCCTGGAAGCTAAATTTTAATGTTCTGATTTTGAAGTCCTGGCTCTTCCTAAAAGATTTTTATTAGATGTTATTAGAAGACAAATGAATATTTTATGAGCTTTAATTTTAAATGTAATATAGCTAAATAATACTGTATTGCTTCTGGAACATTGTCGGACAGGATTTATTAGGAGTTAGATTCCCTTTATGAATTTATATTTAAGAAGGGCATCTAAAAGTCATTGAAGGAAAAGTTTTGGTTAAATGGGGCAAATTTATTGATGCACCATACAGAATGTTTTTGATTTTCCATTGAGTCTATGAGGAAATGTTTTTGGGAAAGGCAGGTGTTGTGGCTAGTTCCAAAAGAAAAGTTAACAGGTCTACACTGGGGGAGTGGGGTTGTGAGGGAAATGTGGAGAGTGAACGTAAGAAGAGCCCTGTTGCATCAGACCAGTGGTCCATCTAGCCCAGCAAACAACCATCAACCAGCTGCTCTTGCAGGGCCAACCAACAGGGTATAGAGGTCAAAGCATCGAGGTCTGAGACTATTACTCTGTGATTGTAAAAACAGAGAGATGGGTTGCTTTGATTATAGCCTCCTAAGCATAATTCACACAGCACAAAGCGTAGGGTTGAAACATTTTTGGTTTTGGACTTAAGTGTTTGGTCTTTGGAAAATGAAGTATTTGATCATATAAAATGATGTCCTTTTTTTGGTTTAAAAAAAGACCTTTATTATGTCCTTCAGCCCCAAATCTCCCATCAGCATAAATTTGCTCTTGAGAAAGCATACAGTTTCACTTCTGTTTGGGGAGTTCAGTGTTTAACCCTTGCACCTGTCTTGTCTTAGTTCTCAGGCCGTGTACTGGAGGACATCAAGATCTCCGACAACAAAAGCTCACAAGAGGGTTCTCCACAGCCATCTTCTGACGTGCCCGTGGTTCTCATCGATGCTGAACACGTTGCTAAAAATCCACAGGTGGACAAAATCATCTCTGCTGTTTCCACTGGCGGAGAAGAGACTCAGGCAGAAAAAAATAAGGTGGAGAATGAAATGGACCCCGCAGATATTTCCAACGTGAGTGCCAGCACGTTGGCAAGAGTGCTTGAAAATCCAAATGCGCTTTGCCAGTTCTAAAGTTCGGTTATGCTTCTGAATGACTGAGGAATGGAGTGTGGGGAGGGGCTGGATCAGTTCTTTATGGCTCAGATTGAGTGTGGTAGACCAAAGTAAATTGGTTCCAACATAGGATGTAGTCAAGAGGAGAAGGCCTGGTATGTTCTCCTGGATGCTTGGCAACCTTGGCTGTGACGCCTCAGCCTTCGAGATCAAAATACCTCATTTTGAACTAGATAGGCCCTGTGCATGTATGATATAATACGTGTTTGTATAAAGCTTCCCTACATGGTGTCAATACTACCATACCACAGGTGATGAAGCAAGGAGAAGTTTGCAAGCGTGAAGTAACTGGGGTTCCTACCCCCCTACCCCCCCCCCCAAGATTTGTGGAGGCAGTCTCCTACATTTAATTCATTCTCAAAATTCCCACAGGTCGAAACAGAACATTACTGTACAAATGTTACACAGTCCTTCAGCAGTAACGTGCTTCCAGCCTTTCAGTTTGATTCTCCTTTTGGGTTTTTCTAGTCTATGGCAGAGGTTCTCGCGAAAAAAGAGGAATTAGCTGACCGCCTAGAAAAGGCCAATGAAGAAGCCATTGCCAGCGCCATCGCGGAAGAAGAGCAGCTGACCAGAGAGATCGAAGCGGAGAACAACGACATTGAGACGGACAATGACAGCGACTTCTCTGTTGAGTTGCCTGTTTAGTTTGAACTGAATATTTCTCGAATTCATGTTTCCAAGGCACAATCAGAATTTGACAGGAAACGTACGTTTTTGTCATGTTCCTGAGGTAAAAAATAGCAGCGCAGTAGCGACGAGGTCTGAAGAAACTTATATATGGTTGCATTGCAAAGAGGGAGACGTATTAGTCTGTTCTTGAAAAATAGAACAAAAAATTCTAGAGGCGCCTTAAAGACTATAAATATTTTTTATTTCAGTAGGAGTTTTTGTGAACTACAGCTCACTTCCTATAGTAACAGAAATATGCCTGGTATAATAAAGATGCTTTGGTTGGATTGTACTGTAGGCATCATGATGACAGATCAGAAGTGTTCAAAATATTACCACATTTGCAAGTTCCATTTTTATAAGTGGGAGATTATGACGTGTCTAAAGTTTTGAAAGCACTGGGACTTAAAAGTGCTAAAATTTGATTGCTTTGTGCTTATTTTGAGGCACATTATTCTCAGTTGCTATTTGTCAGGCGAGGACAAGCTAGAAAAGAGGGATATTGTCACATGCAAGATTTATTAAGACACATGACCCTGTATTGAGGGCCCTCAACTGTCTCAATGCTTTTGAAATTTTGAAGGGGAAGCCGTTGCCAGCGCAAAATGGCTGCCATGGGAGACAGGCCCAGTTGCAAAATGGCTACCCTGGAGGACGATTACAAAATGTGAGGCGGTTGCAAGCCAAGCATGTTCCTCTGAGGGGGCATCTGTTTTGAAATGGGCTCGTGTGCACTTCTGAAGAACCTCCTACTCCATTGAGGATAGCCAGGATTTGCTCTTTTCTTGGTGGCAGAGAAAAGTTGCTGAATGGGCACCAGGAAACCTGTTGGTTGGTGTCACATTGGGAATCACTTCCCTATATTAATTACTTCATTCCTTTTTTATCGTTTGCATGGAATTGTAGGTTTAAAACCATAATTGTAACTTTTCTCTTGCCCTAATGGTGGGTTTCTAAAGTTCTGTTTCTACTTACTTTCTGTTTTTCATCGTTTAATTTTAGCCCAGCATGGGTAGCGGAACCATATCTTTCTGCGGCATTTCCATGGACTGGAATGACGTTCTGGCAGATTACGAAGGTAAACATTCTTGTATGGAAGTATGGAATAACCATACTTCATGAGTCTTGAAGTTTTCCCCCCTTAACATGATTTGAAGAGTGCGCTTACCCTCACTCCTGTTTTGTGCATCACGGCATGTAGTTGGTGCTTTAGCTTTTACTGGCTTGATCTTTTTTTCTGCAGCTCGCGAATCATGGCGTCAGAATAACACTTGGGGTGACATTGTGGAAGAAGAACCAGCTCGTCCTCCTGGCCATGGAATACACATGCATGAGAAACTCTCCTCTCCGTCTCGCAAGAGGTCTTCCGTTTTTATACATTTGATTGGAATAGTCTCAGTAGAATCGTTTGTTGTCATTTTATAAACTACATCATTTCATATTTTATATAATACCAATCCAGTCCTAGCCATTTAATCGTGTCCGATCCTTGGCTACTCTGTAGATCGTATCCCTCCAGGCCTTTCTGTCTCTGATTGCTTCTTTCAATTCCTTCATGTTCAGTCCAGTGTCTTTCATGATGGTATCCAGCCAGCGGGTTTTTGGTCTTCCTCATTCCACTCACCATTCCTAGCATCATTGATGTTTCTAGTGAGTTGGCCCACATTACGTGCCCGAAATAGCTGAGCTTCTGCTTTGTAATCTTCCCCTCCAGAGACATGTCAGGTTTATATAATACAGTCATTTTATATATAATACAGTGGAAAGCCAGTTTGGTGTAGCAGTTAAAAGTGGCAGGACTCTAATCTGGAGAGCCAGGTTTGATTCCCCACTCCTCTGCTTGAAGCCAGCTGGGTGACCTTCGGCCAGTCGCAGCTCTCTCAGAGCTCTTTCAGCCCCATCCACCTCATAGGGCAGATGTCGTGAGGATAATAATAACACATTTCATAAGCCACTATGAGCGGGCATTAAGTTATCCTGAAGGCCGGTGTATAAATTGGTTGTTATTATTATTCTTAATAGTCTGTGGAAGAAAAGTTTTATATAGGTGCTTCTGTCTCAAAGCAAATATAGAGGATGTTAATTTGCTGCCCATAGAAAACTGCTACACTACAGGAAAATAACAACATACCCAATCTTGCAAGCTAATGTAGCAAAGTGGTTAAGAGAATAAGCTATGATCTCAAAGGTTACTGCTTCAACTCTTGTCTCAACCATAGGTGGAGTAGCTTTAGGCAGGCCATTCTATCTCAGCAATATGGATGTAATAAGATAGGCCTACTTTGTAGGGCCTTTGTAAGGATTACTGTGATGATCTCTCTTAGCACTGAAAGCTGTATACAAATCCAAAGTACCAGTATTACAAATCATCATTGTTCATTCAGCCTTTTAAAAACATTCCTCTGCCTGTATGAAACGCCTAGTGTGTTTTGCAGCATGTGGCCTTTTTTCTCAAGGGCAATGAATGGTCAAACATTAAGGTAACAACCCTTCATGTATTTAGAGATGTCCAACAGCCATTTCAAACAGGAAATATTTTTGGGATAGCGTAGATGTATGACATTCTCCAAACAAACACCGAATGTTTTCTGTAGTATCAGCTCGGGTTCGATCAGTTTAGCTTGTTTATTTGCATCAACCGTCAGTCATTGTGAAAGCCCTTAAGAGCAAAGGACAAGGATGTGAATTCAGTTGATCTCCTGCACAAAGAATGGCTGTGTCTTTCAGCAACTTACTACTTAATATCTTAAGCCACTTTAGCAAATGCTGCTTGATTTACAGCTTACAAAAACATCAAGATCAGTCAGGAGATAATATATCTAGGTTTCAACAAAATCCAGTATTCTTTTTAATTTTTTTCCAGGAGTCATCCACTAGGGCAGGGTTCCCCAACATGGTGCCCAGGAAAGTAGGCAAGGCCATTGTGAGGGTAGAAGCTGGTTACTTTCATACAAATAAAAGGGGTTTTCACTTGATCCTTCTCACTGCTCGCTGGAGAAGGGTCCAGGATTCTGTAGATAGGATCTATCAATCAGCTGTCAGGTGATGAGGAGTAAAGAGCACCAGAGCAGAGGAGTGTTCCTTATACCCATGCACATGTTTTATCCTCCCTTTTCCCCTACTGGTCATTGCCTTCCACCTGTGTGTTATCCCCCACTTGGGCTTCTTGCACATACGCTTATATTCCCTCCCCTCTTCCTTTTGTGTGGGTGTGTATGTGGTGCTTGGTTCTGCTTCCTGTGGTAGCCATTTTATAGTGATGCCCAAAATTTTGCTTCCAAATTCCAAAGCTGTCCACAAGCTCAAAAAGGTTAGAGACCCTAGCTCTAGGGCAGTAGGTCTCAAGTTTTTGGAAGTGGGATCTAAGCTTGTATTTTGGAACCTACCCCCACAGTGCCATGGGCTGCCAGCAGTGTGGTCCTAGGAGGCACTATGCATGAGCTACAGTCCTCACCCTACACATCTGACGGTGGATAGGTATAGACTGAGCCCCTGGGAACAAATGGGAGTGCATAGTGAATGGTGCAGAAGTGTGACATTTCCTCCCTCTCTTCTCATTTTCCCTCCAACGGGAAGAGGGGACACCAGACCCTCCTCCCCCAACTTAGTGTCACAGTCCTGCAAAAGAGCCATGAGTGACCCCCTGCTCTAGGGTCTTTATATGATGACAGTAAAAAAGATAATGCAATAGATTTTCAGTTTTGCTACAGTGACATAGCCACGTCTGAAAATTATAGAACAATATCCCTGATTGCTCTTTGACAACACACTCGGAATGTTTGGCTAGGGACCCGAAGAACCAGGGATGCTGAACCTCCTATCGGTTGTTGCCTCCCAAGCTGCAAAGTACAGTTTGCGCTCTTCCCTAAAGGCTTTGGTCTACAGTTTTAATCTTGGTTGGTATCTGTCCTGTCACAGGCAAACGATACTGACTGTAGTCTGTGATACAGTTGTAACAACCATCAGCCGTTTTTACAAATCTGGAAGTCTTCAGATAACTGGCTGCACACAAGCACATCAGCCCAAAGATAAATTTGGTAGCAACAGACCATCGCTATGTCCGAATGATGCCTGGCTGTTTGAGATGTTGTGGTTGCCGTGAATATCAGACTTCACGTTTTGTGGGTGTTGCAGTTTAGATGCCTTGCACACGATGTTTAAAATATTCCGAAACTGCATTATACGCATAACTAGGGTTTTTTTTGTAAATAAGATGTTTCATGACTCGGGGCTCGTTGGTTTGAAACTTGCATTTCCTTAATTGAGTTCAGTGGAATGCAGAATGTCCACATAGGTTTTTTTTTCTTTTCGGTTTTCGGTCTCACTGGGTTCCCCCTGATGTTTGTTTTGCAAGGACGATAGCAGAATCGAAAAAGAAACACGAAGAGAAACAGATGAAGGCTCAGCAGCTGAGAGAGAAGTTGCGCGAAGAGAAAACGCTAAAACTTCAGAAATTAATGGAGCGGGTAAGCGGGCCCGGTGCCAGGGTGACTTTGCGTGTATTGTTCCCACATTATATTAAATAATGGGGGTTTGTTGATATAACTTGGTCGCACACATTCAAGAGAGTGTGATCTAAAATGTACAGGTTGGGATCCCAAGTAGTGGTTCAGAAAGGGTGCCATCTCTGCCTGCGACCCCTTGTCCCGTACTTCCGCTCCCTACCTCTTACGCTTGCACAGTACTGCACTACCTTTCGGGATAGAGTTGCCGGCCAAAAGGAAGCGCTAGTTGATGCCATCAGCAGTCCAGGTCCGAAGAAAACGTTGCAGAGCTGTGCTCCAGTCTCACCTGGCCCGATTACACTCCTGCTCTTTGGGATAGAGCCAGAGAGTTGCTGCATCTAGCAGATGGGCCTGGCGTGCCGTTCAGCACCCGTGCCAAAGGTGGCCTCTTCCTGATCTTGACTGTAAATTACCGAGGCGTTGTAGAAATAACGCTCTTTCGGTTTTGCTGATCTTTGTCTTCCTTATGCAAATATTCTCCGAGCTGGAGAAAGACGTCGGTAAATATTACCCACAGTTTCAGGGTTCACGCGATTGTCTTATATTCAGTGAAGTGAGAGCTTTTGTTATGTTAGGTGCAACATGACATTTTCGCCCTCTAAAATTATCGACACCCATTTAAACTTCGAACGATTGCCAGCTTGTAAAACGATAACGAGATTTATGACCTCTCTCTCCCTAACTCCGTTTTCATTATGATTGAAAGGCTCGACACGGTCTGTGGTATTCAGCTTGCCGCGGCCAACATTTTGTCATTGCATTTAAATGGAGGATGAAAAACAGGATGCAAATGTGCACTAGGATCCAGGGAGGAGATATGGCTCAGTGGTAGATCAGCTGTTTGGCATGCTGAAGGCCCCAAGTTCTAATCCAACCATCTCTAGTTTAAAAAGTGTCAGGTGGTACGTGATGTAAAAGATCTCCGCCTTCGAGAGCTGCTGCCAGATTAGACAATACTGAGCTCAGCAGACTCAGGATCTGACTCAGTAGAAGGTAGCTTTGTGTGCGAGTTCATTTAACAGTAAGTTACATGCATGTTATTTAATGTAATAAAAATTTCAGCATAAAAAGATAAGCGTGGGGGGGGGGGTTGCCTGCTCGTTATGGCCTGATTCCTTTTTTTCCGTAGGAAAAGGATGTACGGAAATGGAAGGAGGAATTACTGGATCAGAGGCGGAGAATGATGGAAGAGAAACTCCTCCACGCCGAATTTAAGCGAGAAGTGCAGCTGCAAGCGATTGTGAAGAAAGCGCAAGAGGAAGAGGCAAAGGTGGGCCTCAGGCGTCAGAAACTATTATTTATGTTGCGTGGGCAGAATCTGGAAAGAGTTCGCTTGTTTCAACTGAACTTATGCAGGTGAACCTCTGGCTGGATTCCACCCAATATCTGTACTTGAACATGGCTGTGAATGCCACTTAATGTCTTTATGGGAGCTTTTGGGTTTGGTGGCAGCTGTACAGTGGCTCAGATGTACCCTTCTTCCTCCAGATTTGCATGAGATGATTCCATCCCCCACCTCGCAACAGATCTGTTCCCTCTGTCTGTAACTAGTACTCCCAACCCTACCCCACCAGGCTGCATTCACTCCTTGCTGTTTGGCTAAACATTTAAAAAGTGATTCCCCCCCCCCCACTCCAAACAAACAAACCAAAAAGGACAGCATCCCACAATATCTCAAGGTAGGCAATGGCTAGTACAGAAAGGAATTTTTTAATGTGTTCCCCAACTGTATTGGGGGGGGGGGCTTAGCTGTGGTTGACTTTGCAGCAGTGAAAGGTTTAATTGAGTATGCTCAGTGGCTGTAGGTTGGTCACTCAGCTCTTGACCTGCTGGAGAAGATGTGGATTTCACTGGGGAAAAGCTGCTGATTTGTGCCCCCCCCTTCCCCATATGGTTGGATCATTTTAAACAGCCTCCTAACCTGGAGGGGAGCCACTTGCAGATAAATTGCTTTCATGCCATTGGGGGAAAGGGCAACAGAATGTGTGTATATAAACACCGCAAGCAGTATAAGTCTTGGAGGAATTATTTTATTTATTAAGATCTTTTTATACCGCCTTTCTTTGCTAACAACAAACTCAGAGCGTACTTTGCATCTCAGAATGGACTCTGAGACGTCAGCAGTTTCCCGCGAGTCTGCATGGAAGAATGCAAGATGTGAGCTTTGAAGAAAAACAAGTCCGCAGTTACCGAAGCTCCTAAGGACAGCAAAATTGGCTTAGTTCGTTAACATAATGGGTGCATCTGTCACAATGTTTGCAGTGGTTTCCTAATAGGGTTTATCTTTGTTATTTTGTTAAATCCGTGTGACTCCTGTAATCACATTAATTAAATAACGTACCATAATTCGCAACTAAGCAGATGTGTTAGAAGCGTTGCATACGTCCATGTGATGAAAATCTGTTGTCCCTTGGTTGAGCGAGATCAAGATTAATTGGGCCGGAAGTGCAGGCTAGTTGGTGAAGCAGAGTCGAAGGCCATGACTCCCCGCCACCATCCTCTTTGCCGATTTAATTCCCACTGCTGGATATTCACTGAGCTGCAAAATCCATTCTGTAAATGTGTTCCACTCAGTAAACAAGATTTCAAAAATCTGTCTTCCATTTGGCCATTTAGTATTTCTGTAGGCCATTTCTTTCTCTGGCACCTGTAGTAAAATAGAAGAACGTGTTATAAAATGTGTTCTAGTTGGTTCTTCCTTTCAGGAAGTTTTCATGCTATACCTTTTTTAAAAAAAAAAATCATGGCTCATTTTACAAAAGGGTTTTCTTCTTGATTTGAATAGCTTCTTGGGAATTATTTGCATTTTACAACGGCTGAAATGAAAAACTGAATTAAGACATGGAATAGTTTTCCACGAAGACCTGCAACATCAATATTTTTGTTTATTTATTTTATTTATACCCTGCCTTTCCATTAAGGGGGAACCAAAGCAGCTTGCATCATACTCCTCTCCTCCGTTTATCCTCACAACAACCCTGTGAGGTAGGGTAGGCTGAGTGAGTGTGGCTTGCCCAAGGTCACCTAGCGAGCTTCCACGACAGAATGAGGATTTGAACCTGGGTCTCCCAGGATCCTGGTCTGACAGTAACCATGCCACACCCCCACCACTTTTCCAGCACCCTGCCATTGTGACAGATTCTTCAACCTTAGTATTCATAACTAGCCACTGTATAATATGTACATACCAACATCTGAACACAAATGAAGCCTAAACTTTTCAGTATGTCAGATGCAGCTCCTACCAAGTGGAGAAGGTCCCTGGAGCCAGGGGGGGAAAGGCACGAGGCCAAGCTGTGCCTGGAAATGGCCGTAACAGCTGAAACCCCCTTGCTGCTCAGCTCAAAGATAACATTTGTTTTCTTTTTGTGGCCTTTCTGGTGCTCACTGGAAGTAATTTAATTAAAGCATTTTGTTGTGGCTCGCCAAATAAAAGTCATACAGGCCCTGTCGTTCCACTGCAACCAAGAGACGTTTGGAGTCTTTCCCAGTTCATGTACCAGGCCTGTTCCAAGAATTTAAAAATATCACCAAAAGAGCTGCTGACTCATCATCTGGGACTTCTGTAATGTCCAGCGAGAGAGATTAGTCAGCAGTAAGGAAAATATTTACGTTTAAAGCTTTTTCCTTGGCACTACTGAAGTTAGATCTGAAAAGGGCGAATTTTGGTAGCTTGGAATGTACAGCTAGGCTGTCTAACACCCCAAAATATGTGAATATTCTACTTTTTTCGTATGCTGCACAAAACTAAGCAAGCAGAAGTGAATGAGAACCGTGCTTTATTTGTGTCTAGTCCTAAACTGCAAAAAAGCTTTTCTCTTGCGGTGGGATCAGTGTGAGGCTAAACAAGCAGCTGTGCACAAATCAGCAGTTATACCAAAGACACAAAAATAATTAAGTCATAAAACGTAAAGCAATAGATAACAATAAAACATGATGAAACCCCCAAAGAGTTGCAGGCTGTAAAACAAAAAAGGACAGGTTTTTCCATGTGAGCCTGTTACAACCCCTTCTTTCTCTTGGGTAGATTTTGCCTTTAATCTTTCTCTTACACCCTCTGGGTAGATTGCTGCCACCAGGATAAATATATTCCAAGATATTTTCTTTAAATTTCCCCTTTAGAAACGTGCCCAAGCGTCAGGCTCCTTCGTGGTACTATGTGGCCCTGAGGATAGGAATGGGATATAGGAATAACAGATACTCTGGGATAAAAAAAAAAGTAAACTTTTATTTTTATAAGAAGCGTATTGGTTTCAAGTTATTTCTAAAATTTGATGGTTTCAAAAGAGTAGTTACTTTACTTAAACCCAGTCACACAGATCTTCTCTCAGGCTTCACACACAGATTGTCTGCTTTTGATATTATTTTCTCTCTGTTACAAGTAAGACTTTTTCTCAGGCCCACACACAGCTTGCCTCTCTTTACCTGACTGAATGTTCTTTCACAAACACACAGTTCAGGCTTCCACACAGGTAATATTTCTCTCTGACAACATACACACACTCAGGCTGCACACAGCTTGCCTGCTAAAACCGGACTCAATATTTTTCTCAGAACTGCTTAAAAATACTCAGGTTGCACACAGCTTGCCTGCTAATACCACACTAAGTATTTTTTTCAGAAATGCTTAAACATGCTAAGGCTGCACACAGCTTGTCTCTCTTGCCCTGACTGAATCTTTTCTCTCCTTCAGTAACTAAAAACTGCCTTCACTCTGCCCACCCTCTCAGTCATCAACCCATCATCTCACTCACTCATCTCTCTCTTTCACCCCCACTCTTCATCTGTACCACACCAAGCATTTAAAGACACATACACACATTTCCTTAAAATCATTACAGAGCCCATCCTGAAATTCAAGTTGCTATCTGTCGCTTCTCTGTCCCCCCCCCCCCCACACCAGGGAAGCTTAGGGGGTACTAGAGACACAGGGCCTTTGCTGTGGTAACACCTCAGCTTTGAAGCTCCTATCCCACTGAATCACTCACTATGTTACTGTAGGCATTAGGTGAAATCACAATTTTTGGTTTGCTCATAATTTTAGCCGGTGTGTTCTGCTTTACCCCATCATCTCCCCTTCTCCTAGTTTTCTGGCTACTGTTCCCTTTGTTATCTGTTTTTATTACTTTTTACTTGTGCCATCCCAGATGTGGACTGCCGTCCTCCCACCTCGAGCTGCTCAGCTGGTACCAGGCAAAGGTGTACTTTCCCCCCGCCAGGTCTTCTGTTCACCAAAAAGCCAAAGTGGCGTAGTGGTGAGCGTGAGGGACTGGGGAGGAGTATAGAGGAGAAAGGCAGTTGAAACAGTTTCACATAAAAACTTGAGCCCTCTTGCTAGTTCATTAGACCACAAGCTTCTTTCAGTTGTATTGTGTAGATGTTGTGCATAAGATGCCCAGCCCAAGAGACAGATATTTGATTCCTCATTTCTCCTATTTGAACTTTGCTTTAATTGCAGGTCAACGAAATTGCCTTTATAAACACTTTAGAAGCCCAGAACAAGCGTCACGACGTTCTGTCCAAGCTCAAAGAATATGAACAGAGGCTGAACGAGCTACAGGAAGAACGCCAGCGAAGGCAGGAGGAGAAGCAAGCTCGGGATGAAGCTGTCCAGGTATACCTGGGCTTCAAATGGGGAACAGATCAGCGGCAAAGGAGTACCAGTGGTCCTGTGTGGGCGGCTTATTAATTAGTGGGTTGGATCACAGGAGGATCGTGGGATCTTCTCAGGCTTTTCTGAGCTCTGCTTACAGAACAGAAGGAAATAAGGGATTTTGTCCCCCTTCCCACTGCCGTTGCCTGACTATTGAAGCTGTTAGAACGGGCAAGTCCCTTAACCCTGGGGATAAGGGGCTGGAGAAGGGAGGGGAGGGCAAGGGGTGGTCCTGCAATGTCAGCACTCCCCTTCGATGGTTTGTAAGCTCCGAGCCAGTGTCACTTTTGGTCCACAAACTCATGGGGGAGGGGGCAGGGTGTCAGTTCCTGCCCATCTATTTTGCTAACGGTGGTGCTTTCCTCTGGCGCTCATCCCAGGGACAGTTTTGCATCAGAGGAAGACTTCTTGTGCCAGAGAAAAGCGTTGCCATTAATAGAACAGTCTAAGAGATCTAACACAAAGTTGTGGTGACAGCAGCCATTTCATTCAGGGAGTACGAAAAGGCCAGCTTCGATAGTTGTTTACAGGTGCACCGAAAGCTGTAAATCTGTGCATGCTTACTTAGGAGTAAATCTCCATGGAGCATGGTAGGACTGACTTCTGGGTAAATATGTCTAGGGTTGGGCTATCCCATTGTGAACATGTTGGTGGAGATATCCCAGAGCTTTGGTCCATAAGAATTTTTTTTAAAAAATCTAATATTTTAAACTGAAGTTTAAAAAAAATAATGCTTTCTCCTTAGGAACGTAAAAGAGTTTTGGAAGCAGAACGGCAAGCTCGGGTGGAAGAGCTGCTGATGAAGAGAAAAGAGCAAGAAGCTCGAATTGAACAGCAGCGTCAGGAGAAGGAGAGAGCCCGTGAAGATGCGGCTCGTGAAAGGGCCAGGTAGTTTATGGTTATCCTTTGGACCGCACCAGCACATCAGTGCCTTTGCTTAAGATAATAGACCAAAGCTGGCGACATCACAAAACACAGCATTACAGACCAATCACGTTTGCAATCAGGTTATAAGCTAGATCTTTGTGGGTTCCATGCGGTCTCACTGATTGGACTGCATCTTTACAGAGTGCAACAGATGCCTAAGAGGTCCCCGACCCCTCTTTCCTCATGGGCAGGGTTGGAGCTGCTTAGTTCCCTTTATGATCAATTGCACGGGAAGAAGTAGGTAGGAAAGGGCAGCCCTCTGGGGCGTTTTTCTTTATTCATTGTGGGGTCATTTCTGCAGCCTTCCCTCAGGGAACACTGGCGACCAGGGCTTTCCCGCTGCTTTGAAGGATCAAACAAGTAGCGAATTCCTTACCTCCTGGTACTCCGGAGGGGAAAGGTTTTCATTGAGAAAATATTACAGGGGAGTGAGTCAAACAGCCCCAGCACAGCTGCTACAGTTGAATCTGATTCTCTATTTGGGTTTAATTTCATTAAAAATGTGTAACAGGTAGTTCAGTCTTCTGTGTGTTTTAGTGGCAGAGGCAGGGCTTTTTTCAGCTGGAACGCAGTGGAACGGAGTTCCAGAACCTCTTGAAAATGGTCACATAGCTGGTGGCCCCGCCCCCTGATCTCCAGACAGAGGGGAGTTGAGATTGCCCTCCGAGCCAGTGGCGCGGAGGGCAATCTAAACTCCCCTCTATCTGGAGATCAGGGGGCGGGGCCATTTTCTCCAAGGGCAACCCACTGAGTTCCACCACCTCTTCCCAGGAAAAAAAAGCCCTGGGCAGAGGTGTGTCAAATTTTGGTGGTTTTAATTTCCTGACGCATGAGTCATGTAAGGTTGAGTCCTACCAGCTTTTCCACTCAGTCACAACCGGTTTCCCTCTTCATGGAAGGCCTGTCCCACATGGTTTTTGTCCACAAGGGAGGGCGGGGTTTCACCTGATTCCCTACGTAGTCTTTGGTGGTCGAAAGGGAGCCCTCTTCCATCTTCTGCGAGCAGAACAGCTTGTAGGAGCCGTTTTGTGAAAAGGCAGCCCAGTGGTCATGTCTTCTGAGCAATAGGCTTCTGTTGTACACGGCACCAAGCGGGTAAGTGAAGCAAGCACTCAGCTTGGAGAACGGGGGCAGAACAACCCAGCATCATGCTCACCAGTGAGCCACGCAGTACTTTAAGTAGAGACAACATGCTTTCATGCTAGGATGAGCACTAACCATTTGGAAGAATTTCTGCCCTTTTGGAAACTACATACCCACCTCTGAGAGAAAAATTGTCCCCGAGTACATGCTATTGGGTTTTTTTTTCAGAGAGACAGAAATAACGGAAAATTTCACACATCCGTGGTGGCAATTAAGGGCCTGTTATGAAAGGATTAATATCTGTGAAGCTGCCAGCTTGGATTCTTTCTGCCCAGATGGTGCATCGAACTTGATTATTGGAGATATTTCGTATGCTGTTTCTGAACAGCTTAAGATCCAAAAAACAGAAATGCAGCATTTTTAGCTGCTGCCTATTCGAGCAGCCTTAAGTTAGGAAATCTCCCGTATTTACTTAGCTTCTCTCCCTGAAGTATATATTTTTATTTATCAAAATCAGTCTTATTAAAATTAAAACAAATAATGTGCGTCCAACCATCTGTGCTCAGAAGTTTTCCTGAGTTCCTCTTAATTCCTGCAGCCTCTTCTGATCCCTGGAAAGATCATTCCCGGAGTCAAGGGATCCGTGTGAACGTGTAGCAGCAGAGGTTGGTGGGCTGGAACGATGAGGGACAAGGTGAAGGAATAGCTCCCTTTTCTCAGGGGAGCAGCACTTGCAGAAGAAGATTTTACCCCCTTGTCTTTCCTCGTTCCACATCCCAAACTGCACAACAATCCTTCCATGTGTGTCCCGCAACCTTGGGAATTCTCTTCCTGGGCGGGTGGGGGAAAGGTTCTGCAGGGATGGAGCGGAATGCAGGAAAACTCTGTATTCCGTGTACAGAATGGTAGGATAATACATTGAAAGGTTTCCAGTGCTTGTTAGGTTTTGAATTCGATTCCCAAATATTGATGCTGGGGAGAAACGAATCAGTTGCCCTCGCTGGTCAAAACGCTTTCTGAATGAGGATTCACTCTCCATCTACTGCCGGAGGTAGTCAGTGCCACAACCGATATCAGGGTATAGGCAGGGTAAGTGGGTCGGGCATCTTTAAAGTGGAGTAGAGACCTGTGGTTCCATTCTAGGACACATGCTTTGAGTGCAGAAGGTCCAAGTTCTGGTCCCTGCATTCCAGTCAAATGATCTTGGATGTGGTCTACACATGTAGCAGAAGGAGGAGGTAGTAAGTGGGGACTTTAAAGAGCAGGGCTTTTTTTCAGGGGGAACGCGGGGGAACAGAGTTCCGGAACCTCTTGAAAATGGTCACATGGCTGGTGGCCCCGCCCCCTGATCTCCAGACAGAGGGGAGTTGAGATTGCCCTCTGCGCCGCTCAGCAGCGCAGAGGGCAATCTCAACTCCCCTCTGTCTGGAGATCAGGGGGAGGGGCCATTGGCCATGTGACCATTTTCTCTGAGGGCAACCCACTGAGTTCCACCACCTCTTTTCCCAGAAAAAAAGCCCTGTTAAAGAGTGTGTTTTGTTGTGGGGATAATGATAACATACTTTGTAAACCGCTCTGAGTGGGTGTTGAGACATCCTGAAGGGCGGTGTATAAATCAAATGTTGTTATTTTTGCATGCTCCCTCACATTAAAAAGAAAATCTCTGCAAGTCGATATGCCATTTGTTTCAAACTGGTGTGAATGCCTTCTTCGGATCTCATTCTACTTTTCAACATGTACCTTCTTATTTTGGTAGAGATCGAGAGGAGAGGCTAGCTGCTCTGACAGCCGCCCAACAGGAGGCCATGGAAGAACTCCAGAAGAAGATTCAGCTTAAGGTAGATAGAGATATGATAGCCTGTTAAAGGGCGAGTTCCTGCCTTTTTCTTCATTGTTAAGTGTAGTGGTCTTGGGGGCAGTCTAGAGTAGTTTAGTACAAATAGACCACAGTTGCGAAGCAGGGGAAAGGTGCCAGCAGGCTATGTTAAGCATTCACCTACCCTGATCCTCTATATTCGTTGGAATTTCTCTGGCTTCTAATTTTTATTACATTTATCCTGACTTTCTACCATCATGGAGTTCCTTTTGTAGCCATGTTTAAAAGCGCTTCAGTCCATCATTTATTTACGTTATTTATAGTCCGCTTTTCTCATTGGGACTCAAGTTGGATTATACGGAATAAGTATAATCAATAGGTGGATTACAAGCACACCCCGCCTACTTGGTCTTGCTGTCCAAAGAGGGGCAAAGAGGATATGCGGCAGTTAAGTTCACCGTCCCTTGAGCACAATAGCTCGAAAGTGTGAAGCTGCAATACCGAGCCAAATCAGCTGAATTTTTTTGCTGTGCACACCTCTATTTGATAGATTTGTTGGTGGCAGCAAGTAATACTCAGAGAGAAGTTAGGCACCCTCTTGGAGTAAGAAAAAGCAGCAGAGTCACTGAGCAGAGACGTGGGATGGCCATGGGGCTTTTCTGACCCAGAACCAAGAGGCAACGGGGCTTGCAAAGTCCCGTTCCTTTTGGAACCATTTGGATACCCTTTGGAAGGTGTCTTTGAGAAATGGAGAATGACTCAATTAGTTCTCAGACTTTTGCAAATGTGCCATTTCTAGTATAGTTATTTAATGCTAGTGGTCCAGCTTTTCTTTGTGTTTGTGCCTCTATCTGAGTTTTCTTCGATTTTTACCTAGCACGATGAGAGCATTCGGAGGCACATGGAGCAGATAGAGCAGAGGAAAGAAAAGGCAGCTGAACTGAGCAGCGGAAGACACGCAAACACCGACTATGCCCCCAAAATGACACCGTACGAGCGAAAAAAGCAGTGTTCGTTGTGCAACATCTTGGTAAGGTTACTGTTACAGAGGGCATGTGAAGAGTCCCCTGGTACTGTGTGGTTTGGGGGATAGATACCAAAATGCGAAACCAAATGCCACATGCTGTTGCTACTTTTGCGCAACCTGTTTTGCTGGGGAAGTAGGAGAGGGACGTGGCTTATTGGTAGTGTCTCTGCCTTGCGGGTGGGAAGTCTCGGATTCAGTTCCTAGCGCCTTTAAAAAGGATCAGGTGCATGACCCCTTACCTGAGACTCTGGGGAGCGACTTGCAGTCAGTCGATGACATTGACCCTGATAGACCGAGGGTCGGATTCTGTGTTAGGCAGCTTTGCGTGAGTTCAAGAGTAGTGGCTTAGAGCGTAAACTGGGCAATCTCACCTGCGCCATGAATTCACTAGGTGGCCCATATGATGCCCATATGTGACCATGCAGCTGCTTTGTAACGAGTTAGATCATTGATCCGTCTACTTCAGTATTGACTAGCAGCCGTTCTCCAGGGTGTCCGTCACAGAAGGTTCTTCCCAACTCCCGCAACCTTTGGATTGTGCGGCAGATAGTCAGTGTGCAACATTGAACCGTCTGCTCTCAAAGCACACAAAATGCCATATACTGAGTCGGATCCCTAGTAGGTCAAGATCAGTATTGTCTAGACTGACCAGCCCCTCCCCTGTGAGCCACAGCCCCTCCCCTGCTGTAAATGGAATAACCAGCAGCTTATCTTACAGGACTCTTGTAAGATTGCAATGTAGTATGAAAAACATCTTGAACACTTGCAATAGGCTATTCTGGTCATTATCTTAAGTACTAAGTCTTATTACTCCTTAATGTAGTTCTCTTATAAAGAAATAAATTAATGTCCCGTGTAGCGAGTGATAGCAGCCACAGCCTTACTAATCAACACCACCCTCTTTGGCAGCTGTTTGTTTGTTTGTTATAAGCTGCATGTAGAGCACTAATAATGCATTGTGGTTTGGGTGTTGTTGTTTTTTACAGTTTGTCTCAATCCCTTTTTTCCAGATTTCCTCAGAGGTCTATCTTTTTAGCCATATTAAAGGGAAAAAACATCAACAAGCAGTGAGAGAGAATAGCAGCATTCAAGGGCGGGAGCTTTCGGACGAAGAAGTGGTATGTACTGAAAGAGAAATCCTTTATTCCCCTCCTTCACTGTCTTTGCAGTTTCAGCTTGTTATCTAAATTGTAGTATTTTGCCAAAAAAATTAATCAATTCAATGACAAAATAAATTTGGGTCAGAAAAAATAGGTAGAACGGATGGATATTTTGGAGAATTGCAACATGGCCTGAAATTTTATGTATTTATTTAGAGTCTGACTTTCTTCCTCAAGGAGGATTACAAAAATTACCTATGCAAGGGTGACCGGAGGGTCTAGCATATGTTATGCTATTATATCTATCATAATAGGGTCTATTATATAAATATAATTAATAATAATAATAATAGCAGGAGGCCCTGTTTCTGTTTAGAATGCGCTCCTGCCAAGCCTAGAAAGATTCTTTTCACAACCAGGAACAATGAGCCAATTCGTTTTATTTATGTCATTTATAGTCTGCCTTTCTCACTGAGACTCAGGGCGGATTACACGGTATGAGTTAGTACAGTCAGTTTCAAGGACACTTCAATAAACAGTGTAATAGGATATAGAAATGTAAATTTGCAAAGATTTAAAACTAGCACAATACACAGAGCTGAAGAAATGCTGAAACAGAGCATTAGCAATTCTAAGACTGACGTATTAAATGACGTAACCTCCAACCGACTTGATTGCCTTTGTCGGAATAGTGAAAAGGTCCAGTAGCACCTTTAAGACTAACCAACTTTATTGTAGCATAAGCTTTCGAGAGCCACAGCTTTCTTCGTCATATGCATACAGAGAGCTGTGGTTCTCGAAAGCTTCTGCTACAATAAAGTTGGTTAGTTTTAAAGGTGCTACTGGACTATTTTTACTATTTTGCAACTACAGACTAACACGGCTACTCCTCTGGATCTTTGTCGGCATAGGGGAGATCTGAACTTAGCATTCCTTTTGCTCTGCTTTAGCTCTCAAGGAACTCAAGGAAGAGCTGATGTTGGAAAGCTTCCCTTTCATAAAACCTGTTTATTCATCAGACTATCCATCAGGTTTCCTCCAAGTAGCTCAGAGCAATGTGCATGCATCTCACCCCGCCCCCCCCCCCATTTAGCCTCACCAAAACCCTGCCAACTCCACTCTCCTGTGGAAGAGTGAGTAGCCGAAGATCATCTTCATGGGTGGCAGTTTGAATCCAGGTCACCTGTTCTTGCCCTCTAGACACTGCACCACACTAACTTTACTTTCCAACCCCTTTATCCACTAGCATATTCCTCCCCGAGGATGCATGTGACAGAGCAAGTATTGTTTAATTCTCACAAAACCACCGTGTGTTGTTGTACCTCCCGATCCTCTGGTTTTGCTCATATCAATAGCGTCCAAGCAGCCAATTCAATTCAACGACATTTCTCTGGTTTTGGTCATGGAGTATTTTTGAGCATTTTTATGTAAAAATATCGATGAACCTGAGGCTGATTTTTAAAAATTCTGGGCAGTGTTTGCATCTGTTGCCAATAATACATTAATGATTTGGATATTATTATTTTTACCTGTGTTTTTGAAAATTATGTGTGTATGAGTAAGGTTTCCACTTGTAGCTGGGTTCTGTTTTATTTTTAATCAATGGAGGTACCTGTGGTGAACACACTTAAAGTTATTGCTTGTCATTTCTGATGTCTCTCTATTAAATGGCCTTTCTCCTTTGACGTATAAGATTTTATTTATACTACCTCTGACCTAATAAAACTTCACCTTTGGCCTTCTGCACTTGACACTTCAGATAACATACACTTGATCTTTGACATATTTTGTTTTGAGCTCAGTAGGGATAATAGCCTCTTGTCTAGAAAGAAAATGTCATTGAATGGAACCTGGCCCCAGGATTTTCATCTCTTTTTAAAGCTACCATAAGAACCAATAAAATCTACTTGCCATAGATTACCAGAAAATCCTATTGGCAAAAATTTATTTGTATTTACTTCATTTGTAGCCTGTCTTTCTCACTGAGACTCAAGGCAGAGTACACAGTTAACACTGTGCAATAAGACCAGTATAAAACATAAAAGCAACAGCAAATAAAACTAGATCACCAAATGAGAGCGCAGTGCGCTAAGAACACTGCAATATGTTCAGTTGAAACAGTGTGATGTGTATAAACAACACAACAGAGCTGGATTTCAAAATTGCCAAACAGTGGAATAAATTAAAATGCAGTAAAACCGTGAAATACATACAAGCAATGAAAACTGTTCAGACATTGACGATGGACTCCTGAACAATTCCGCTTTACACAGTCTGCAAAATGGTAAAAGCCTGAGAGCGTTCCCTGTCAGAAGTTGGTGGGTTAGAAATGATCCTAAAAAAACCTCTTTGGAATCGAAATCAAAGTTGCTGTGTTAGAAAATGTTTGGGAATGTCACTTCCATGTTGTATCGATTGGATCGTTTTGCTGCCTGGAAAACAGCAGGCAATTTACCTGGGTACGTTCTGGGAGGCTTATTTTGCTTTTAGGCTTGAAAGTTGGCCAGAGATGGTATAACGGAGGCTCCAGAACACAAATAATGGGAACTGAGAGGCAATTAATCCCTCCCCGAGCTTTCCATCATCCTAGCCCAGCAAAGAAACACAGCCTTATTATCACACAGCCTGACCAGTGGTGGCTTCTTTCCTTTCTTCATTTCCTTTCTTCATTGTATTTATGCTGATATGTTCTAGTAATCCTCTAGTAATGTTGCCTTTGTACATTAACTTCGCTCCTGAACACTGCAGGAGAAACAGAATGGGCTGTGGTGCACAGGTGCCCTATGCATTAGGAAGTCCCTTATCTCATGAAGGGAGCTTTGACCCTTGAAAGCGTATGTGCTGAAAATCTTGTACTGGACTCAGGCCCTGCTGTTCTACTGCTGACCTACACAGCTATCTACTTGAAGACCCTAGTATGAATCTTACTTATAAAATGGTCTTATTTCTTAACCTCAGCCCCGCCCCCCCATCTGCAATAAGGGGCTGAATTACGCCCTCTGGCCCTTGTCTTCCAGTGAGCAGATGGTGGGAAAGACCACACAAGGAGAATTTTCTTCATTATGCACCTGCTTTCTGTATCCACTTTTGACTTAGACAAAAGAGATTTCCCAAGGTGCATGGTCCAAAGGGGGAAGGGAAAGGAATGGTGGCTAGAACTGGCAACTCTCCACTCATCCGTAGTATCAGATGTCAGGAGCTTGACTCTTGAAAGCTTGTATCCTCGAAATCTTGTTGGTCTTTATGATGCCAGTGGACTTGAATCTTGCTGTTCTCCTTCAGACCAGCACTGTCTCCACTTGTTGATATGTTGTGTGTCACACAGCCTCTACTTGGGTAAGATGTCAGTTCATGCTCGCATCTCATGGAGCGCCGCGGAATCCCCTTTCAGACCTCCCTCCATCATAGTTCTGCTGGGAAGAGGTCGGCTCTTGCATGGCGAAGAGACGGAACGGACGGCAGCACTGTTATTTGTCAGAGTGCATTACTTGTAAATAAACCATAATTCATTTAACATTTAAGAAGTAATCCTTAAAAACATGCAGTTTATCAGGAAAAACAAGGACCAGCAGGTATTACACAGCTCTGCAGGCAGCTGTTTACCATTCCACTCGCCCGAATAGCTGAAGTGCAGCCCGTCAGTAGCAACAAGGGTAACTTTCTGGAGCACAGAAATTCTGTTGAAATCAGCGTCTTAATGAATGAATGAGAATGCACTTAGTGTAAAAAATGAAGTTCTAATGGAGAGGTTGATTAAAGTAATTGATCTAAATGAAAGGCTAAATCTAAATGATTTGTCCTGATCAAAATCAATCCACTCTGGCAGTCGGAACGCCTGAACTTTACCTAAGGAGTAATTACACTGTGAGTAAATGGTTGAGCAGACAAACAGTTGTTTTTCTATCACAGCTTTGTTGATCGTAAAAGAAGGGCTTTGTTATTGTGTCCAGGAGAGAGGGTTCTTGCTCTAAGGATCTTGTTTGATACTTGTTGAAGATATTCCAGTGAGCTAGTTTTATTTTATTTTTTTTATTTATGTCATTTATAGTCCGCCTTTCTCACTGAGACTCAAAGCGGATTACCTAGTATGAGGTTAGTACAATCAATATCAAGGACATTTCCATACAGTGTCAAGGACATTTCCACAAACAATATCATAGGACAAATAAATACAAGTTTACAAAGACATAGCATTAGCAAGGATCCAATACGGAACTGAAGAATTGCTGAAACGGAACATAATCAATTCGAGAGCTGTTCAGATGAGCAAAGCTGCCGTGGAGGGACATAGGGAGGGAGGCGGTCCCGTAGGTCTGCCGGGCCAAGGCCGTGCAGAGCTTTGTATGTAATAACTAATACCTTGAATTGAGCACGGTGACTGACAGGTAGCCAATGGAGTGACTGTAGGATGGGAGTGATGTCCATGCTCCTGCTAACAGTCGAGCTGCAGCATTTTATACCAACTGGAGCCTCATAGTTAACTTAGATGGGAGACCAATGCACAGTGCAAAGTTCTTTCTTTGACATTTTGTACTTGGGTATTTATTACCAGAGTACAAGATATAAAGTGGGAATGTATATGGTATCTCATTATCGTGTGTGTGTGTGTGTAAACCTATAACGCTACTGTATACTGAGCCAGATGTTTCACTTGTTGAGCTCAGTTCTTCTGCTTTGACTGACAGCAGCTCTCCAAAGTCTCTGGTGGATTAAAGTATTTACTGGCATCTGTTAGCTGAGGTCCTTTGAACTAGAGGTGTTTAAGGCTGAACCGGGGACCTTCTTCTTTCAAAGTATGTTATCTACCAAAGTTGACCTCTTCCCACGTAAGAGTTGAGGAGGTTACGTTCCATATGTTCTCTCGGAGCTCATGGGCAGGCAAGATGTGCGTGCAGCAGTAAAAATCTGGCCGCGATAAATTGCATACATGGAGAAGACCGCTGACCTGTCTCTCTGATGGCGCATTGCTTTATCTAAAATGTTTTCTAAAATTTCTAGTGCGTGAATCAGATTTGAATGGATTTTACAGTATTTGTATCCTGTCCTTTCGGGGCAGGGAATTTTAAGGGGGAAGGGGAGAAGGGCTCACAAAAATGCAGTGATAAAGCATCTGTTTTAAAAAAAATTCTAATAAGCAGCACTTAAAGGGAAAGCAGGGGTATAAAGCATCACAGTGATTGAAAATTCTGGACCTGCGGCATGTTGTTCCACAAGAAACCAAGCAAGTGTTTCTTGGGCAGGCTTTCCACCACGGCTAGGGTACCGCTGCAGAAAAGACCATGTTGCAACCTGCTGAAGGCAGGGAATGCAGACAACGGCCTCATTTAAAATTCTTGGAGAGGGCAGTCCTTCAGGTTTCCTGATCCCAAACCAGATCAAGGCAAAAACCAGAACTTTAAATTGTCTTTGGAAAGTTCATCAAAGGGCTTTCAACATTGGAAGGATATGAAAACCAGCGGCCTGTAGTGGTTGGACTAAGATTGAGGAGACCTGAGTTTAAATCTGCACTCTGGTTATGACTTTGGGCCAGTTACACTCTCTCAGCCTGAAGTTCCGTAGAGGAAGGGTGAGATAAAAATGTTCCGGTTGAGAGATTCGAGTCAGCAGTCTAGTTGCTGAGATGCACAAAATCCACCTCTTCAATTTCAAATGCATTAGGATAATTATAAATGCGTTAAAACGATAAACTGGGATTTATGTAAACTTTAGATGCATCAGGCGTAGTGGGGAAACCCATAAATGCTTCTGCCTTGAGTTCCATTGATGGATCCAAAGCAGAGGTTCCATTAACTTTTGTTATTTATTTTGGTCATTTTTCTTTCCCTGTAAGCCATTTTATGTAAAATAGCTTCCTTGTTCAAAATCCCTTCTGGCTTCATGACAATTTCTGGGTTTCCGAAAATAGTGTTTCATGATTCCATTTTCTTTTACAAGCCGTTTGTGATTGTTAATAGAACCATGAGTATAACGTAACTCTTGCTTTATCTAGAGCATGTTTGTGATATTGAATGCTACAAGTTATCTTTTTGTTAAGTGTACAGAGAAGTGGTTTCATTTTAAAAAGTATGCTGTAGAGGGGATCTCTAAGGACTGCTAGTATGAGTAATTTTGTCTGTGAGCGTTGTTTGAAACTTTTTTGAACCTTTAGAGCTGATTGCTGTTAGTTCTAGCAGGTTGCTGTCTATTCTAGCACACTGCTATGTCCTAATCCAATGTTGGAGATATTGGCTTGGATACAGTATTGTGCAGGCAGAAACATAAATGGACTTATTCAAAATCTTGTTCAACTCCTAGCTCTTTTCCCCATATATGTTATAATTCCCCAAAATTACTTGCACAAGATCTTGCGAGTGGAGAGGATATAGTAAGTTTGACTTAGTGCAAGAGCAGAAAAAGCTCTTGCACAAGCCCAAATTTTGTGCTGGATCCAATCCATAAATTTAGGGGATGATTGCCCAGCTTCTCTGAAGTCCGCTGAACCATTCTCTTCCTCTGTCATTAAAGCCAGAAGGTCTTAACGCTCATCTTGAAACTCTTAGGTGAGGATGCAGTTATTCAGGGATCATACCTGAGAAATGCCCACCACAGCCACTCTAGTAGGCCATTCCAGAGGACTGAACCTACCTCAGAGACAGCCTGCTGCCTAAGTGTTGCCATGTAGAAATGACAAGCCAAAAAAATCTTTATATAATTTGTGGGAACAGCCAACTTGCTCCGAGACATCTCTTTTAACTAGGAACTGTTTATCTGTAGAAAATTTGGCAGAGCAAAACAGTACTGTCCAACATCAAAACACTGCTTTTAATCCAACTTAGGGTTGCCAACTCTCTGTTGGGAATTCCTGGAGATTCGGGGTGGAGCTTAGAGAGGGACCTCAGCAGGGTCCCTCTCTAAGCCCATCCTCCAGAGCCACCGTTTTCTCCAGGGGACCTGATCTCTTTCATCTGGAGATCAGTTTTGGGAGATCTCCAAGTCCCACCTGCAGGTTGACAACCCTGTTCTAGCTGCTTCTTTTTTTTTTTAGTCCAACTCTTCCTGTGTCCTTCAGATGAAAGCAGTGACTGGCTACTGCAGTATGTATCTTGCTGATCCAAAGAACTGCAGAACTATTGCAAAGCTACCATAAAGAAAACTATTTAAAATTGCCATAAGATACATTGGCCCAAGTTTAGTAGAAGGTTGCATTTAAGTGAAGATAACTCTGGGTTCCAGTCATTGCCTTCATTGGAGACTAATCAGTAAGTGGAGCTCTTTTGTAAAAAAAAAATACTTTTTGCAGAAGTATGATTAAAGCAGCTCATAGAAGAAAATGATTCTGCTGTAGGGCCAAGAAATACTTGCATACCATCTTCTGTTTGTTGGTGTTTCTCTTCCTTACATTATCACTTGGAGTGACGTGGTTTGCAGCATTAAACTCTTGTGAATAGTGCAAATTATATCACCTGCTGCAAATATTAGACATGTAGGTGTACGTGGGGGGGGGTGTAGCATAGTGTGGCAAACTGCAGTCTTTGTAGTGTCCTGTGGACATCTGACACCTTCCCGAGCTACTGGTTGAACCTCTTTTTCACACATTAGATATTAGACCCGGCCCCTGCTCTAATCCTGCTCTTTGATCTGTTCTTTGGAGAAGTGACAAGTGATTAGTGATGCAACGTGTTATTACTCTAGTTTTATTTAGATGCGTTCCAAGGATGAAGTTTGAGATTAATCTGAAAGCCGAGACCTCTGAGAAACCTTTTTTGCGCAGCAGTCTGAGTCTGACCTGCGTGGCATATTCTGTAGCCAATACCACGCTGTGCATAATGAAAGCTCTTTCCCATTCAGACACACACACACACACACATGGAGAAAGGTGAATGAATGAGTGCGCTGAATTCTTATCATTGGTGATAGAGATGTCTGTTCAATCGCAGATTAGAGCAGCCAAGAGCCTCTGCCTCATTCATGATTCCTAACTAACAGACAGTGAGCTTACTGTGCCTCAGCCCAGAGGGATGAAGCGTCACCTTATATTTGAAGGCAGCCACCACATGAAGGCATACCTTTCAAAAGGGAGGATTAATGTCTCCTTCCTTCTGCTGTCAGAAGAAACAATACATAGGTGGTAACGCCAGTCAGCACAGTCAAGGTTGGCAAGCTAAGAGGATGGCATACATGGTTGTTGCTAGCTGTCTCATAACTTGGAACAGCAGGGCTTGGGTACCAGTGTTCTCTGTACCAGTACGATGTAGCAGTTAGAGCACTGGGCTAGGATATGGGAGACCCGAGTTGAAATTCTCACTCTGCTTTGGGTGACCTTTGCGCAGCTCACAAACGAAATCGTATCCTACAGAGAAGGGCAGAAGTCTTTTAACTAGCTTCTCTTAAAAGGTACTGCAGAATATCTTTTGTTCTCACTGTCTGTGCATGTATCAGTATATTAGAACTGAAGATCACATCCGAGCGTTCGTACTCCAAGAGGCTGGGCTCTGTGTAAACCCCGCTCTAACAATGCAATCTGATGCAGAGCTGTTACAGTCCCAGCCCCAGGGCTTTTTTTCAGCTGGAACGTGGTAGAACGAAGTTCCAGCACCTCTTGAGAATGGTCACATGGCCGGTGGCCCTGCCCCCTGATCTCCAGACAGAGGGGAGTTTAGCTTGCCCTCCACGCAATCTAAACTCCCCTCTGTCTGGAGATCAGGGCGTGGTGCCACTGGCCATGTGACCATTTTCGCCACGGGCGATTTAAACTTTAAAAATCTCCCCCTTTGTTCCAGCTGATGTCATTGTGATGGTCCTGGGAGCATGTCAGGTGACATCATTGTGTGGTCCTGGGAGCATGCACGCACTTTGTGCACACGCATGTGGTAACAGGGGCACCACCTCCTGCCAAAAGTTGCCCCCTGTGCTGGCAACCCACTGAGTTCCACCGCCTCTTTTCCCAGAAAAAAAGCCCTACCCGGCCCACTGGTTTCAACACATTTATATTGGAGTCACTCTGCATAGGAATAAGCACAATAAGGAAGCCTAAAGCATTTGGGTACTGGCAATTAGGCTTATTTAGCGTTTCAGCAACAAGCTGGCTTTTGAGTTTCACAGAACTCTTCTGGGTCAGTCCAGCATCTTTTCCTTTTATAAAACACCAAGCTGAGGGAGAGTTCTGTGCAACTGCTTTAGTGTGTTGTGGCAAAGAGATTACAATGCTGTTCCTGTGTGGATCTGGGTCTGCAGAGATCCTAGTTCCTAGCACAACCTTTACGTGGAGACTGAACAAGAATGCGAACTTGCCCTGAGCTTAGAGTGATTCCATTATTTCTCTTGTGTGATGTGCATGGACAGGCTATTCATAAGTCAACAGGCATTTCCTCCTTATCTAGAACTAATAGATAGTGATTTATTTCTTTTTAGTGTGGGGGACGGGGATGCTGAATCTAAAGCCAGTGGAAATACACTGAGCATCCACGACTCCCTGTGACTCCCATTGAACCCAAGTATATATAAGCAAATTACTTACTGTAGTAGCCCAGGTGAGCCTGATCTCATTAGAGCTCAGAAGCTAAACAGGGTTGCCCTTGGTTAGTAATTGGATGGGAGACAGAGGCAGGCAATGGCAAACCACCTCTGTTAGTCTCTTGTCATGAAACCCCCACCTGGGGTTGCTATAAGTCAGCCATGACTTCAGGGCACTTTCCACCACCGTGGAAATCATAAGACCCACGGTGACCAATATTGGACAATATCAGAATATTGTCCTGCTAGCCCACCCCTACCCCATGGTGGCCTTGGAAACATAACATATCCATGTTAAGTGGAGGTTTTTAATTGAGTTTTATTCATTTATTATTCTTTATTTAAAGGATTTTTACCCCATCTTTTTGCCCTCGCAGTGCTACCAAGGCAGCTGACTAATTAAAACATACAGATTAAATTCTCAGCTTAAAAGCCATTAAAACCGGCACGTAAATAAGTCATTAAAACCATCATTAGGCCAGAACTTAAAATATATACAAAAGACAGAAACAACAGTTGAAACATTGGGGAGAGAGGAAGGATCCTTGAGGGAATGTGGCGCAAAACAAAAAAGTCTTCATCTGCTGGCAGAAGGCAGCAACGGAAGCGAATCTCCCTGGGGAGAGAGTTCCAGCGTTTTGGTGCCACGTCTGAGGAGGCCCTGTCCCAAGTTGCCACCAGCCTAATCTCAGAAGGCAGGGTCACTTGAAGCAGGGCTTCCAAAGATGACCGCAGTGGTCGGGATAGGTTCATAAGGGACTAGGCAGTAGTCCTTCAGGTATGTTGGTTCCTAACCATGTAGGGCTTCAAAAGTCAGCACCAAAATCACGCCCAGAAACGGACTGGGAGCCAGTGTAGATAGGCCAAGACTGGAGCAATGTGTTTCCTGCGACCCACTCCAGTCCACATCCTGGTTGCAGCGTTCTGCAACCCCCCCCCCCAAACTACAAACCTGCTCCTTATATGGAGTTCTGTGGACTGTCTTTTTCCATCATTTTGCTTTCCTGACAAGGTACAGGAAATATCTTTAGCTTGCTGTTTTGTTTATTGTTTCAATGTTTTTCATTGTGTGAGTTTTATAAGACTTTATTGTATTTAATTTTAATGTTACCCACCTTGGGTCCTAACTTCATCAGGAGCAAGGAAGGCATATCAATATTTAAAGTTCACCAACTTATTAGTGCCGCGCCGCCCCCCCAGATGTGTATTTATGGTGTTGTTTAATTGCTTTAAATACTTAATATATATATTTGTATTTTAAACGCTGTTTTTAATGTTGGAAGTGTTTTACTGTTTGACATGTTTTAATGTTTTGATGTTCGCTGCCTTGGGGATGAAAGGCAACATAAACATGGATTAAATAAACAAATAAAATTCCACATTGTGCTTTTAAGTGTTTTAGCTTGTTGCCATTTATCTCAATGCTGTTGGGTTGCTGCTGCTGCTGCTTTTAGGTTTTTAATGCTTTTACTGCTACTTTTAAAATTCTTTATTATTGAATGCTAATTCTTTAAATTACCTTAATTGGTTTTTAATAATTGTTTGGGTCAGCCACTTCTGGGTCCTTGAGGCAGAGGTAGTATTTTAGAAGCAGATAAAATAAAACAATCCATTGGTTTCCCTGCTTTCCCCAGGAGCACCTGTCATTAAAGAAGTACATTGTGGATATCGTAGTAGAAAGCTCAGTCCCGACAGAGCCCTCGAAAGATGGCGAGGAGCGCCAGAAAACCAAAAAGAAGGCCAAGAAGCTAAAGGCACGGATGAGCTCAAGGTAGTGAAAAAAATGCACGTTTTTTTAAAAAATAATTTTGTCCTTCAAAAATGCTGTGAACATCTTTAAAAAAAAACTTTCAAGTTATTTGCTTCAGGAACATCTTTGAAAATAACCCCGATGCGCCTAATTTATGGCCACTTTCTCTGATTGAGGAAGAAAACGGAGTATCGATCCGGAGACCCAGTTTTCACCTGTTAAGAGCTTTCCCCGTAATTGGATGCCAGATCCCTGCCAAAACTGTAGCCTCTTCTCGCATACAATGGTATGTTTAAGTATGTGTAAACCAGGCCTATTTTTCTTCTGAGCTATTGATTTTTGAAATGAAGTATCAAAGAAAATCAATAGTAATCAACAAATAGAAGCCAGGCGGCTGGCGTGTCAAATCCCCTGGCTGGCTTTAATCAATTTTGTTGCCTGCCACACAACATGGGAAAAGTTAGAAATATCTTGGCATGGAAAGTGAGTTGTCAGACCTGCCGTTTATCATGGGACCTAAAATGTGACATCCCACAGATCAGATACACAATGAGGGGCATCGCTGTGTCATGGAGCTGCGGCGCACATCTCGGATCCGAGACGTTCCCTCGTCGGAGGTTATTGCCACTCCAGCACAATTTGTCATTGATGTTGTTCTTTAAACGACTTCCTATTCACAGGATTCTTTTCACTTACTTGAAATCCATTAAGAGCAACGAAATATTGCCACTGCGTTTAATTGTCAAAGGACTGGGCCCAAAACCAGTTTGATCACTTAATTATTGTGGCTTTAGCAGTTGCTATTATATTGTTTAAAAAAGTGTTGCATTTGTGCAGCCGGTGTCCTCACCTTTTCAATTTACGTCCATTCCTTTCTTTCAGCCTTTCATTCTTTCTCTCGTTGTTTGGCATTTCAAACAGGCTTACCATTTAGCATGCGTCATTGCAGAGATTGTGCAATAACTTCTAGATACTTTAGCATGTTAGTAAGTATTTGCTGTTGCAGGGCAGTGTTAAAGACAGCATCCCTGAGCATATTTATATTCCAGACGACTTTGCAGCACAAAGAAATGGCTGCAAAGTATAGCCCAATGGTGTGTGTGTGTGTGTGTGTGTGTGTTTTGGAATAAATAATAATTTAGGAGCCTGCAAAGAAATCCCATGAGATGAAGAACAGGGAACAAGCCAAGTCTCGCCTCCAAAATATGATCAGCTATTAGGAGCCCAAGCGAATTTCTTAATTATTCTGTTTTCCTTTTCTTTGACAAATGCAACTAGTGCAAAACCGTAGTCCCTGGTCTGTTGTTTCTGGAGAGCAGTCCTCATCAAGCTGTTTTGGGGTAGGGGTTCAAATTTAAAAATTGTAATACCCTTCTACATCCCTGGAGGGACCCCCCCCCAAGTACGTAGTTTGTAAGTGGTCCTGATTTTTTAGTCATGATGGGTACCCAAATACCAACATTGTCATGAGTGGTTAACATTTGCCATTGACTGCATTTTGCACATGTCATCACAGTGGACTTTACCTCCACCCTGTAAGGTAGGCCATTCTTAGCCTGTTATTTCTGATAGAGCAATATTGAGCTTGTAATCAAGATGAGATTTGAACTGGTGACCTCCCAGCATGTTCTTTTAGTCCCGCAACACCAGATCCCCTTCTTAGCGATCCATTTCATTTTTAGTGTCGGCGTCTAATCAAA
Organism: Eublepharis macularius; assembly: GCF_028583425.1. NCBI lineage: Eukaryota > Metazoa > Chordata > Lepidosauria > Squamata > Eublepharidae > Eublepharis > Eublepharis macularius. Next base: position 34,674,226 of record NC_072807.1, on the reverse strand, counting down.
TTGTTGTTCGGGGTCTGTTAATTTTGAGCAGAAAACGTAGTTTATATGAAACAATACAGACAAATCACCATAATTCATGTTCAGCTATAAATCCTCGGAAGAGAACAACGCAAGGGTCGTGGCTTTGTCCAGCAGGAAAAATTAAACAATGCTTGTTCTTCCAAAGGAGCCACCGTGTAGGACATTGACTGGTGTCCTACTGTTCTGTGCAGTCAGGTTTAAAGATCTTCCTCCAGCCTAGGGAGACTTGCTCCAATGGAAGTCATTTTTCCTCTGGCAGAAATGCCATTTCCATCCGAGGAAGTTTTCTCAGGCTGAAGAAAGGCTTCCAGCTGGGCTGGACGACATGGTAGAGTATGAGCCATTCGTTTTAGAGATTCATGTATTGCTTTTCTGCCTGAAGTCCTATTAAATATTGTAGATACTAAAGGAGACGTTGCCCATACCCCCCGATCAATTAGGGAAGTAATAGTAAATGCAGCATTTAACAGCGAAATCCTAACCAGAGTTACTCCAGTTATGAGCCCGTTGACTTCAGTGGGCTCAGAACGGAGTAACACTCTGGTTAGGATTTCGCTGCAAGTCTCTCCTTTCAGTTTGAAGTGCTGCCTAGTGCACATGAACTGTTACATGTCTGAGAAATTGTTATCTAAATTGGGAAATAGTTGGAGATTGTTCCTTTGGTTGCTAGCTAGAGTTTAGATTTAAAGATGTCAGCTAACTGGAAGTATGTAAAAAGAGCAAAACAGCCACTCTTAAATCCATCTAGCATTTTACATTTGGAAGCCACTTATTTTGACGTGCATCTGAATCGTCCGTACACCTTTAATTTTAAGACTATCTTGATATAAGACTTACCTAGCTCAAGAAGTCAAAATTTGTAAGTAATTTGGAAATTAAGATATACAAAAATTGCAAAGAAACGTCTCAATATGCTCAAGCGGGTTTTTATTACTGGGCAAGTTGTTAGATCTTAAATCAGAATTGAAATGTGAAAGTGACAGAGGTGAAGGAAGGGACAAACTGTAATCAGTAAGATTATCTGTTTTCTTAAAGAAATTTCCTTGCTCTTATTAATAATATTTATAACCCTAAGCCATTAAGCAGGTACCGTTGTCGCTGATATATAGCAAAGTAAATGATTCCATATTAACGTGTCTGCGATGCACTGCAAACAGTGCATAGCTGATTGGTGGCTGGTGAAAACTAAATTATAAACGGAAGACACACGTCTTGGTGCTGATGGAATTGCCCACTTTGTGTGTAAGTTAGTGCGTATTAAACTCCCCAGTTTCCAAAAATGGATTTGGACGTTTTAGTTCAGTGGCTAATTGCTTTGCTTCGTTAATTTCAGATAGCATTGCTTTTTTTTTCATTGTCTACAAAGAGTATTTAGAAATGTACTCACCCTTTTTAAACAATGTAAATTGAAGAAAAATGGATCGAAAACAGTCACGTGTATCATCAGCCCCCAAAAATGTTTTCAACCAAACAAGTCTCCTTTGCGTTAATCCTACTGTTGGATAGGGAACTGGTGCTAGGTAGGCGAAGACAGAGTTTGTACTGAGTATCTTGGGTTAGCCAACAAATAGCTTACGATGTACCATCCAGCCAGTCGAAGGAAAACGATGAGCTATATCAGAGAGGTAATTAAGGGAGAAAAGATAGCCTGGGGCTTCTGCCTTGGTGGAGGGTAAATATTTGCAGAATGTACAAAAGCCACTTCTGGCCGCCGACCTTGTGCAAACTTGAAAATCAACTTCCGTGCTTGCCATTCTAATGTCTCTTTCTGAATCCTTCCTTTCTCCTCTTAAATAAAGTTCAGGCTTTTCATCCCCGTCTTAAAAGCTTTTCATATTTTTGCCTCTCCCTACTCAGCCACCCATGTCTGTCTGTCTGGTACAGCCAGAATGTAAAAAGGCTTGCGCCATTCCTTCAAACAAAGAGTAAATAAGTGTCATTCAGTCCCTCCTGCATAACATCAAAGGAGGAAGTCTTGAAGGAACACTAATGAGTATGTAATTAGGACTTCTAAAGCTGTAATGCTGTGTATGGGTAGGGAACATGGCTGAAGCTTCTTCACTCAGCCAGTGTCCTCGATACTGCATGTTCTAAAATTCTGCACTTTTTGGTTCTGTAATGTTCTCCCAATATTAGCTGTTTGTAAAGGGTTGGGTAAAAGAAACAAAAATCCAGCAGCACTTTAAAGACTAACAACATTTCAGTATCAGCTTTTGTGAGCTACAGTTCACTCCTTCAGATGTGTGGAGATAACTTCTTAAGGGGGAAGATCACAGGGTGGAAGGAGGAGTTAAGGCAGAGAGTGAATTCCATTGATGTTGACGATGACGATGATGATGATGATTTTATATATTGCCCTTCTGGGCAGCTTAGTGCCAGACAGATCAAGATGGGTAGCCGCGTTTGTCTGTAGCAGTGGAAAAGAGCAAGAGTCCAGTAGCACCTATAAGACTAACAAAATTTATGGTAGAGTATGAGCTTTCATGAGTCGTAAGCTCACTTCTCAGTGCTGTGACTCACAAAAGCCCATACTCTACACAAATTTTGTTAGTCTTATAGGTGCTACTGGACTCTTGCTTAGTGCCAGAGTCAGTGTTGTTATTACCCCCCACCTATTCAGCTGAGGAGCTGGGGCTGAGGGGAGTGGCTTACCCAAGGCCACCTGCAAAATCCATGGTGGTAGTGGGGGTCAAATTAGCAAAGTGCTGATTCGTAGCCTAGCCACTTAACCACTATGCTACAGCAGCCCTCAAGTGACATAACAGACCTTCAAGTTCAAGTCCATGGGGAGGAGAAAAGTTAGAAACAGTAGGCGTGAATCTATCCACATCTAAAAGACCGCTTTCTCCTACATGAACCCACTTGGACACATAGGGAATAATCACAGGTCTTTCCGCACGTACCTCTGTTGAGTGTGGTGAGGTGGGTGGTTTTGTAACAGAAGGGTCTTTTATGTATTGTCGAAGGCTTTCATGGCCAGAGAACGATGGTTGTTGTGGATTTTCCGGGCTGTATCGCCGTATTGCCAAGACCACAGCGATACAGCCCGGAAAATCCACAACAACCAGAAGGGTCTTTTCTTTGGGGGTGCCGAGTTTATGGGTTGCGTGGCCAAGGGATGCTCCTTGTTGATGTTTCATCACAAAACTAAATCCATGCTTGTTCTGTGGGCTTTTGGCTCTTGAGTTTGTTGCTCTTCGGTTGATGAAGTTCTGCTCCAATTGTGTGCGCTTTGGTTTGTGTTTATTTTTCATGGAGCAGGTTGCTCTTTTGGGTTTGTGTGATTTTAACTGTGTTGGTCTCCCCTCTCTTATTTCCCCCAGTATGTTGACTACAAGCCACCCTGGGGATCCTCAAGGGTGGGATGGAACCAGGAGTATTAAATAAGTTACACTACGGGTCACTTAACAATAGTTAATCACACCAGGATGAAGAATTGTGCATTCTCCTTCCCTTCTCTAATGCCCTATACCACCTTTAACCTGCAGTTGAGTGTCACTTCAGCAACAACTTCAACCAGAGTTTTTAAGCAGTCAGTTGCACCATTTCTGTACTTGTCCCTGGCTTCATTGATTTCGGTTATCTATTGTCTGGTGGAAAATATGAATGACCTCAGGAATTATGTAATAGTTTATTGAATTAATGCAGCTGTCTTGAGTGTTCCATCTGTCAAATTCATCACAATAGCACTTTCTCTCAATTTTTTTTTAAAAAAACTGATTACCTAACTGAGCTTTGGCAGACACATCGTTCTGTAACTATTCTTCTATGATTGTTCCAGTCTTGGTTGTTGGTTACCCAAGGTCATACATGAAGCCCAGTTCTTGACGTACATCTAGTAAATAGAACATTGCCGTGCCTTCATAGTGGTCCAGAGAATGTCTTCAACCTTTCCAAACCTGGGACTCACCTTTAATCCCCAAATGATAGCACTAGACCTTCTGAACCACAGTAAGCACAAGGCAGGAAGGGATGCAGGAGTTACACACTTAGTGGTGTTGGCCAAGACGGTGGGCAGCAGTCCAAGAAAGCTGAGAATAGGGAATGCAAACCAAGAGGTGTACCTCAGTGAGGAGCAAGCCAAGGGCCGGAATCATGGAGGAACCCTCTCCATTGCTGAGTTAACCTCTTGAAACTGAAAGTAGCAATAGTCATTTTCTTCTAGCAAGCTTCCCCCAAATAGAAGTTGTTTACCAGGAGACGCGGTGCTCACTCTCTGGTATGCTATTTCCATTTTAGTCTGCGAGAGCTTTCTTATCCTAAACATCTAGTGCTGTCCAGAAATTCAGCAACCTTTTCAATGCATTCTAGCTTGATACAGGGCAGTGGTTCTCAAACGGTTGCAATCGAGAATGAATGGAGCCCTCCCCTAATGTAGAGAGGAACTAAATTCGGCTCTCGAGATCGTCTAATAACTTTTTTTCTTGGTTGCAACAGCAGTTCCAAAATAGTTTGCAAATATTTCCCAGGTGTGCCAAATACCACATTGGGATTTGCCTAGAAAAAGAAATGAACTAACTGAAGATAGTATTCCAGAGAGGCTGGAAACGCCATTTGGAAGCCTCGACAAAATCTGTGTTCAAAGATAGAAGTCAAGGCTGCACTTTCGGGTGGCTTCTCAGGGTGCTACTGGACCCAAATCTTGCTCTTCTACCACAGTCCTACACAGCTAACCACTTGAAACTAAGTTAAACTAAATCTCTCTTATAGCTAGGAGCCATACAGTTCCTTTCTTCTTTATATTTTGGTAACTGATTGGTGTGATCTTTTGGCTTTTGTTGGACGATTCTGTTTTGCATTTGGGCTTACGAATATTTTTCAGTTTTGTGATTTTAACATTGATTTTATACATGGTTGAAGTCTTTTACTCACATCTCCTTGAACCGTGGAGAGAGGGTGACAGTCTACAAGCACTTAAATAAACGAGCAGCCCAAGAACAGTTTTGAACATGAAAACAAAACATTTTTGCTGAAGTTCCTACGTTGAGTTTTGTTTGCATGGCATGACTGACAGCGATAAGGTATTTTAAAGGAATTGGCTTATTACCTTTCATTACCTTGTGGGCAAGAATTACGATTGCAAGGTTGCCTGCATCAGCGAGGTATCTTCTGAGCTTAGTTTTGCCAGACCCGTTCAACCCTGGCACGTCATTCCACTGGATGGACAGGCAGTGGTTATCATCTTTTGGTCCCAAGTTAATTCCAGGCCCAGTTAAGCAGCGTCAAAAGAAACATTGTCTCCGTCTCCAGCATGTCGGCACATAGCCAACACAAGCTCGAATACTTTTAATTGTCTGGACAAGTTTGTACAGCCAACTTCTGCTTGCCTTTCCCTAAAGCAAAACCGAATTCATAGGTGGCTTTGTGTGGTTGTGTGCAGAAAATTTGCATGATACCTACATTAGTAGTATTCAATCATTAAATGTTAATGAGACCTGAATAAATACGGGGTCACATTGGCATGAACAAGTCCCTTGGGTGCAGGGAGCCCTCCACCAGCACACAAGTATTTTACGTTGACTGACGTCTCCTTGCGGCGCCAGAATGCACCAACACCAATGGAACAGCCTAACAACAGCCAGTTCTGTCTTTTGGTTGGTTATGATGGAATCGGCACCCACTTTGGAAAATGTTTTCAAATTAAGTACTTTGATAATTAAATAAATTTATGTACCGTTCCGTTAAAGTCGGATCAAAGTCTGTGTCCAACTTCTGTAGCTAACGGTGTTGACAAAGAAAACTGCCTTAAAATTAATCATGTTTTCGTAAGCAATGGGGGGGGCGCTCAGCCCCTGCACCCTTTTTGTTTGCAACTGGTTGGCTACTGTATGAAAAAGGACCGCCGGTCTGTTCCAGCAGGGCACCTCTTATGTTCTTACTCACAAACTTCTTTTTCATTTAATGTGTATTATATATACAAGACAAAAAGACTGATATGCAGAGTAGTAGGATGTAGTTTGTATAAATGTTAAGCAAGATTTTTTTCCCCCTTTAGGGCCAAGGAGTACGAAAGTGTCATGGAAGCAAAAAACACCTCCTCTGAATCCCCGTATAAAGCAAAGTAAGCATTTGTGATCTTTCAAATTCGGCCTAGAACAGCGAGTTTAAAATAGTGTTACTAGATGGCACATCTCTCAGAAGGTGAAGTGACAGACACGTAGGGCGAGAGGGAGAATGCCTGCAATGTTGAATATTTTAACATGTCTTTATATTGATAAGATGCTTCTTTTCTGTCTCGTGAAATTGCATTAATACCGCGAACATATGTTTTAAAATAAGTAGATTTATAACATACCTATAATTTTAAGGGGGGGGGGGGAACCCATCAGATTGTGATACCTAATCCACGAGTGCACTGTGGGAAGAAAGGGGGTTTACTTGCAACATTAGCTCTTGTGTTTCCAAAGGCCTTGGTCGGTCGCTCGCTCAGTTCACATGTGACCATGGTTTGGCACCAGATCTGTATCAGCTCTATATAATTTAAAGCTAAGCATGGAATCCACATTTTACTAGAGGCTTAATAGTATTTTTCGTTTTCCTTCCGCTGGCAAGCCCATTCTGGACCTCAGCTGGTATAAATCTAAGCTAAGTCCCATGGAGCGGTGCCAGGACAGACCAGCTTCTTGGCCACGCTGCCTTTATTCATCCACTGGTGGAAAGGGGCAAAGAGTGGCGGAGATGAAATAATTACAGTCTGTATTCTGTGGTGCAGCTGTAATCTCCGTGCAGCAGTGGTATTTTTTCTCTCTGCTAATGAACAATCAGAAATAATGTAATATTGTGGTTCCATTCATTTTAGGTTCCCAGACAGCATGATATACGCGGGGAATAAAATGATAACACGTTTCAGTTTCACGAGCTTCAGATGAGGAGGGTCAGTAGCTCAGTGGTAGGGCACATGGTTTGCTTTTAAAAAGTCACAGGATCCGTCCCTGCAACTTCCAGTTTAAGCATGTCTGAATCTCAGGTGAATTGGGAACCGGGCCAGCAGACAGGATTCTCCAACCTTCCAAATATCAGTTTTCCTTATATTTTTAGCTACGTACACAAGATTTCTATGTGATACTAAGGAGAACCCATTGGACGATAGACCAACTTCATGCACTTACATGGCTTCTAGAGGCTCTGTACCACTGATACTCACACAGTGAGTTAGGAACCGCATGTGGCTCTTCAATACAACCATTGGCCCATATTTCAGAAAAGGGGGCCTTGCCCAGTTAGCAGGAGGTTTCCACCTTGAAACAGCTGCTTCCAAAGGACTGGGTAAGCAGCAAGCTTAGTAAATGTGTCTCTTTTAGTAGGTAATTGTGAATATGGCTCTCCATGTGCAGCAGAGTGAGTACCAACAGTCTTATACACAGATCAAGCACAGATCAAGATGGGTAGCTGTGTTAGTCTGTCTGCAGCAGTAAAAAAAGAGCAAGAGGTCCAGTAGCACCGATAAGACTAACAAAATTTGTGGTAGGGTATGAGCTTTGGTGAGTCATAGCTCACAAAGAAGTGAGCTGGTATCTGAAGAAGTGAGCTGTGACTCACCAAAACTCATACCCTACCATGAATTTTGTTAGTCTTATAGGTGCTACTGGACCTCTTGCTCTTTACTGCACATAAGCAGTTATGGATGTGTTTAATGCAAGTTATGGTTGCAAAGCGTCTCTGTAAAGAAAAAGGAATGTTCACGTGTCCAGAGCTATTGCAAGATTTGAGAAACGGGATAGATACTTACGTCAACGGTAATAAAATCGAGGGCACAATTAAATCCCTCCTCTGCATCAAAAACTTAAGTTTTCTTGATAGTGACTGAATTCAGAATAAAATAAACATCCTACGCAAATCCATCGCAACCTGAAGTTTGGCAGATGGTTTGAAGACCCCGCAGCCACAGCTTGAACAGCGGGCTGAGTGTGCTTTTAGAATGAGGGAATAAGATTACCTTCTTTGAGTCAACAAACAGCTCAATTCAGCGTTTAGCTTCTGCCATGCCAAGAAATTAAGCAATTCTGTAACAATTGGAGTAATCTAGGAGAAGGTAACTCTATATTCTCCTGTAGGAAGGAAAACGGGAAATAAGAACCTTTGTGTTTCAGAAACTAGAAGCTGCATCTATAGGGCTTTTTATAAAGAATTTTAAGGGGGGGGATTATTCTGAAAGGGCAGGCATAGGGTTCTGCTTTGCCATACTATAGTTGAAAGGGGGGGGGACCTGGAGGAAAATCCACAAAGCCAGCACTGTATCTGAGATGTGTTTTCATAAGGAAAAAAACCAGTTTTAAAGTGTATCCCTCCCTTCAGCCGTGAGACATGGACAATAAGTGACCATATACAATTTGTTCAGAATTTGGCCGCTAAACAGCAAAATTCCATGCTGATAGCAGGGATTTCTGATCATTTTATCCAGCTTTTATCATTAAAATTTTATAAAATTTGACCCATTGGTGCTAGTCAGTCACGAGTAGAGATGGGCAAGAACCAGGAAAAAAAACCCCGAACCGTGCGATTCGTGGTTCGTTGCATCTCACGAACCATGTTCCTTGCAGTGCCCATCTGTGCTGGGCACTGACGAAATGCACTTTTTTAAAAAAAAAAGCCTTTCTTTCAGAACATTATGATTCATTGATCACAAAATTTTTTAAACAAAATAAACTGTTGTCAGAATGTACTCTTTTGTTTATGATTGATAATGGTTTCATCCCACCTTTCTGTTATCCCAGTGTCCACAGAACTTCCCCGGTTCATAATCTTTTATTTCTTTCTCTTTTATATGGAAAGGCTGCAGCGATTGGTAAAGGATCTGCTAAAGCAGCAACAAATTCAAGACAGCAACAAAGTTTCCGCTCTGGATAGGATTTTAGGAGAGATTTCGCGCATTCTGGAAAAAGAGGTACCACAACTGTCATTGTGTAGGGGGGGGCATTTGTGAATCCTTCCCACTCTTCGGTGGTTAACATACTTCCTGGCCCCCTCCAGCAATGAAATCTGGCAATGAAGTCTGAACCCAGGATGCTTTTGCACCTGACTAAAAACCCAGAGCATTAAATTTTCCTCCTGGCAGAAGCCAGTATTCCAGCTCCAAACCAGTCAAACTATACAGTGTTGTCGTGAAAGCCTTTTTACCTTTTCATGCTTTGATTTAGAGGATGAGATGCTTACAGTGTTTATAGAATAACAGCTTCCTTGTCAAGCCATACAGAGAAAGCTGTAGATGATGAAAAACTGGCCATCTTCAAAACTGACTCTTCTGGGCACAGTGGTAACATATAGAGTGTATGGCTGTCCGAGATGTAAAACCAGGCCTTTTTTTCTGGGAAAAGAGGTGGTGGAACTCAGGACCGCACAATGACGTCACTTTGGGTTAGCTGGAACAAGGGGGGAGTCTTTAAAAGTATAAATCACCCTCGGTGAAAGTGGTCACATGGACGGTGGCCCCGCCTCCTGTTCTCCAGACAGAGGGGAGTTTAGATTGCCCTCCGCACCGCTGAGCAGCATGGAGGGCAATCTAAACTCCCCTCTGTCTGGAGATCAGGGGGGGGGGCCACCGGCCATGTGACCATTTTCAAGAGGTGCTGGAGCTCTGTTCCACCACATTCCAGCTGAAAAAAAGCCCTGCGTAAAACCAACCAATTCTTTTATCAGTGGCAAAACATTTGTGAAATACTGCATCCCCCATTCTTGGGACCCTCGCTGCTAGCTCCCTTCTGTTCTTTAGAAAACAGGTCACAGGCCTTTGAGGTTAAGTCTGTTTGCAACGTTCAGAAAAATAAATGTAAACGTTTAGACCCACAAAGAATCTTGGAGGGAATAAACTGTTGGGAAAATTCCCTTCCCAATCCAACTCTCTCTCTGTACCACACTGTAAGCTCTTAGATCCCTGAGTGAGCCAGTATATCCACCTCCTTGCCTTTAAGTGATGCTTCACTGCGTTCTGTTTCCTAGAGAGCAAGAAGCATGCTCAGGTGACAAAACGGGCAATCCTGGGCTTAGACTGGAGTAACTCTGTTTAAGATTACGCTGAAAGTGGTGTTTAGTCAGGCCTTTTCCTAGGCAGTTCGAATGGTGCCTAATTGGCATCGGGCTCCTGGCCAGCTTTAAATTACTTGTTTTACTGTAAACCACTTCGAACAACAAGGGAAAAAGCAGTATAGAAACATAATAGATAGATAAATAAATAAAAACCAAAATCAGACCATCAGTTTGAGCCCGAAGTGTCAGTTCACATTTGTTTTGCTAATTTTGTTGTTAAAATGCCTGGCTTTTTTCCTGAATCCCTGAATGCACACCACTATGTTCTGCAGTTATAGTTTCATTGCTCGACTCCCTTGTTTTTGTAATTCTTGAGGCAACAAAATGAGCAGGGCCTTCTGCGGATCTTAGTTCAAGGAAGGACAAGGGAGCGGGTAAATTTATGGAAGAAAGCGTTCTCCAAAGTGTATTTTCTTGGCCTTATAGTAGTTAGTGTGTCGGACTAGCATCTGGAAAAGACCCAGGTTCGAAACACCCTCTGCCATGGAAGCTTGCTTGGTGACTGTGGGGCAGTCACATACTCTCAGCCTAACCTACCTCACAGGCTTGTTGGGAAGATAAAAAGAAGAAGAGGAGAATGTCGTGAGCCACTTTGGGTCCCCATTAGGGTTGCCAGGTTCCTCTATCCTCCCAGTGGGAGGATTGGGACCTGGCACTTAACGTTCCCCTGCTCCATGGTGACCTCCCGCATGTGCAATTCGCACATGCACACCCTGGAGCCAGCGTGATGATGTCACTTCTGGAAGTGGCGGCAACAGCGGAGGCTGCGTGGGTGAAAGGGTGCTCCCCGCACTCCCGAGGGGCTGAATTGACCACTGTGGGGCCCAATTCTACACGAAACAGGCCTGCTGTGGGACGCGATTTGGGGTGCGCCACGCCACCTGTGGAGTGCAAGTAAGTGGGCGTGGGGGGGAAGTGTGGGAGCAGGCGGGGGGATGGCACTCCCAGTCCCCATTGAAATAAATAAACATGTTTGTTGCCAGAATATATATTTCTCCCATTTCATACAGCATAGTAGAAATCGTCAACACTTTTAAACACACAAATTGGAAACCACTGCATCTTGATGTGAAACGATTCCTCTGGTTATTGGTTAAAGATGAGTTTAACTTTTGGGGGCGGGGGTCGAGTAGCTACTGAGTAACATAAGCTCGGTGCGGCTTATCAGCAGCTTCAGACATGTGATTGCCATTACTACAAATAAACAGAATTTAAACAGATAGACTTGACATGGAATTTTCTCCCTCCCCTGCTCCTGTTGTCGAAGGCTGCCCGTTTTCGAGCTGCAGTTTGGGCTGCAAATCACACAGAATTCGCTTATTTAAGTTCATATCTGCCAAAGTTTATTAGTTGGTGGAAGTGAGAAGGGCAAGATACTCCATGACCCATGTCGCCGGAGCCGTAATGTGGTACAATATCAGATTCTGGCAAACCCTTCCTCAGTTCAGGTTCATCGAAATCCAAACAGCACAAACAGTGGAAGAAAAATAAATCCGGGCTGTTGAAAGACATGCTGGGAGAGGGGTGGTTTGTGTAAGGTGCTAGAGAAGACCCCTGTATCTTTACACTGAGGTGGAGCAGCACAACTGAACCGTTCTCCGAAGCTGCCTTTCTCCATCCAACCTGGGAGATTTGCTTGAGCATACTCCAGAATCTTAATTCTGGCTAGAGTTCTCCAGAACTAAACTGACGGGCCTCTCAGGCCTTCAGAGGTGACAGATGTCAACTAGAGACAAGGCTTTTTCTGTGGTGGCACCTTGCCTCTGGAACACCCTCCCTCTTGAAACTCCCTCAGCACCTATTTCACTATATTTTAGGGCATCTTTTTACCTAGGATTTCAGTTAGGGGTTTTATCTTACCAGCTCTTTAAAGTCCACTTTTATTTTGTAGATAGGTTTTTTGTTTATGTTCAATGGCTGGTTCTTATTCAGTGATGTTTTAACTGTAAGCTGCTTCAACTAGGATTCGGAAAAGGTACCACTTAACACTCTGCCTGTGGTGCAGAGTGGTAAGCTGCAGTACTGCAGCCCAAGCTCTGCTCAGTTCAATCCTGGCAGAAGCCGGGTTCAGGTAGCCGGCTCAAGGTTGACTCAGCCTTCTATCCTTCCGAGGTCGGTAAAATGAGTATCCAGTTTCCTGGGGGTAAAGTATAGATGACTGGGGAAGGCAATGGCAAACCACCCCGTAACAAAAAATCTGCCAAGAAAACGTCATGATGCAACGTCCCCCCATGGGTCAGTAATGACTCAGTGCTTGCACCTTTACCTTTATTGGCTGGTTCTTATACAGTGATGTTTTAACTGTAAGCTGCTTCAACTAGAATTCGGAAGAGGTAGCATAGAAATATCCTAAATAAATAAGAGCCCTGCTGGATCAGACCAGTGTCCCCCTCGTCCAACATCCTGTTTTACCCAGCAGGTTGCCCTGAAAGGCCAACAAACGGGGCATAGAGGCCGATGTTCTGCCCTGCTCTTACCTCTCAGCACTGTTATTCAGAGGTTTTCTGCATCTCATTATGGAGTCTCCGTTCACTCACTGTAGCAAATAACCATCGGTAGATTTCTCCTCCATGAATCTGTCTGACTGCCTTTTAAAGTCATCCATAGGCCCCTTTTAAATGTGAGGATACCTACGGCCACTGTAGAATGTATTTCTGGGTCTGTCGACCACTGTTAAAAAAATGTGAGCCAGTCTTGGAAATATGATCTCCCTCTCCCTACTCACTAACCTTGGCCCAAATGCTTTAAGGGAAATATTGGCACCGAGTTTAACCATGGTTAATGCTAACCATTCTTCGGGGCCACCAAGGGAACTAGAAGTACAAAATCCCAGGGGCTTTGTTCACTGTGGTGGTCCCAGGATCTTGTAAGATCCTTCCGGGGGATACCTAAGCAAGCATCTCCTGTGTGTGAGGAGGGGGCTAAATGGGGCCTAGATTTACCAAGTTTCCCAGCTCTTAGCATTACTGTGCTTATCTCTAAGTACTTTCTTCAAACGAGGATTTTGACTTTTAATTTTCTGCTCTCAGCTTCTCTAGGGAAGTCTGATTTCTTTGAGCCAAGGCTGAGAAGACACTGGGAGTTCAGTGCGTGGAGCTCCCAGTGTTTTTAAAAATCCAGCTATCAAGTACATGGGGCCCAGTTTCAATCAGGACCACCACACGAGGACACGAGTATCTACCTCCCCTATCCCGCTCCGTTGCCCAACCAGGGAGCCAACATTATACAGCTTGTAGTTTTGCCCCAACAAGCAAAACTACAAGAGATTACTGAATTTTTTAAAACATTTGGAGCTCAAGATATAGCGGTCCCAGCCTCTTATCTGATATGGTTATTACTAACTCTTGGGTTCAGATACCATTTCCTCAATTAATGTGTCTAATCAGATGGAAGATGTTGGCTTTTCACTTTTCATGTTGATTCTTCCCCACCCATCCCAATTTTCTCCTTTGGGTTTTCTGCTTTGGGAGCGAGTATTGTGGTGGCATGTTTATGTGGTTCGGTTTGCTGTCTCAAATGGCGGGAAGGATGGGATTAAAAATGGTTTAAACGAGTTAAAGAAATTGTTAGAGAGCTGCTGTTTGCTTAGATTGGGGAAGGATAAGAGAATTTTAAGCAGCTTTTATGACGCTTCGTGTAACCCAGCGGTTTGTTACGATGAATCTGGCCATATAACGGGACTTTGTTTTGCTATAAACAGTTTAAATCTTGCACAGAAGACAAACTGTTCTTTAGGCCTCAGGAAGTAAGGAGAAGCAAACATATGTACAACATTACCAATATCTGTTCTTAATTGGTCCATTTAAGGCAAGAGAGTGTGTATATTTTACCAGGAAAGCATAGATTTGTGTTTGGTAGTATTGATAGCAATCGACTAATAGAATAATAGGTATAACTCTTTTCAGGAGCTGTTATAAACATGAGTTTTAAATGTTTTTTTAAAAAGAAAAATCTTCCAGCCTGTGGTTAACTCAAATGTGTATTTTTCCCTTATCACCAGCATCTCCCTTGCCGTGGCAGAGCTGTAAAGAGCGTGGATTGTGTTTCTGTCTATAAAATCATACCATTGCTAATTGTGCCTTTACCCAGTAACCTAAACAAATGTTATTGGATTTTCCTCACAAATTCATCGCGAGCCATTTTATGACAGGGAAAGCTTTGTAAGCTGCAGGCGTATTTTAATTTTTTAAAAGTGTATTAATACAAAAAAGCTGCAGGGGTATTTAATAAAAAGTCTATTTGTATTAATAAGCACCGGAGAATTAATACAAGATTTAGCAGAGCTTTTAGATACCTCTAAACATCATAGTCAGTTCATACTTATGGGTCTGTTTGCATCTGTTCCTAAGACTGCACTGGATGAAAATGACAAAATATTGCAGTTTTCCAAATTAGCTTGGTAAATCAACATTAACATGCAGAGCTCTGTATGTGCCATGTGTCAGGTGACAGGCTGAGAGCCCCTTGGGTCAGAGGTCGGCTGCCTGCACCACCAGAGCTCATGGTCAAAGGAGAGAAGTGCAAGCAGTTCCCACTGAGACACTTACACCATAGCCCACAATTCTGCTGTCCTGGGAAGTCTGGTGACATGGAGTGACCAATCCAGCGCTGTTATGTAGTATAAAGTTCCCAATCTGCTGCCTTCCCTGAGTCTGGGCAACAGAGAGAGGCTAGCAATTTTTCTCCGTGTCCAGGAAGATTACAGGCCTGCAGTGCGTCCTTCCCAGCATAGCTGCCAGTCCTTCCAAACAAAGGTGGCATTTCTGGCCCTTGTGAATGCCAAGATACATTTGGAAAGGTGTAGGCTGTGGCTGTTGAAATCTCAGAAGCCAGAGAGAGGGTTTGGTAAGATAGCCGATGTTTGGAAATTAAGTGGGGCATTAGATGCAAGAAGGAACCTGGCCTTCCGGGGGGGGTGAGAATTGAGACTTGGTAGTCAGTCTATGAAAACATCCTCAGAAAACAAAATTCAAGTTAATTAGAATTTTTTTATTTATTTATTTATTTCGATTTGTATTCTGCTCTCACCACAAGCGGACTCAGGGCAGATTACATCATTTAAAACACAGTCACAACAATAAATGCAATAATCCGTAAAATTCATAAAACATTTAAAAATCTTAGTTAATTAACATAATAGAATAAATATCAAGATGGCAGCAACCACGATAAAGTAGTTTGCTTAGCTTCACTTGGATAAAAATCTGTAGGCAATGCTGGTGTAATTTCCAGGTGCAATTAAACTGTTAAAACAGGGTGGTGGGGGATTAAATCATTCATTCACTCTTTCCTGATAGATAGGCAGCTCACAGTTCTGAATCTACTGCTGGTATGTTGGTAAAAATGACAGTTTTCTATCCCACGTTGGAGCTGTACCATATGCTGGATGTTGACGATCTTGCTGATAGATGATCAGACACTCCACTTGGGCTTCTGTACTGAAGGCATCACAGATAGTTTGTCAGTATCGCAGGCTTCATAACCGTTGGCACGGCAGAGGATGGTCCAGTGATGAACGGTATTATCACCCTCTTTACTGATGTAGTCAAAAGAGTGCTTTACATTTTTAAGAATGTTATTTTTCTCGCTCCTATTAATGCTGCCAAAGGCAGCCACTTTAGTGTAACAAGGAAGGAAATAAACTGTCAGTAATATAAATGTAGCTCCTCCACCCAATAGCCCCGTTCTTCCTTTTGTAATTCATAATCAGCAGAACACCAAGAGCTGTAACATACCAAGAGCTTTCTTCAACTCTCGGTTGGAAGCACTCAGTATCGTGTACACACAGGTGTTAGGTTAAGCTGCATATAAGTGTCCATAATTACATAAGATCTCGTAGTGAGTTAATGATTACATGTTCTAAATGGCATTTAATTTTTTTTAAAAATGTAAAATGTTGATAGCCGTCCTTCGTCGCCATTGCTGTTAGCAGCAAGTCAAGTCTTGCAATGCTTACCTTCGTTATGGAAAGATGAGTCTATGAACTGTTAGAAGCAGGGTCTTTACTGCAGGGGCCCCAAGGCTCTGGAATGACCTCCCTGTGGATGTCAGGTGGGGCAAGTCATGGGGGAAAAGGGGTTGTGGCTCAGTGGGCACAGCACACAGTTTGGTATCTCTACTTGAAAGAATCTCAGTAAGGACTCTCTGTAGAAGATCCGAGAGAGCCACCAGGAGCCCATAGTGCACTGGATGGACCAATTATCTGACTTGGTGTAAAGCAGTGTCATACGTGTATGTCTACCTAATACCTAGCCCTGACCTGGATAGCCCAAATGAGCCTGATCTCATCAGATCTCGGAAGCTAAGCAAGGTCAGCCTTGGTTAGTAATTGGATGGGAGACCTCCAACGAAAACCGGGGCTGCAGAGGCAGGCAATGGCAAGCCACTTCTGTTAGTCTCTTGCCATGAAAACCTTGCCGGGGGTCAGATATGACTTGAGGGCAACACACACACCTAATACCTAATAATATGCCTGCACATATACGCACACGTCATCTGTATTAGTGAACACACACACACACACACGAGAGATTGACAGATCATAGATTAGATTGAAATCCCTGATAAGTGTCTGCAGTACTATATTCATTTATTAATTTGTACGCTGCCTTTCCAGAATCTTGACTGAGGCACCGGCACAAGTAAAAACAGTACAATGAAATCATAAAAGGACAGCATAAAAATGAGCCATAAAAACATAGCATAAAAACAAGCTTCATTTCAAAATGCTCTAGAGTTCCACAGAACTCAGAAACACTCATAGTATGGGTTTTTAAAAAATCTTATGAACAGAAAAATGTGATTCCTGACATTTCCCAGTTACTTATTTATGAATTCGATAAGCTCCGAACTATAACAATGACTTGTGAAAGATCAAAATATTCTAAACCCATTTTAGGGTGTGGGGAAAAAAATTAATTATAGATTCTCTGAAGTTGTCCATTTTAAATGCTGCGTTGTTTCCTGAAAGTGGGTTACATTAAAATCATGTTCAAGGATGGAGAGAGAGAAAGAGAGAGAGAGAGAGAGAGGAGAGAACTTGTTTTCTAGCTTTACAATAGTGTTCCGCGGCTAATAGGAAAAGGGCAAAGAAAAGACAAACACAACGAATTTAGAAGGACGGGATCTCTCTTCTTTCCCTGTCCCCCTTTCCAAAGCATTATTCTGCCACCAGTGAAGTCTCATTATTTCTGAGCGTCCTCCTAATCAATAGGGTCATGAAAGATTGATTCCCGTAGCTGTCACGCTGTTTATGATAGAGATCATATACAGTCATTTCTAGAGGCGGTCAGTAATGCTCTTGTTAACTGGCAAGTCGAGAAATCAGTAGACACATCTTGCTTGTCGGGGGCGGGGGGGGGGCTGCGAAAAGAATCTTGATAGCGTCACTCGCTGACTGGGAGGAGGAGACTGACACTCTTAATTGAATTTCCCCGGAGAACGTAAAAAACAAAAGCGATAGAGGGAAGGGGGTCAGGAACCACACAGGCTGTCAGTGTGGGGGAGCTGCTTGCGTTGATTTAACTCTGCTAATGGCTGGGCCTGGAGAAAGGCATTGCCCAGAGGGAGAGCGGAGTTCAGGGCAGTAGCTCCCTACCACTTACTAAAAATCTTTCCAAACTTGCACGTTGCAACAGATTGCGTTTTAGAAATGGCAGTATTACTGGGGGAGCAGGAGCTCTTTTTAAAGATGTGGCAGGGGGAGGGAGGAAACGCAAGACTGCAGGATCCATACAGATCTGATCTTTTAATGATGGCGCTCCTCTCCTCCCCCCCCCCCCCCCCGCACTTGGCCTTGTGTGTTAGGATCCTGTTGTATCATCGTTTGCAGAATGGCTGCAAGAGATCCACCCCTGTGTTTTCTGTTCAAAGATTGGGCTGCAGCGAAATAACGTTTGTTTCCGGCAGCGATAATTATCCTTCACGTGCCGGGTCGGTGACTTGTGCAACTCCCTGCCACCAGATCTGGTGATGCCTGCAGGCTTAGATGGATTGAAAAGGAGGGTAGACTGATTTACAGTCTATCGGTCACACCAGCTCAATGGGAACTTTGGGTTCAGAGGCATAATGCCTCTGAACGTCAGGTCCTGGCAGCTGTCAGCAGGCCCTGCATGCGATCGTTCCCCTGGGCATCTGACCGGCCGCTATCGGGAAACAGCATACTGGACCCTTTGGTTTGATCTCACGTAACTACTCCTATATGCTCTGGAAGCACCATAAAATAATTTTGAATAAAGACATTTCACATGTGTATACCTTCGGGATGCAGTCAGGAACATTTCAGACGCATCAAGTAGTCTTACCACTTTGGTTTCAGTCTGCAAAGAGAGCAAACGTGTTGCTTTCTTAATACAGAAGCCTGATGGAGGAAAAAAACAGCTCCTTCTCAGACCTGAAAAAGTCTTAATCTCCAGCCATGGAATGACCTTGCTGTCCTTCCTTGATGCATATTTTTATAAGATTGAACCACAATACTCCTGACCTCTGACGGGCATTCCCTCCGTGGCCAGTCGTGGTTTAAAAAAAAAAATGTGTTAAACAACATTTTGGGGGTTCTTTTTATTTTTAGATAAATTTGCAGCCTGCTGACGGGTCCAGTCATGATGTCAGCTATTTACATTTCAGGCCAGTGTTTGTCGTATCTTTCAAATATGGGGGACGCTTGGCAGACAATGTTTATCGCAGCACAGAGACAGTCAGGAGCGGCTGGCCTCAACAGTGCAGGGTCCACCTCTGATATTTACTTTAGAATCGGTGCATTGTTCACCGTACGGCAAGTGACCTGCTAGTGGCGCAGCTGTCCCATGAGTGTAGCCAGTGGTTTGTTGTAAATGTTCAAGTTTAAAGCTTGGGAGGGAAGAAAAACTTCGTTTCTGGAGTCTGGGGGGGTACACCAAAACCTCATTTATTTAAAAGAAGAAAGAGAGATGGGTGCTAAGAGTTCTAAGGGGGTCACTGTGTTAGTCTCTTGTAGCAATATTTCACAGATGTTTGGTAGCACTGTAAAAATGAACAAAATTTATTTCAGCATGAGTTTTTGTGAGTCAGAGCTCACTTCCTCAGGTGTATAGAAGCAGGGCTTTTTTTTCTGGGAAAAGAGGTGGTGGAACTCAGTGGTGGAACTCAGGACCGCACAATGACATTACTTTGGGTCAGCTGGAACAAGGGGGGAGTTTTTTAACGTTTAAATAGTCCTCAACGAAATGGTCACATGGCTGGTGGCCCCGCCCCTTGATCTCCAGACAGAGGGGGATTTAGATTGCCTTCCGTGCCACACGGCACAGAGGGCAATCTAAACTCCCTTCTGTCTGGAGATCAGGGGGCGGGGCCACCAGCCATGTGACCATTTTCAACAGGTGCCGGAACTCCATTCCACCACGTTCCAGCTGAAAAAAAGCCCTGTATAGAAGTATACAATCTTATTAGGCTTGGTTAAATACCCAGCCCTGGGTTGGGGAGGGGGCAGTGTGTGTTACCAGTGACAGGGAGTTAACTGTTAAAAACAAACTCTGCATCTTTCGAGTGAAAAAAATTGCAAGTTTCTAGTAGGGACAGTATTCATTTGCTTTAAAATCTACAGAAAGGAGAGAATTTTCAACAGGTGCAGCTTCTTCCATCACATTGCTGCCGCCATGGGAAGTGTTGCACCTGCCGGGGGCGGCCTTTGCTTAGCACCGGGCATGCAGAAGTTCTGTAGTTCAGTCTCCGGCATTTCCAGCTAAATGTAGCAGAGTTGAGAAAGAGCCCTCGACCGGAGACCTTGGAGAGCTGCCAGTCAATATCTGGGTCCTTAGTGTTATGCATTAAGAGTTTCCAGGTTGGATCCTTAGAATCTCTGGTTTTAAAAGGCCTCCAGTCTTTCCCAGCCGTGCTCCCGATAACCATTTTCGCTGGAGGTGCTGGCATGGAGTGGGTTTCCTGAGCCAAGCAATCCAGGTTGCTGTCTGCCAGCGCACTTAATAATCTCCCCCCACCCCCATAAAGAATCCAGACTATTATTTATTATTTCTTTATTTACCATATTTATAGCCTGCTTTTCTCACGAGACTCAAGGCGCACTATTGGTTGTAATCATGTGATTCTGGTTCTGGTTTCAGACCTGGTTTTAAAAAATCAAGTGCCACCAGATGTCATTATTGACTGGAAGGTTGTAATTTCTTTTCGTGACTTAGGAAAGTTGACAAGAACTAAGAAGCTCTTCTGTAAAACGGTATTTTATATTCTTGAGTTCAGTAGTTTCTTTTTTTTAAAAAATCTTCCCAGTAGCCACTAGAGGGAGCAAAACAGCACTATACTTGGTCGTGCTTAGAAATTGTAACCTGTAGGGAGAAATAAGAACTAGATGCCTGCAATCGTTATTCAGCATAATGCAAACATTATTCCTGTGTGGCAAAGAAGTTCCTTTGTGTTGGTGTTGAAACTGGGGATTTTTAAGATGGGATGCTTTGGAAGTATTTTGCATTTTTCCATGCAAGCCCTAATCTTGCATAATGTGAGGGTTCATTGCTCGAATTGGCAAAAGCTTACCGTTATCATTCTCTTTAATGTAATAATTTATTAATTAAAATTTAGTTGGATTTTTAAGTGCCAGGGGATCCAAACTCACGGTAGCCCTAGATTATAGGGTGAGCGCCGGGAGAGATTCCACGTAAACCAGACTGATTTGATCTGTCCCATGCAGAATTATCTGACAAAACAACGGGGTGGGGCAGGAGGACTTTCACAAACACAAAACGGCAACCTCCTTAGTGGCAGAAACACAGTGTTTCGTCCTGCTTCATATGAGAGGCTTTTTAACTGTTAGAGGAAGGGCAGTGATAGAGAATTGGGAATAGGGCATTCCAGAAAACCTGAACTTAGATTTTCAGTTAAGGAGAGGAAAGGAGGACAGCAGCCCAGCCAGTGGCAAATGCAGTACTTGAGTGTATCTTCAGCAATGGCGTACTTTCCTTGGGTGTTTTATCTCCTGTTGTGTTAGTGATTAGTGTTTACATTTAATTTTATTTCCCTGTCTTCTTGTCTCAACTATTGCAGGGCTTGAGGTAGTGGGGTGGGGTGGAGTTTAAAGCTTTACTGAGTGCCCCCAGCCATGTGTCCTTTGTAAGTTGCCTGGATATTCTCTTCCCAAAGGACTTTTTTTTCCAGTTAGGGGCTCTGAGATTGATTTCGTGTCTAATCATCATCATCGACATTATTATTATGCCTTTCTCACTGGACCCAAAGTGGATTGCAAGTATGATTATTTATTATTTGTAATAAATGTATTATTTATTTGTATACCTTTATTATTTATAATTATTTATTATTTGTTTCCTTTCTTCCCATTGGGAACTCAGAGCAACTTTCATCATTTTACCTTCACAACAACCCTGTGAGGTAGGTTAGGCGAAGAGTGTGTGACTGGCCTGAAGTCACTCGGCAGACTTCCATGGCAGAGGGGGATTCCTACATAGGTCTCCCAGATCCTAATCTGACACTCTAACCACTACACAGTTCTGCCTCACTTTCCCTGTCTTATCAGTAAGCAGGTCACAAAATATGTATAAATAGTATGAAGGATTCCTGAATGGTCGTGCATGTCGGTTCCCTGGATGGGCAAATAGGCTTTTGTCAACGAAGACAAGTGCACAGTATTACATCTAGGCTATAAAAATGGGAAGCACAAATACTGGATGGGGGATACACTTCTGGGCAGTAGTATATATGAAAGGGATCTTGGGGTAAGAGTGGACTGTAAACTAAATATGAGCAGTCAGTGTGATGCAGTGGCAAAAAAGGCTAATTCAGTCTTGGGTTGTATCAAAAGGGGCCATAGCGTCGAAATCGCAGGAGGTCATAGCCCCTCTCTATACTGCCTTGGTCAGGCCGCACCTGGAGTATTGTGTGCAGTTCTGGAGGCCTCACTTCCAAAAAGGATGTGGACAAAATTGAGAGGGTGCAGAGGAGAGCGACGAGGATGATCAGGGGTCTGGAGACTGAGCCCTATGAGGAAAGGCTGAGGGCCTTGGGAATGTTTAGTTTGGAGGGGGTTGAGGGGGGACATGATTGCTCTCTTTAAATGTTTGAAAGGCTGTCATTTGGAGGAGGGCAGGGAGCTGTTCCAGTTGGCAGCAGAGGGTAGGACACGAAACAACGGACTTAAATTACATGCGCAAAGGTACCGGCTGGATATTAGGAAGAACTTTTTCACAGTCAGAGTAGTTCAAAAGTGGAATCAGCTGCCTAGGGAGGTGGTGAGCTCCCCCTTTAGGCTGATCCTGCACTGGGCAGGGGGTTGGACTAGATGGTCTGTATGGCCCCTTCCAACTCTAAGATTCTATGGCCCTGCTGAGCAGCTGCCCTGACAGTTGAAAGTGAAGAACAAGCCTGTGTGTCCAGTAACTGTAGGTGACGTGATCCGGTACGTCAGCGTTGTGAAGTCCTGGAGCAGTCCCCCCCCCCACACACACACACCTGTTTGTACCCATCTAAAGATGTCCACTTACACCTTCCCTCAATACACAACATGCCGCAGTGCCCCAGCTGCCCCTTTCCCCGTGTTTTCTTGCTGCCATGCTACTTCCATGTGGGGGAAGGGTGGCTGGCTGGGGGGAGGAGGGAGGGGGGTGTCCCAAAGTCTGCCAGAACTGAAATGAGCTCCAAATAAAGTGTGCCTGATTGGTCGTTCTTTGTAAAATAAGCATTGCCGAATATACATTATCAGCTTGCCTCGTTTATTTTAAGCGGAGGCTTTTTCTTGGCACAGGAGCTGGATAATTAGTTTTGTGCGGCTGCGGTGATGGTGTTGGTTTGGTTTTATTTAGAACACGGTTGGTCTAGGATCCCTGCCAAGAATAATCCTTGAGCCTTCAAGTCGTAGGGGTAATGAGTCTTAGGGAAGGGCTACATTTTTAAAAAGAGAGAAACTGAAGAACTTAAATGTCTTGAACTCCGTCGATGGTTTCTTCTTGTTTATTGGGTATTAATATGGTTGGCTGCTCAGCGGATCATCAGGGCTGCAGCCTGCGCAGTTGAGCAAGGCTGGGCGAGGATTTGGCGGCAGAATGAGGTTTTGAGTGGAGTTCCTTCTGTATGGCAGATCAGAAATCCGTCTATCTGTTTGATGCGTGCGCAGAAAGTTGCGCAGGCACCCAGAGAGCAAGAGGCCGCGATGCAATCTGCCTAGTGGGACTTAGTATTCAATTCCATTCTGTCTTGTACTTTAGAGCTTAGTTGTAGTGCTTAGAATTTAAAAAAAAAATTAGGTCCAATTCTGCCCACCAATTAGGTGACATTCTCACTCAGGTCACTAGTTTTTTTAAAAAACGGATCTAAAAACCAGCACTCCGGACAAGGCAGCTTTATTTATATAGGTATATTTATGATATATGCATGTGATACACAAATCTCAGGCATGCATTGAATGAGACCCTTGTGCCTGATGGCTAGAAGCCAGCTCCTTAATGCTAGGTTTGATTCTCGTTGGGACGTGTGCCACTTTTTTAAGGGCCTGGGGGAGAAATCTGGAATTTCATCCTTAGGGCTGGATGAACGGTATAAAACATTTCCTCCGCTTGCTGTCAGAAGCCATTGCAAATGGGGCAAGAAGGGGCTGCCTAGACTCCCAAATTTGCCCCCATTTGCTTCCAAAAATTCTAAATTCCCCCCCTCCCTTCCAGATTTGTAGATAACCTCAGTTAAGAATCATTGGTTGACTGAGTCAAGAGACCTAGGTTTAAATTCCAGCTCCACTGTGAAGTTTGCTGGGTGATGTTGGGCCAGGCTCTTTTTCTCTCAACATAGGGCTGTTGTGAGCATAAAATAGGGAAGGGAGAGCTGTTTGTGTTACCCCGAGCACCTTGGAGGAAGGGCAGGATAAAAGTATGCTAGATAGACACGGCATTAATACCCCACTGTGGTCTTTCCCCAATCCTTTCCTCCCCAGGTTACACCCCCTCCAAATCTCCAGGAATTTCTCAACCTGGAGTTGTCAACCCCAGTTGGAAAGCCTGGAGAAGCCCCCGGTGAAATGGGAGAAGCGATTCAGTGGCGAATTTAGGTTTTTTCCTCTGCAAAATATTGCATGAAATACAACCTGTTGCTCATTTATGCTACATATTCAGAAATACTAAACAAAAGAAATAAAATACAAGCTAGTTCAGGATCCCACACTGAAGGGGATCCCAAATTTAAAACAATAATCATAAGAATTACTACTTTGGGGCTCCTTGGAGGAAAACCGGGTTAAGAAAGTAATAAGATTTAACACATGTAATTGCTTAGAATCATAGGGTTGGAAGGGACTTCTAGGGTCATCTAGTCCAACCCCAACCTTCTTTCTTCCTTCCTCCATTAAAAGATGTATTCCCAGCTTTTTCCTCATAGAGGCGTCTTTTAAAGAACCCGGACATTGTGCTTACTATTTGCCCAAAATGGCCAGTCATTGACCAACATTGGCTCACTGAGGCTTTCAAATGACTTCATGAGATCAGAGCTTCTTCCTGCGGGTCTTGCCAAAAGGAAACGACATCCCGTGCAAAAATGTCACTGCCGAATGAAAATCCTGTTCCAGGATCTTGAGAGTCGAGATTGCTTCCTAATCTGAAAGCACCATCATTTTTTAAGACCATGGTTGGAAATCCCACTGGCTAGCATTTCTGTGCTTCTCAGAGAAAATATCCTGTTGCAAAAGCAGAGGAGCTTTGGTAAAATGTTCCCGTGCAGTCAGTTCTGACAGACAGACACACACACACACACATTTTAATTTCTGAATGTATTAGTTGACAGCAGAAATTGTCAATAGCCATGAGGAACTTGGGGCAGTGAAGATGTGAATTTGTATCTTTGGCTGTAGTCGGGGCACAGGACAAGCATACTTGGCATTCCTCTCTTAGGCAGTGAGGTTGGTCCCGTATTCTTGCAGGCCTTCGATAACAGCCAATAGACATTCCTCTTCGAGAAGGCCTTTGAATGCCATCAAATTAAGGGAACTGCATTGTGGTTTGGTTTCATTTTTTGTTCTCAGTTTTGCTTGTTTTCATTGGCTTGATTGCTGATGTGTCTTTTTTTCCCTCGAGATTCCACTGTCAACTGTGATTTCATGGAGATGGACGTCTATTTTAATTTTGTTAGCTACCTTAGGGAGTCCGTGAAGGGCCAGAAGGAAATGTCCTTAATAAATATCTCTGGGACAAACGAGTTAGACTGGAGGAGGGGGGATTCCAGAGTTCTTTGAATATTCACAGGTGTTCTGATGCATGCCATACAAATAAACTGGAAATTTGGGACTGGACTCTTAGCATCTTGTTAAGACTCTTTGAGCGTTGCCCAAAGTTTCCTCTGTATTGCTGCTGACCTCTGGTGTCTGCTGGCAGCATTGAACAGATTCCTGCTTCCTTCCCTTTTAAATTGAAATAGAACAGAGTTTCTTGACTGAATTCGGATATTTACCCCTGGACAGCATTCTTGCATTTTTCTGTCCAAGTTTCTTTTCTGTTTACAGGAAGAAATCTGCAAGCAGGAATTGAGTGTACTTGATAATTAATGTGCAAGTGATGCCACACTGAAAAGGCAAAGTTGTAAAGTCACTTCTCTGTGCATTCTGCATCCCCGCCCCCCCCCTTGCAACCAGAGTGCGCGTTTACTACCATCTCTTTCCAGGAGGTTTAAAAAGCAACCTGTGTGCTTGAAAACAAAATAGAATCACCTTGGGAGGCTGTGGGGGGGGGAGGGTCTGGCAAAAATAAATGACATCAGAGAGACAAGATGATGACATGCATTTACATGCTTTAATAGTACCTTCATAGTATCCCATTCAGTGGTTCACAAATGAAAACAGAGATGCTATTTTGTTTAAGTAAAGTGCCCTTATTTTCTCACTGGGCACCACTGCCTATACACTTGACACCTTTTAAATATTCCTGAAAGTTTATCATCTGCCTTCTCTATTAATTGACTTGACAATAACGTCCCCTTTTCTGGCTTAGAAGTCAGAGTGGTTCAGTAAACTTGTGCGTACACACACGTGCATGTGTCTGTGTCTGCTTGCGCACACGTGTGCGCATGTCCCATCAAGTCCCAACCAACTTACGGTGACCCCAGCAAGGGGCTGTCAAGGCCAGTGAGAAGCAGAGGTGGTTTGCCAGTGCCTTCCTCTGCAGATCCAGAGGAGTGAGCCGTGTTAGTCTGCAGTAGCAAAATAGAAAAGAGTCCAGTCGCACCTTTAAGACTAACCAATTTTACTGTAGCATAAGCTTTCGAGAACCGCAGTTCTCTTCGTCAGCTGCATGGAGGGTATGAAGAAACTGGTCAGAGATATATAGGTGGTGAGGGGAGGGGGGAGTGGATGCGATCAGTGGCTTCTGATAATGGGATTCTGGTAATGCGTCCTTCTCGAGAGTAAATGTGTGCGGGACCACCACCTCCCATAAAACAGCAGGCACCTCGCCTCTCTGCCGTCCTGGCATTTAAAAAAAAAAAAACATACCTGTCGTTCTTAATAAAAGATATTCCCAGGCTTCTGAATTTTGGATTTTGCTTTGGGCCGGTGCAGATACCGGTAACCTCCAAGAACAAGCCCTCTCCTTAGATTAAAAACGCATAATTGAAGCCTTTGTTAACTGACTTATTATTCCGGTTGAAGCGTTGCATACTTCTTAAAGCAGGACTGTTAAAAGGACGCCGCAAGCTAGCAGATTTTCCCAGGTCCTTAAGTCCCATCCTCCTTAAGTCCTCCTTAAGTCACGATGCAGCAGCAAAAGTGTTTTCGGAGGTGCCACCAGGTGCCAGCCCTGGACAGGTCCGCCTCTGTGCCTTCCTAATGAAAATGGAAGCCATTGTTCCCCATCTACTACTGCCTCGGCCGCAAACGCAAGATACCTCTTCCTGCTTGGTCACAAAGGACGTCATTATGGTCTGCAAAAGAGTCCTGTACAAAGACAGTTCATCTGGCCTGACCGGGGCTGCACTGCAGGCCACCAAAGATTAACAGCAGCTTCTCCTTTGATTAGGTTAGGTAATAACAGTTGCTTTAGTTAATAATTGGATGGATTCCCGAGCCATGTAATTCAGGTTTTTGGCTGTCTTTTTTTTTTCTTTTTTTTTCTTTTTTGCTGGCATGGAGCTGAGCTGTATTATTGGAAGAGAGCCTGTAATCCTATTAGTTCTCACTATAGCAGGAAAGATAAGGGGGATTCACGGCCATTAAGGTGTTGTATCAGGTAGGAAAATAAGCGAGCCACACGCATTCAGGGAGCAAGTGAAATTCTGCGTATATAATCACATGCGAACAATAAAATAAACAAAGGGAGTTTTAAGTATCCAGCATGCTCCTACAAAGAGGAAGGCAGACGCTCCAGCTGTTCCTAGTAAATCGCTCTTCCCGTTTTTGCCTAGTAGAGATGGCTTGTTGAAATTTTTGTTGGTTGCTGTTCTTCAGGGTTTAGAGTCCCTACCCCACCTGCCAAATCTCTAGGAATGAAATCTCTGGGTGGAGAGATGCATCATGCCCACTGGACATGGATACAAATGCCTGCCCATGAGCATTAAAGCGCCACACGGTGCCCATCTTGCAGCTGAATTAAGAGATTCTGGATTGCAGGACAATTGCGTTTTTCATGCCTGTCTTTCACGCAAAGAAATTTTTTCGGGCTTCTTGGCTTTTTAACCAGTGAAAAGTAAGCTGTTGCTTTGTGGAGCAGGCTTCTAAAATAGCACACATAAATCCCCTAAATAAATAGGCAGGCAGAAAAAGTGTGTGTGTGATGGGAGAGACCGATGCCCTCAGACCAGTGGCCTTATTTCAAAAGAGTTTCTGCAACAGCAACCCTATTTCTCCTGCAATTTTGGAGGGCGTGCTGAAAAGTTTGTACGCTGGGACCTGTTGTTTCAACATCGTATTACAGGTATAAAGTTCTTATGCTCTGGTCTTGTGTGTTATTGAGAGAGCAACAGAATTAAACAACAAACCTGACAAAATCTGATCAGACTTTTCCTGATTCTGCAATTCAATATTTTGAGCAATTTGTTGTTGTTGTTTTAAACCCAGAATGCTGCTGATCTGGTGATGTTTCACGCGGCAGGGGGATTTACAGCTCTGGAGCAGATCCTTCAAGCGGTGCTCACTTCTACCAATCTGAACGCCGTTCCACGAATTCCTCTGAAGTAAGTACAGTGCTTCACTTGCCTTTTTTGCGTGGTCAGTAAATTACGGCACCCACAGTTCAGACTGTTCTTCTGGCTCTCTTTCTGTCTGGCTGTCGCAAGGCAGCTGAGAAATAGGTTTACAGAGACTTCTTTGGACGTGTCTTGCTGTTGAAATCTTATATGGGATTCGAGTCTAGAGTGAGCTGTGAGTAGATTGCTTAGGGGGAGTGTCCATTTCACATCCATGCGAAGAAATTTCTTGCCTTATCAGGCGTGTGACACAATCCTTCCGTCCGAAACGCTGCTAATATGAGGGGGGTCAGTATTCTGGCCATACGTGAATGTACTTTTATGCTGAAACCTATCTCTGCTTCTGCAGAGAGGTGGCTGTAGATGGCCAGTCAGCTGGGAAATCCAGTGGCAGGGAGTTCCAAACAAGACCTTTCTGACAAAAGCAAAGAATGAGGATGTTACGGGGAGGTGAACCCATTGAAGGGAACCACCAACTGGAAGCTTTTTAGTTGGCGGGATTTTGTGAAAGCTCTGCTGAGAAACTGACGATTGAGCCAGCCTAGGTGGGATGAATGCATTTCTGAATGTGACTTCAAGAAAGGGAGTGGAAAGTCAACTTGTTTCCTAGTAACCGGCCAACCTCTAAAATTCTGAGGCTTGGACCCAAGCAACTGCAAATGGGACAGAGTTATTCACTGCTGTATTATTTCTCTGCATCCCTCTGCACACCTCAAAGCCATTCCCAGGAACAGTGTGGAATGATGCGTAGGAAGCCCTGGTGGGAAGGGGGAATAGACAGAAATGTTCCTCTCTGCCACCCTGATGCAAGCCCTTGCTCCGTCTGCATACAAGTAGAAGAGATTTGTGTCCTCTTTCCACTGACAGACAGACACCAGTTGCAAACACGCTCGAGTGATTTTGCTCTCACCAAGGGAATGCTGAAGTCCTTTAAATCTCTCTCAGGATCAAAAGAAATGCAAATATTCTGATATATTAGAGAGTTACAAGTATAGAGAGAGTACTGGGGCGGGGGGAGGAGAGAATCAGATGGGAATACAAGAGAAAGGAGGAACTTAAAGAAGGAAGTTCCTAATGAATGCTGAAATTCCTTCCAAATTGTGTGAATAGAGCCCTTTGTGAGGGTTGCTGCATTTCTGCGGCGCCTTTGGCAGTGATTCCACTTAACAGGTTTAGGACAAGCATTCAGTTAATCGTAGATGAATTTTGGCAGGGACTTATTCCATGGCTTCAAAAAGCACTAATCATGAGTTAATCCGAATAGGAAGCATCCAATGTAATTCCAGTCGAAATGGTATGGTATCCAAGTGAACATGGAAAACAAAATAAAAATCTGTATTATTGCGCAAGCTCGCACACGATGAACCGGGGTTTCCTTAGACCCAGGGACTCAGGCTCCAGGCTTCAGTACTAATGGCAAAACCAGAGCTTACTTTCACTATAGAGTGCTGGCTTCAGTTTGAACAGCAACGGGAAATCACTTTCTCCTTTGCTATCATCCCCGTTTTGCACAGTCTGTTATGCATGCAGGCCGCTGAACGTGGGGAAGCCGCCAGCAGCTGGTGCCGTTCATGGAAGTAGGAAAAACAGACCACCCACAAACGCAGCAGGGGTTTCAAATATACTCCTGGGACTCCCCAAGTATACAGAAGAATTCTGTAATTCAAAACAAAAAGATCTCGTCCTTTAAAACAACCAAATCAGAACTGAGCATGCTCCAGGGGGCAGCAGCTGAGAACGAGGACCGAAGTCGACGAAAATGTTTCTGCAGTGTCTGCCAAAGGACCCACCCCCATTTGGCAGAGTGGAGTTCCTTTTTTAAAAAAAATAAATAAATATTGGATGGGTCATTATACAAATATAAAAAACATACACAGTTAACTTTCCATCATATTATAATACCCCCCACCATTTCCCCCTCTTTTCCATTGACTTCCGACAGTTTTCCATTTCCTTTATTACCTCTTAGATAAAATCTTAACCAAATTAAACTCTATATAAAATAATAATACCTATCTAATGATAAATACCATTATCTAACATTCCATATCCTTTAGTACTATCTATCAATAGTATCCAATAACCTACAATATAATATGCCCCCTATATTAATAGCTATATACTACATTCTAAGAATGGGTCATAGTAATATATTTTATACCATTGCATATCTTTAGATAGCACTATTACACATATCTATCATATCTATCATGTTCAAAGTTATTAATATCCTTTATATTGTTATCCAATTCATGATGTTATAACCTAGTAAATTATAACATATTATACTTACATATATCAATAAAATGGTATATTATCACAGACTAGATTTTTTACCTCTAATATAATATAATGATTACTACCTCTGTATTAATTCAAAGTAACAGAACACCATCCTCCGCTCAGAAAGTATCCAAAGACCACACCTTCCCTTTAATGTCCCACTTTTTTTCTATATAGTTCTTAAATTTCCGGCAGAGTGGAGTTCCTGATGGGAATGGTACCGCAGGCGCTTGATCTGCCGTGGGACAATGATGTGGGTGGACTCATGCCTCGCCCCCGCACTGTTTTCCTGGGCTCTGTAATGACCCTGCCAGACTTCCGCTTGGGAAAATAATGGAGGGAGGGAGGAGCTCCTCCTTCACCTTGCTGCCACCACACAACCAATTCAGGCCCCCCCCCATGGCGCTCTTAAAAGACGTTCCCACCTGGAACGCCATACATCCAAAATGGCGGTGAGTCCTCGTTGCAGACTCACGGACACAGCATTATCGAGTTCGGCCCACAGTTAAAGCGTAAAAGGGAAGGGGAAAGTAGTAGTGCTTTGCAATGCCTCAAGAGGAGTCAAGATCTGCTCGTTGTAGCGGGTAAAAAAGAGACAGCATGAATAGCCAGCCTCATCCACGTCACATCCTTATAGCTCTGTGGGTTGATTGTTGCGGAGATTATCTCTTTCACTCGAGATCGTTTTATAAGAATCAGAAGCATTCCAAAACACTCCAACTGAAAGAAGGAGGCTAATGCCAAACATCGTCTCCGTGCAGTTATATAACTTGAGAGTAAGTAGGTGCTCGTCTGCCAAATACAACAGAACTGGCAGATTTATAAACCCCTTTTAAGCAAGTGGTTTAGACTCGAGCCTTAGCAGAGGCCCCTTCCTAGCAACTTTTTGGACGTAAATTACTTTGGCGTTCTAAGAAAATTAGATAGAGATCTTACGCAATTCACACAAAGATTAAAAACACAATTATAAATATTGAAGGCATGCATCAACCGGGGAGAAGCCTCCAGGTTATTCAAGAGTATCGTTTGGGTGGCGAGGAAGCCGCAGACGTTAGCCAGGTGTCACTGGGAAAGGCCCGAGGAAGTAGCCTCCAGGCTTCTTCTGCCAGTGCCAGTATTCCTCACCCCTCACACACACACACCCCGAGTTGAAGGAAGGTGGGACTTGGGCAGATTTGCATAGGGCCTGAGCACAGTCGAGGCTGGGAGATTTCGACCTGAATTAAGTAATGGACAGTGGAACTTCAGAAGAAAGAAAGCCCAGAATTTCTATTGGTTCTAAATCCAGCATCTAGATTGCGGCTATTTCGCCTCCAAGCACAGGCCAAACTGCTGACATTAACCTATAAAATCCTACACAGTTTGCAACCGGGGCTCTGAACGGTCGACTTTTCCCATACATACCTGCACATCAGCTGAGGTCATTGTTGGAGGCCCAACTCTCTGCGTTCCCCGTCTTCTGGGGCTGGGTGGGCATGCATCAGGTGGAGCTAAAACTCTGGAACCCCCGCCCCACTGCGACTCACCTGGTCTCCGCTTTACGTTCTTTTAGGCCCCAGGTGAAGTCTTTGAATACACTACCGTGGTTTTCCTTCCCTTCTCTGCATCATTAGTTCAATGTTTTTAAATGCTCTTTTTTGAATGCTGCTTTTTAGGAGGTTTATCATTTTATCCTGCTTAAATTTGATGCGCCTGCTGTTTTTGATTTTTGGTTTTGACTTGTTCTTACTGGATTTTAGCATATTGTGATACTGTTTTTTGTACTGTAAGGTGCCTTGGGTATAATGATACAAAGAGGAGGTGTGTAAACATTTCGAATAAATAAACGGAGAGCGCAAGGTTGGGTTGTCAGCTCCATCCATCCTGTCCCCAGCTTTTCAGGGGTGTTCAGAAGGAAAAGAAATTGTGTTGGTGCAGTTTCTCTTCTGGCGGCCACACCAACGGGAAAAGCGACATCTTGTAGAACTTTCTAGGGACACCTCTTAGATTGATACGGAACTTCACAGGGCCAGAAGTCCAAGTTTAACGTCACAGATTAATTTGAACTAACCAGTAAAATCCTCAGTAAAGGGGAAACTTGAAAGGTCACTTGCTTCAAGCAGGCTTCCTCTGCAGGACTGGAAAGCCAACCGCTGTGGTGCCAGGCTCCATCAACACTACCTTCTGACAGTCAAGATCTCCCTACAGCTAAGGAAAGTTAGTAACCCTGATACAGAAACCTCCTTCCGTCCTCTTGCGTCTTCCTGTCCTCACCTCTGTAGGCTGGCTGCAATGGTGGCTTCTTAAATTGTACGTAAAATACTCCTGCAATGTTTCTGTTCTTTCTCCAAACATATAGGACTTTTTTTGACTCCACCCGCCCCTGGTGTTTTCTGCATTGCTCCCCCCGCCCCCGCCCCCCAATCTTTACTTTTCATTCCTGTAAAACTGTTGGCTCTTTTCTTCAAGATTTTTTTTAAACATTCACAAAGCAGTTCCCCTCATCTGACCCTTGTTCCCCTATTTGTCATATAAAGGTTTAAATCGAAAGCAGAATGCGCGTTTTCTGAATGAACTGGACAGTTGAGGGAAAGTTCAGGTTTCATGGACTGTGGCTATTTTTGCAGACAAGCTGAGACTTGCTGGTTTGAGGGCAGTTTCCTACTCTCGGCATTGTGGATTTGGTGATAACAGTTTGCTGTCCCCAAAGCTGCCTTCAGGAAAATTAGTCCTTTAAATAGGGTTCCTCTGTGAATGCAGACTGCGCCCTGAGAACCAAATCTTGGTTTAGAGAATGATGCAGTTATTTCTTCCTGGTGAGAAATTGCATAAGATGGTGCCTGATTTTTATTCTTTGTGTGTCCCCATAAGTTTGCGTACAGTATCCCATGCAAATTTGACACCTTCCACACACAAATAAGGGCGTTATTAAGCGCTACAAAAAATGTCTTTGATGGTATGTGAACAATTTAACTCTTTCTGCTTCTCTTTGGATTGGAATTGAGGAGACTGCCTGGACTATTATCTCTGTGTCCTTCCCCAAACTCCTGGCAGTGTGTAGTGGCTCAAAATTTTAATCTCACATCTGCAAGGTAAAATTTTATTGCAAGAAAAAATTTGGTGGGCCTGCGTCTGCCAGTGTTTTAGACCGGCAAGGCGACCAGCAAAAGTTGCATTTATTGATGAATATTAAGGATTTTTCCCCCAAGTAAAACATTCAGAAGAGATGCATTTGATTACACAGTTGTATAGAACAATATTTAAATGTTTAATAAAATAGATGGTATTGTATTATTGAGGAAGGGGAGGACTGAGAGCCAGTTTGGTGTAGTGATTAAGAGCGCAGGACTCTAATCTGGAGAACTGGGTTTGATTCCTCACTCTTCCCCTTGAAGCCAGCTGGGTGACCTTGGGCTAGTCACGGCTCTCTGGAGCTCTCTCAGCCCCACCCACCTCACAGGGTGTTTTGTTGTGGGGATAATAATAACACACTTTGTAAACCGCTCTGAGTGGGTGTTAAGTCATCCTGAAGGGCGGTATATAAATCGAATGTTATTATTATTATTAAACATTTACTCGGGGTGTGTGCAGGAAATCATCAAGGTAAGAATGCACATATGAGCAAAGCAAGACTTTTTGTGTTGCATCTGGGACTACTTCACACATCAACACAGCACCACACCCAGTTTGATTAAAGAGTCGTAGGCAGTCCTGGATCGTTGACCTGGAAACTGTACAAATGCATGTATTTATAAACATTTCTTAAGATTCCTTCTATATGGCATTGGGATTTACCTAGGGATTATGCAAGATGGGATTTTTTTTTTAATTAGGTGCCTTTTGGTGACTAGGTTAATATGTGGATGAGTACTAGTGAGAAGTTCAAGGTCACTCGATAAGCTTTGTGGCTGAGCAGGGATTTGAAACTGCGTCTCCCCTCGGTCTGATTTAGACTCTGACTTTCTTATATTGGCTATTTTTATTGCCGATATTTGTATTGATATTGATTTCATGGGTTTGAGTTTTTTTGTTGTTATTGATATTTCTTTTTAATTGTTTTTACTGTTTTGGCTGTGAGCTGCCTCGAGTAGGTCTGGAGAGGTCGCATACCGATTTTCTAAAAAAAATATGTATGTTCATCACTCCCATTGATCGTTCGGATTTTTGACATTCAACCCCCCCCCCTTTGAATGGCTGTCAATCGGCCATATCACCAAATGCCTTGGAAAGCAACCTCCCCCCCCCCCTTTCAAAAGAAGTTTGCCTCATAGCGAAGTTTGGCTGCCAGTTGAAAGTCTGGTCCAAAGTCTTACTGGGCGTGTGAATTACTAATATGATACAAACTACTAATGTGTTGCTCTGGATCCTGACCTAGAGAGAGAGAGAGTAAAATGGCAGATTGGGGCAGTTCAGCTATGGAAACATTTCAGTTTGCAGGAGTTTTTAATCACTTCATCACTGTGGATATTTCTTATTTCATTGAATGGCCGAGAACATAATCAGCCTTCGTATAAATCATAGAGATTTTTATGTGCCGTAGTTGCCAGCTTCAAATTTTTAAAAGCCGTAAATTAGGCAATAAAGCACGAGATTAAGAACTCTGAGGTTTCAGAGGGAGGAGGGGAGAGAGCACTGAGCATGTGGTGCGTACATAGAATTGTGTGTCCGAGCTTTTGAATCGTCAGGGAACAGGGCTGCTGACAGTTCAGACTTTTTGCTCAGCACTTGCACTCAGTTGCAGCGTACTTTCTAAACAGGTGAATGTAAAAGTATCATAGGATTTGTATTCTTAGAGCGTAACTGTCTTGCTTCCCCCTTCTGCCGCAGCCCCAAATACCACACACCCACCCCAAAATGCTGTGAAGCAGGATCACCAGTCCCACTGTTGGTTCAGCTCAAGTAAACTAGGAGTACATCGGTTGAAACTGTACAGACATTAAAGTAAAGAAAGCCCCCAAATAACAACTATCCTCTTGTGTCATATGCTAAGAGTAGCATCTTACATACATCTTTATTCAGTAGGTGTATGAATATATGTCTCCCTCCCTCGTTGAGATCTGGGTTTGGGTAATGTTATTCGTATGTGCATTTCCAGAAACATTTCCTTCCAACATGCACCTGTATATACTGTGAAGGACGTCAGGGATACAAAATTTTGTGTGAAATAGCATGTTAAATGCAAATGCCAGTACCCCTCCACAGAGGCGATACTCTTTTTACTGTCCTGTGAAATAGGTCATGTAAATGTTTTCTACAAATAGCTTCCAAATAGTTCCTTGCAGCCAAGTCTTACGAAAAAATAAGCAGGGCTTTATTGGGATTTGCTATAGTTAAATACAAAATCGTGGATCGGAAGCAGACAGATTGAAACACAAGGATTTTTATGCCTTCCAGCGGGGTGCTAAAGCTGATTTAGAAGTCCAAGACAAAGGTTAGAGCCACTGCATCATACTGCATTCAGAAATAACAACCTGTTTGTGTTTTGGCTATATTGGTTTTTGTTTGATATTGTGAAAATAAATTGAAAATGGAGTTCTACAAATGGAGGGGTTCGCGTTTAGATGAAAAATCGTGCTTAACATTTGAGGCCTTATGTAGAAGTGGTGACGGTTGACAGCTGCTGTTGCCTTAATAAGATTAAAATAAAGAAATTAGTTGTGCCGACTTTAATCTGCCATTTAACACCATAAACCACCTGGGGCCCGCCTTGCAACCGACACTTCCAATTTCTGAATTACGAAAATTGCATAACTCGATCTAAACTATGAATGCTTCTAAACGCGTTCTGATTATCGCAGTCTGTTGTTAACAAGCTTATTGCACTCTTCCGCCAGGTTTTTAAATCCCTTCCATGGTGTAGCGAAAAATCAGTGATACCTCTTTTCCTGGGCTTTCTCATCCCCTTTCCTTTTCCGACATATGATTCGTGTAGAAAACCATGGATTGGGGGGGTGGCGTTTTCCATAGCAGATGCAACAGCAGGACTCCAAATGCCATTTGCACATTTTTTTCCATCCCGGATGAAGGATCTGCCTAACAAATTCTGAGACTGCAGAGATGAAGTTCTCATGAAGTCCATGTAACACCCACATATTTGGAAGGCCAGGACATCTTGTCCTATTGCCCATTTTTGATACGTGTTGGGACTCTTGGGGTTATGAAACCACAAGGTAGCCCCTGTTATCCATTCAGGACTCTGCAAGATCAAGCGTAGCTAGCCTGTCGGCAAACTTTTTGCCAACCGCAACCTTCCTATGTATCATTTTAGCCTTTTAAAGTGAAATTGCAACAGTGCTCTCTCCAGCCACTGCGTCTAAGGAACATGAAAAGACTAAATGTAACGTAACAATATAAAACGTATTCTGCTTGACTGCTTTCAAACACTGTTATTTTTGAGTTCGAAAGAGCTGCTCTCGGTTTCGGGCACTCTGCTTCCACACTCTTCAAAGGAAGTGTTAATGGCTCCCTGAAGGTTGTGGCAGAAAAAAAACTATTCCCTCTTGTGCATAACAAAACTGTTTATGGCCTGTTCTATTCTGGACAGTCATTCAGGTGCATTGGTCTCCCCCCCCCCCGCTCTCCCCAAACACCCCTCACTCTTATATCACACCTTGCTCCTCTCCAGCTTGTGTGAGAATGCAGCCATGCCTTTATAAACTGGTCCCAGTTGAGTGTTATTGATTAGACTGGAGGATGGGGGTCTTGTATCCTTCTTCCCGAAGACGACTTCTCCTTCTGTAGCCTTCTTCTCCTCTGACCACAGATTGACTCCTCTCCTAACGTTGGGAATCTCACAAAAGAGCCAGTCCTTTAGTCAGCTGGTTTTAAAAGTGGCATTTTCCTTTTCTTTGGAATTCGCTCTTCTCTCTCGGTGACGACCTGCCCTTAGCTTGTGGCATGAATAAAACTAAAAAAATAAATAAAATGGTTCCGTGTATCATTCTTGATGATTTTTGGTTGGCTCGTAATTAAAAATATCATTTCTTTTTCTTCCTAGGTCACTCTGTGGCGCAGTAAACGCTTACCACCTGGCCTGCAGCAACTGTGCGGAAAACTGCACCTACGTTTTGTTCAGTAACAAGATTACTTTTTTGACGGACTTGCTGATGCACCAGTTAATGGTATGTGAAGTTTCAACTTCCAGCTTGCCACAAGAATTTCCTAGTTCCTGAGCACTGAGTATGAGTCATACTTGCTGCGGCTGGACTGCTGACAGCTGCGTCCTCCCATAAAACAGAATAAAGAAGAAGAGTTGAAAGGCATTTCCAGTTCTGTATCCAGGGGCTGGACGCTAAAAAGGATACTTGGATATAACTAGCAAATAGAGCCAGATGGGTTGTAAGGGTTAAGGTGTCAGAAAAGGCCTGGAGTCACTCTGGTTCAAATCCCCCAGTGTGACCCATTGAATGACCTTGACCCAATCACTAATTCTTAGTGTAGCCTACCTCCTAGGGTTGTTGTGAAGATGAAGTGAGGAGAACCGTGTATGAAGAAGGAATGGCAGGATGCAAACGTGACGGATAATGTATTGCGCTTACGCACAGAACTCTTGGGTACTGGGTTGCATGCAGCATAGTCCAATCCAGGCATCCTTAATTAATCATTTCACGCCATTAAAAATGCAGCCTTGTGATTATGGCCACAATGATAAAGGATTTCCTATAGGAACTGCAGAATACTGCTTGTAATCCAACTGTTTTCAATTTTGTACAGTTTGCCTAGATACCCTTCATAAGTTCAGGGTTGATTGTGGCTAGTAAGATTTGTGCTCCCACCTGGTAAAACTTTTGGATGACTTCTGGGGTGTAGCGCATACCTGGTCATTTGCCAGGACTAGTTACTGGGACTCCTCCTACACTGAACGGGGGACATTAGCGCTCAATAAGTAGTGTCAGCATTATGCTTCATCATGCCTTTTAGGAGAGCAGATACTAATTGTTCTCTCCTAGGTTACTCTGTCCCTTTCTCCAAGGAGTTCAGATCTGGTTCTCTCCCCTTCTCTATGTTGTCCTCTTTGAGAGAGCGACGACAGTCCAGTCTTGCCCACTGAGCTTCATGGATGAGTGAGGATTTGAACCCGGGTCTCGCGTGGCCTAGTTCAGTGCTCGAACTGCTACCATCCCTGTGGTCTCCGGTGCAGAGCTTAGCATAGCCATGGAGGCAGGGCAGCTGTTCTTAGTCCCTAATGGATTTACCTCCAGTGTTGTCCTGTGTTTGGCAAAGGCACTAGATCAAGAAGTGAATGGAGGGGTGGATGGATGCTCAAATGATGCATATAGAAACTTGAGTCTGCTCCAGTAGTTCATAACATGGGAGGGAATCCAATTTTCAGTGCAAAAGGTGGACGCAGACAATTTTAACCCACCTCTTCACTCCCTTCTCTATAAGCCTTTTGCCCCCTTTTTTTCCCAGCTGGGCTCATTTCCAGAATTAAAAACAAAGAAGAGACCTTCGGCACCTTAGAGACTTAGAAGTTATCTAATTCTGGGTAACTACTTTTGTGAACTAGATGGATGAATGCTCCATCAACGCTTATGCTAGAATAAAAATCTGTAATCCTTTAAGGTGGCACAAAGCTGTAGCATAGTGATTTAGTGGTTAAGTGGCTGGGCTGCAAATCAGCAGTCTAATAGTTTGAATCCTGCTATTGCCATGAGCTTAGCAGGTGGCCTTGGGCAAACCACTCCTCTCAGCCCCGGCTGAATCGTGGGGATAAAAATAATACTGACTTTGTTCACCGTTCTTGAGTGGGGCACTAGTCTGTCTAAAAGAGAAGTATATAAGCACAGTTAATAGTATATTATTACAACAGGAGGAATACGTCTACCCCTTTGGGATTGGTTTCCAGAATTTGAAATGGGGCGGAGGGGGGGCCATCAACCAACACAGGGAGGAGGAAAGCATTTAATAGGGGGAGGGTTTAGTTCCAAAAATTGAGTTTCTCTGCTGCCTCATTTCAGATGCTGACAGGCAGACCAAACTGGTCCGTTGCCATGGCGTGTCATTTGAAACGTGGCATTAGCCTTCTTATCTTCTAATTCAGACTTGTTTGAATTCCTAAAAATGTATACCGTCTTAAAGTGTGTGTCTTAACAGATTGGCAAGTCATTTTCTTTTTAAAAAAGGCATTTAATGGCAAAACTTTTTACTTTAATTTCTGATGTCATTAAATATTTCATTAGAAGCTCATTTTTAATTCATCATGGGGCCTGCTCATCATGAGATATTTAGTCTAGAATTGCTACTTATAAATTGTATGTGTATATTTTCATGAGCGAAGCGGTTTGTTAATTGAAAAGTTATGTACGCGCTTTAAATAATTCACATTGTGCTGTTAGAATCAACAAGCCATAGGACGGTTGACGTACGCTGAAGAAGCAGGCATTCCCAAAGACTGCTGCGTACACAAAGGGAACCCGAATGCCACCTGTAAATTCTGCTGTTTAGTGTTCTCTGCCCATTGTGTTTTGATCAGATTTTTCTCTGAGGAGCTGTGGGATACTAACTAAGAGATGCTCCATTTCGTAGCCACAACACAGGGCAGGGGAGAATGTGTACCTCGCACCCTCCCGAATTCTGTCAGCAATTAATAAGGTCAGGTAGGCTAATTTCCTTACCCACCACCCCATCATATCAGGTCAGGTCAGGGGAGTCGGTCTGCAAAGGAGAAAAAGTTGCACGTCGTCGTCGTCATCATCATCATACACCAGACATAACAGTCGTGGAAAATAAAAAAGTCTGGATAATTGACATTGCAATTCCTGGGGATGCCAGAGTCGAAGAAAAAATGATTAAATATAGAGATCTGGCAATAGAAACCACCTGACTGTGGAAGAAGACTGCAACAGTAGTCCCCATTGTCATCGGGACACTTGAAAAACTTTGCAATTTATATGGAAAAACTGCAGCTTTCTGACATAACACCAACAGAACTGCAAAAGGCAGCACTAACTTGGAACAGCATACATAATTACGCTGATATCTGGTTGATACTTAGGTCTCCGGTGGAAACCTGTATCAGCTTAGCAAGGCCAATCAATAATAACATGTGACCTCTGCTTATTGTTGATTGTGTTTTAGATCATTTGAATAATAATAATAACAATAACAATAATAAACATTTTATTTATATACTGCCCTTCAGAATAACTTAATGCTGCACTCGGAGCAGTTTATTATTATTATGATCCTCACAGCAATCACCCTATGAGGTGAATGGGGCTGAGAGAGCTCCTAGAAGCTGTGACTGACCCAAGGTCACTCGGCCGGCTTCAAGCCGAGGAGTGAGGAATCAAACCTGGCTCTCCAGATTAGAGTCCTGCCGCTCTTAACCACTACACCAAACTGGCTCACACTACAACAAATTGGCTCACATCAGCCTTCTAGAATTCCAGATCACGAGTGTGGCTCTGGAAATAAAAGGGCTGGGACATCCCATCTCTATCTGATAATAGCACAGTTGTGGCCTAGATGAGAACCATCCAAGAGGAACAAGATCCCCCTACCTCTAGCGGGAAGCAAAAATCTTTTTTACATAAGCAGTAGTTCTTTCTGAGTAATCCCCATCAGAGGCCATAGGATAATAGAAGGTAAACTCTAAATCCTGGCACCTGTTATCTGCACCTTTTGAGTTTTTCATACCTTTTACAGTTACCCTTGGGATCCTGTTAGCAGTGCAGGGAAATATAATTGTGAAAAGGTTTCTTCTTCAGGCACAAAGATCATAGCAAAGTGGGAGTGGATGTACTTCCCCAATGCTGGCCAAGAAGTTTGCTGTAAGCAATTCCTTTTTTTCCGTCAATTCCCAGAGTGACCCAGGCCATTGTGGCAATATTGCTGTTGGATAATCCCCACCTGCACCGTTTTGGCCGGGGTTACCCTTGAAGTCCAGATATTCTGAGACTGAATGACGGGCATCTTTGGGGGGGGGGGACGGAGTCTAGACCTGCTGACTCAGAGCCCTGTATGGGGCAACAATCTGCTTACCCTTCACCTAACCGCTTAAGTTCTGAATGGCTGTCATATTGGAGACTTAGCGACTCAGACAAAGTAGTCTCCGCTTTAGCCTCTTCACAAGGGTATCTTCAGGAAGGTTCTGTTAGACCAGCAGATCTTTACAAACTGGTTCAAGGACTACGTAAATGAAACCGTAGAGCAGCGTCAGCGAAAATTCTGTCCACTCCTTGAATTTTTTTTTAAGTTCAAAAAAACAAACATGTATATAAGATAATTGCTTTTTTATTTTTGAACCACGAGCTTGGATTAATTATTGCAGCAGTTTAGCAGCTGCATCTTAGTCAGTTGGTTATTTCTTGGCTTTCAGAAAACACTGTCTTTCCATTCCTAGAGAGGTGTGTGCATAAACCTTGTAATTCATAATGCAACCTTTAAATCCTGTATTTTAGTTTGCGTTTTGGGTTTGGCAAGACTCAGGCACTGTATTTCGATACTCATTCTTTTTCATGTTTTAAAAATAACCTCCACGGGCCATGACAGATTAATTTCTAATCATATGTTCTCAAGTAGATCAAAGGGGCCTTCCCAAATGCTTTTGGAGAAAAAAACAAGCTGACCCAACCAGGAAGCAACCTGAGCTCACCTGAACTTTGTCTTAGGTGCTTTTGTTCATTCAAGTTAATGCTTTTTTTCCCCCCCTCAGAAGTAGCATGGCCCACCGTGGGTTAAATGATTATACTGTATTGTAAGCCAGGGAATAAAAATAAGGAGAACAGGATTCTTCCTCTCACTGCTTCTTAAGCATAGCATTTAAACTGTTTTCACTTTATAGGCTAGTTAGGCACAAGCACTGTGCATTCTAGCTTGGACAAAACTAAGCTGCACACTTAGTAGTGGGAAGGCACCACACATGTACAGCGTAATTCCACTCCATAAAAGGGCCAGTCCATTTAACAATTCTGTAAAATACACCCTGCATAGATTTCTATGTATAGTTTTGAAGATCTGTCAAGGAACAGGTCTGGGAAACAGCTTCTTATACATGTGGATATTTTATTTCTTATATTTTAAAATAGTAGTAGTAGTTTATTTTTCACGGTCAATGGCCAGCAATTAACAAAGACACCAATAGAAGGTACCACAGAAGGGAATAAAACATCAATAAAATCATTCGCAATACATGGGTAAAATCATTCATAATACAATAGTATAAGCTTTAAAATTCTCAGTGGTACAATAAAACCATTCACTGAGCCACTAAGGATTTCCTGATCCTTGAAGCAATCCGACCAAATCTGGCTACCTGATGCGTGATCTTAGGGTGTCTATCTGAAAAGAAACCCCTCAGAATGCATAGCCTTTGTACTTTTAAAATACGTGTTTCTGATATAATAGCATGAATGGCAAAATATCGGTATTCCATAAAAACAAATAAATTACTGATGTACCGCCTGTTTGTATATGAACGGTTGCCCATTTTGTTTGTTCGTTCGTTCGTTTGTTCATTCGTTCGTTCGTTTGTTATTTTTGATTATTCTGCCCTCCCTGCACAGGCAGGCTCAGGGCGGATTACATCCAATAAAAACATACATATAAATTTATTATTTTAAAACAGTTAAAAATTGGAGAAGTATAACAATACAATACAGTGCAATATAGATAATTAAAAATTCACAAAATGGCATGTTAGGATGTTCCGGGGGGGGGGGCTTCTGTGGGTTCCTCCACCATCAGAAGTGCAGCATTCAGTATCCAGGGGCAGGGACTTTGTGGTTGTGGCACCGTGCCTCTGGAAAATCCTTTCCTGTGCAGCTGGACTTTCCTTTTTGCCCCAGGCAAAAGATGGCAGGGTTCGGGCTGAGCTGGTTTTCTCCTTACGTGCTTCTGCTAGCTCAACAAGTATTGTTTGGAACGGTGGTATACAAAATAATGGGATCCTGTAGAACTTTTTTGCCAATGGTAGCAAGTATTCCTCAAGCACCACCACTTGCAAAAAAAAATCCCTGCCTATGTTACTAATTATAATATCTTTCACCCTCCAGGCCCAAGAAGCAACTGAAATTCCCCATCTCTTTTTGCTTTTCTCAAGCTATCTTTTTACAAAAAGAGCTTCCGAGCCATGTTGTTCAGTGGGGCTCACTCCCAAGCACAAACATGCCCAGGATCGCAGCCTTGATTCTCTTGTTGCGTTTTGTGATTAAATTGCTGGATATATTTGCGGTACATCTCTGATAGGAATAAATTACGGCACTTGAATGCCCTTGTTTTAACACTTGGATATTTTCTTCCGCTCAAAACCTTTTTTTTGGTTTAAGTTACAGAGTACACTTGAGAGCCTGATTGAAATAAACGGCCTGGGTCCGATCAGTGGCATTTTTCATTCTGCATCAGTAGGGCTGACTCTTAATATTCAGGTTTTACTCGCCATTGTTCTTCTCCGGGTATTTCTTTTTGTTCCCGTTGGAACGCTGAAGGACTGGAAATGTCAGGAGCTAAAAGCTTTGTTTAGTCCCGGCCAGGTAATGCCAGCCAGCTTTATCTCCCCCCCACCCTCCACAGCCCTGCTATTAGCCTCAACCCTGACCTCGGCAGACCACCCACCTTCGGAAGGAGCCTCAGCTCCAAGCTTAATTGTTCAGTTTGTGGAGAGGGGCCAGCAGTATTTACTACAAAATACACTCCAAAAGCGCACCTTTTAAAAAAAAAAAGTTTCTGTTTGGGCAAGCCCAGAGGCTTTACATCTACAG
The DNA here is from genome assembly GCF_028583425.1 of Eublepharis macularius. NCBI lineage: Eukaryota > Metazoa > Chordata > Lepidosauria > Squamata > Eublepharidae > Eublepharis > Eublepharis macularius. The sequence continues at coordinate 34,630,064 of NC_072807.1, read as the reverse complement.
AAACTGCTGCAGCAGCCCTGCTGATTGGGTTCAAACACAAGGAACGAAACCATCAGAGATAAAAACCATGCAAGGTGTACAACATTCCCTCCCCCCCTTCCATACATGTCCCCTGAGGGGATCCTACTTAGAAGTACTTTCTGCTTTTAAGAGTAAATGCAGTTGCAAAATATTATCTTGTTATCCTGTGGCGGCAGCCAAGAGATACTTAAGGTAAACCTAGGGATTTTTTTAATAACACAGCCCTACTAACATTTCTGTTCTGTCCGTCAGTCTGCCATAAATTGTTCATACAGTGCTTAATTGTGTCTGTGTGTGAGGGGGGGAGGATGCAGGGGGAAATCTGAACTTTGGATTCGTAGTTCTGAAAGACAAAAGTTTGGGATCTTCTAGCGTCTCTACCCCATCCTCCACTTCCCTTCAAGGTTGAGAGCTGTAGTTGACATTGGCAGGGAATTGGAGGACTTGTAGATTTTTACCTCGCACGTTTTACCTCGCTCGCACTTACAGCCATGATTCTAGTTCAGTGTATCACCTCCATCTCCCTTCTTGGGGATCCATAAATTTGAGCTGTTACTTAGCTAGACTGCCCTACAGCGATGTGTTTTGCAGGGACACAGAGATATTGTAACATCTCTAAACCCCAAAAGTTCAGCAGACATCGTTTGAGCCAGACCAGTAATCCTTAACACAGAGCACACTTCCTTCTTCTCTAAAGCAAAGAGCCAGTCTTGGCTTTCCTCCACTCAGAAGAGCCCAAGAGTAGACACCATCTTTATGTCTCCCAGGAAACTCCATTCTAAAATGGCTGACTCCATCATGGAATGGCGCTTGGTTTGGAACCTCCCAACATCATGTGATTGGCTCCAGCCTCTGTGGCAGCCATTTTGTGATTGGCCCCAGCTCCCACGGTGACCGTTTTGTGGTTGGCTGTGCCCCCAACCAGGCAGCCATTTTGTAGGGGCATCCTCTACTTGGTTTTAGAATTCCAAAAGTGCTGACAAGTTCAACGAGGGAGGGACCTCTGGGCCAGTGCCTGTCACATCAAGAAAACCAGTGAATTGGTCACAGAAGTACTAATGCAGAGCATAGGTGAAAGTTAATGCTAATATATATTTTTTTACTTATTTCATTTTCAATCCCTTCAGTGGCTGGATTATGAATAAAACAGAAATAGAATTCTAATATCAGAATCCTAGAATCAGCCGTGGTATCTTCTGCACCTATTTTCCCGCTGATGCGGGGAGGGCGGAATATAAATGTAATAAATTTAATTAAATTAATTAAATTTTCCCCGCCACCAGACTTGGAGTCAAACGGCATACCATCACGTCCCTTGGTGTGTCATTTATCTGCACAGGAAGGTTCGTGAGTGAAGTTTTGAGAAAGAGAGGATGTCCTTCTTGTTGCTTATGCTAGTTATCTGATTGAAAATTGGGTCTACGTTTGATCTTGGGCTACGTTTGATCTTGCAAGGTACCCAGGTTTCCTCTTTTCGCCTATCTTTTTTCTCATGCTGAAACTTAAAGCATTGGTAATTGAGGAAACACCCCCTTCTACAGCATGACCCCCTTGATCTTCATAAGGGACCCCCTGCAGATTCTGAGCCTGCTTGCAGGGAGAGCGGAATATAAACTGAATAAATAAATACAAATAATTTTTTGCAACTAAGTTACATATTAGGAGGATCTGATCACAGATTTCCAGTGCACCCTGAAACTTGACTCAGCTGAAGAAGAATATTTTCAACAGTCTTGCTGGCCCAAGTTTTCTGCTACCAAAACACAGCCATCTGCCTCCTTTGCTAGCTGTGCTCAGGGACCACCAAACACTTGCCTGGGTGTGTGGCAATAGCTATCAGCCATCAGTGCTAATCACAATCTTCAGTTATCATTTTTGGGAAAAGTCAATTGCCTTGCTTTGTGCAGCCATAACACGGCAGTAGATTTATCTGTAGAGCATGCTTTCTTAGCAAATAATCTGAAGAAATATTAGCCTACAGAATAGCAGCTGCCACCACCATTGCTCATATTACTGCATGTGGTTGTGTGGAAGAGACAGCAAGAGTGAAAAATGGGTGCTCTCTGGCACACACAGACAGCAATATGATATCTCGCCTCAACCCTAGTGGTACAAAGTGAATCATTTCAGATTTCCAAGTTGCGTGTCGTTTCTGCCTGAACCGAGCCCAGAACTATCAGTAAGGTTTAAAACTTACTGCGCTGGCACTGTCCAGGAGGATTAAGCTCTTTCCACTCTCTTTAAGAGTTTGCTCACTTGCATCTTCTAGCATGGATCAAGGGCTGCATGTAGAACTCAGCAACATTCTTACTGGGTATGTGTCAAGTTATAAACGAATTGGAAGAGCTGTTGGTTCAGTCAGCCAGGAAAGAAATTCATAGCTGTGGCCTCTCCTCCTCCTCTCAACCTCCTCCTCCATCTGTCCCATGCTTTGTTTATAGGATATGTGATCACTTTTCCACAGTGCGGGGCGGGGGAGCAAAAGAAAGCTAGTCCCCTGTCTTGAAATCTAGTCTGTGAATGGATGGGTGCCCAAAACCAAACTCGTGTAATCCTTTTTATTAAGACTCAACAAAATGTCACCAAAAGCCGTGTGCGTCACAAGCTTTTGAGTTCTTGAGAAAAGGGTTCTTCATCTAAGAGGTCGTGATACTTAATTGTGGGAGATTGCAGAATGTCCCCTATAAGGCAACTATATGATGCTTTTTTGGAAGGATCTGCTGCTAGTGCGGCTAGACAAAGAGCAAGGATACCACATTTCTGCCTGTCTCTGCTAGTGCGCTGAGAGAAGCAGCAGGCTAGCAATGTGAAGTCACTCAGCAGTGGAGAATATTCCTCCATGGCTCTGACCTTTGACTTCCTCATCGCAGTAGACCTCCTGGCACTGCGTTGGGTTTTCCTGTCTCCAGCCATCTTGGACCGCAGCCCATGGTCCTGGCCTTGCCACTACAGAAGTCAAAGTTCTGGCACGCACCTCTAATGTCACATGACTTCTGGTCACATGGTATTCTGGGTTCCTCAGCACTCAGAACCATTTTCAACCTCCAGCCCACCCAGATTTCATCAGGTGATCTCAGGAGGTTGAGTACGGTTCTTTCCCACAAGACTTGCTTGTCTTCAGAGGCTCCAAGCCATTTCTGCCTGTCTAAGGTGAAGAAAGCAAGACTCAGTATCAAGCAGTCAATGCCTGAAGTTTGTAGTCATCAGGTGTATCACAAGCAGATTCCGTGAACCGTAGAAGGCCATACCCTTGACGACAGTTGGCCTTTCATCCTGGATGACAAAGATCTCAATGTTGTTTCAGCTTCTTCGAATATTTCAAGATTTTTGTTGTTTGTGAATAAGCTGAAGGTCACTTGGCACAGGAGCAGTCCTACGTCTCAGTTTTGTGAAGACTTTTTATAATTTGCCTTCTGGGTACAAGCCCGAACCCATCCTAAGGATGACTAACAAGTAAGCCTGTCTTAGAGCTGCACATTTGCACTGCCTTTAAAAGGGATCCAGACATGCCAAGTGATTCGACCCTCATTGGCCTTGCATGAAAAAGACCTGATGCGTACATCTCTCCGAATTCATCCTCGGGGGCTTTCTTGGGACCAAACAAGAGATGCTGAGGATTCTGGAACTGGAAGACCAAGCAGGTTTTTTTTTTAAATTGCAGTTATCAAGCACACGGGGGCCTGATTCAAACCGAAACCAGAATTGGGGGAGGGCAATTTAAGCCTCCCCCTCCCAGCAACTTTTCCCTGGCTGAAAGAGTCCGGGGGAGCTGCTGTTTGTTCCATTGTGGAAACATATACATACTGGTCTGTATGTTTAGCTCAATGCAGCATGTAGCAGCCCCCTGGGGGGCATTTCAGATTGGAGAGGCTTAAAACCATTCATATGTTGTGGCCCTAATCTGAATTGAGCCACATGTACCTGATAACTTTTTAAAAAAATTCCAGAGACTCCCATCACAGCACTCCCAACGTTGCGTCTGGTTTGGCCCTCAGCACGCTTTAATTTGCCCCTAATTGCAGCAGTAAAGGGGGAAATGGTAGCAACAGCATATGATTATTTTATGGTTGGAGGAGTCCATTCCAAAGTATCCAGTATTTTGCTCAGCCAGCCTGACCTTTCTCTTTTCTTACCAACAATGAGCTGTCGCCAATGTTCTGTAGCTGGCAACTCTGTTCCTTCAGCTGGTTTTTTACAGCATCACATCAGCTTAGCCAAAAGGTGCCAGAGATTTAGTCGCCAGGTAAGTGCATTATAAAAGAGAGGGATGTTTAATGCTGCAGAGAGGAAACGCAACCCTCTCACCGCCCCCCCCCCCGCCACCCATCTAAAATTACATTCACTGCCTTCAAAAGGGAAACTGCTCTTACAGAAATGTTTTCAGATACATTTCGAAAACTTCTCAGGGAAAAAACAGCAGAAAGCGCGGTTGCTGTGCGAGCGGTTCATGCTGTTAATTGCTTTGAAATTACAGTATCTGACTTACTAATTAAATAGGTGCGCATGTTTTCAATATAATCCATCGACTTTGGTAGACAATTAGAATCATTAGGCATGAATTACCCCAGTCTGTGTAAATTACAGAAGCAACGTAATCTCCTTTCTTCAGCCGAACTTGGATAAGCGGCCAAAGACTTCTCACTTGCTAGCTTGGCTCGCTACCAGGAACAGACTATTACAATGAATTTTAAGTACCTACTCCAGGCCCAGAGCTAATGAATAATAAAAAAATGTGCATGTTTCTCTATGTTGCTGAGTGTTACCATATTCCCACCGAGAGGGATACAGCACTAAGCTAGGTTGCATGAATGCGTTGCCGTACCATTAAGTGGGAAGACCTTTAAAGAGAAAAAGTGGTCCAAGTCTGCTCGATTGTCAACAAACTGCGGTTCCCAGAGTTTGGTTGGGAGGCCACCCAGTGTAGCCACTTCACTGCAACTGGACAGCAATACTGGGTCTGGTTATTGTCTGGGATGGAGACTTTCTGGGAAACCCCACCCCACATGCCATCTTGTGGTTTGTGATGGGGGTAAATTAATAAATAAATCTACCAAGTTGAGAAGTACAGTAATTTGTCTGTTGCTCATTGCAAAGTTCCCATGAGGCTTTGTTTCCTTTCCAGACAGGCACTCGGGTCATGAAAAGTTTGAAAACCCCAATAGTTAGGAATATCTCCAGAAGAAGGCAGTCATCCTTATTTTTTTAAACTAACATAGAGTCTAGGGAAACTCTATGATGACCACCAGGAGCACTTCCTGTGATCACTCCAGGTGTCTTGGGTTACCATCTAGTTCTCCTCTTGTCCTATAAAGCATTGAACTGTGTGGTACGATCATCTTCCTTACAACACCAATAGAACACCAAGCAAAGCATCTCTTACTGCTTCGTATATACTGTTTTCTAAATTGCAAACCAAGCGTCTCCAACTCCAATGCATTTTAAGTTCAGCCACTGATTCTCGTTTGATCAGGTGCCATTTCAGCACTGAAGAACGGTCCTGCATTGGTCCCAGCAACCTCCACCCCCCCCCCCACCCACCCAGAACTGCAATTGTTTCAGCACTTTCTCCTAGCTGGACAGCTCCAAGTTGAAATTGAGCAGGTCCAGAAAGGGGTTTGAAGGCCATGTCCACCAATTCCATTTTTTTATAAACAAAGTCCCAAAGAGGGTGAGAGGAGAGACCAGTCTGTCTCAGAAGCTCCCCATTTTAGTGAATTAGTTTGATTTCTCAGGCACTGTTAAGATAGGGAGGGACAAGTCCCCCCTGCTCATTTCTAAATGACCTGACCTGGATGGCCCAGGCTCTAGCACAGTCTTGCCTGATCTCAGAAGCTAAGATGGGTCAGCCATAGTTAGCCTGGGATGGGAGACCACCAAGGAAGTCCAGGGGTCGCTACACAGAGGCAGGCAATAGCAAACCACCGCCGATGGTCTCTTGCCTTGAAAACTCTGTGGGGTCCCCATAAGTCAGCTGCAACTTGGTGACATTTTATACACACAGTTCTAAACTGGAGTATGCAAACTGAACTAGTCCCATCTCACCCACTCCCTAATGTCTGAGTCCAGTTCAGAGACCCACCCCATCATGCTCCCAGTGTTAACCTGGGTGCCTCGTTATAAAACAAAATCCAAACCTTAAAGAAAAATTCCTAGATGGAAGCAAGTTTTAAGTACATTTGCATCTGTATATTTTTATGATCTTTTCATACAGCACCCACTTGACTCAGGACTTCTAAGAGCATAAGAGAAGCCATGTTGGATCAGGCCAATGGCCCATCCAGTCCAACACTGTGTCACACAGTGGCCAAAACCCAGGTGTCCTCAGGAGGTCTGCCAGTGGGGAAGAGACACTAGAAGCCCTCCCACTGATTGCCCCCCCCAAACACCAAGAATAGAGAGCATCACTGCCCTAGACAGAGAGTTCCATCTATACCTTGTGGCTAATAGCCACTGATGGACCTTTGCTCCATATGTTTATCCAATCCCCTCTCGAAGCTATGCTTGAAGCTGCCACCACCTCCTGAGGCAGTGAATTCCATGTGTTAATCACCCTTTGGGTGAAGAAGCACTTCCTTTTATCCGTTTTAACCCGACTGCTCAGCAATTTCATTGAGTGCCCACGAGTTCTTGTATTGAGAGAAAGGGAGAGAAATACTGCTTTCTCTACCTTCTCTATCCCATGCATAATCTTGTAAACCTCTATCATTGTCGTTTCTCCGAGCTAAAGAGCCCCAAGCGCTTCTACAGGAAATCATGGTGGCCACTGATATGAATGGATTGAAAAAAGGGCATGAGACAGCAGATTTAGTTGAGATCAGGCTGGAAATCGCTTTAAGATGTTTAAGTGTCACAATCTAGGGTCTGATAGCAAGATAGCTATGTGAGTTAACTTTAGAAATAATTAGGAACGGTAACGATAAAGGTGTGCAAGCACCAAGTCATTACTGACCGTGGGTGGACGTCACATCATGAAGTTTTCTTGGCAGACTTTTTGTTACGGGGTGGTTTGCCATTGCCTTCCCCAGTCATCTACGCTTTACCCCCAGGAAACTGGGTACCGACCTCAGAAGGATGGAAGGCTGAGTCAACCTTGAGCCAGCTACCTGAACCCGACTTCTGCCAGGATTGAACTCAGGTCGTGAGCAGAGCTTGGGCTGCAGTACTGCATCTTACCACTCTGCGCCACAGGGCTCTTTAATTGAGAATGTGCTTATTTTAAAAATGAATAGAAATACACTTACCCTGGTTTTGTATGTGTGTTTGGTATGTAGGTTTATGTTCCAGATGACCTTAATGCCACTTTGGGAAGGATGGCCAACAAGCAAGTGTTTGAAGGTCTAACAACAGGCGTTCTAAAAGTCGTGGCTGTTGTGTTCCGGTGTCTGATCTCCAGTGTACCTTACGGAAACAATCAAAACTGTGCCCCAAAGTGGATTCAGGAAATGAAAAACAAGACTTCGCCTCTTGAAGCCTTTAACAGTAGGATACAAGACCTCATCAGGTAAGAAAACAGATGTCCTTTAGAATGATGCTGCCTTATCATGAGTTAGTCCTGATCGGTCTCTTTCCGAGCACCTTGCAACCTCTCCTTTATCTGGAGATGGTAGAGATTGAGCCTGGAGCCTTATGCAAGCAGACCAGTTGCTTCGCCACAGCATTACAGCACCCTGTTTACAATTTCAGGTATTCATAGTATGGCCAAAGGTGAAAGAAAATGCCAGAGGTCCAATAGCAGTGTGACAGCCTGTGCTCAAAGCCCCTGATTGAATTGTGGGAGATGGTTGGGCCTCGGTTGGTCATGTGGCAGAGTTTAAATGTGCCTAGGAGAGCATCCAGAATGCAGAAGAGTACATTTGAGTGGTGTGTGTGTGTGTGTGTGTGTTTCTCCTGGAATTTAAATCACTAAGTGTTCCGTTCGCTTGCAGCCACCTTGCCTGGTGTAGTTACTATGCTCTGTAATTCATGCTTTTTCTTCAGAGTCATTGAATGAAGTAAATGTCCTGTCCCTTATAAGAATGTGCCACATGCCATCTGGTCGCTTCCTTCCATGTTGATTTGTTGTTCTGTGCAATTACTCTATTGTTTAATATCTAGTCCATTCTTCATTTGATCAGATAGGTTGCTGTATTAGCCATCCGTCTCCCTGACTTTTTGAGATTCACGGCTGATATGCTATATTTTTAAAAAAATTAATATATCCACTAGGTGACAAGCTTTTTCTCCTTTTCTCATCAATTTCAGCAAAAGCTGAGGACGCATCTCAGTAATAAATAACACAGGGAGAATGTCTGGTCCTCCTTTAATTCTCTTGTCTTGCAACACTTCTAGATGTTGAAACTTTGCAACAATACGTGAGAATCAAATCAAAACCTTCTTGAGGCATGTTCCTACAACTTTGAAGCCCAGAGAGGACTGGCAGTCTTCCTGCCAACACTTTGAGTAAATATGGGGACGCTGGTATGAATTCACAGTCAAAAAAGCTCTCTTGCTGCGTCTCTGTTTAATATCAGTGACATAATTGCTGTTAAAATAAACAGGAGTCTGGTGACCTTTTAAAGGCTAACAAATTTTTATTTCAGCATAAGCTTTCGTGGAAATAGACTGAGGACAGACAGTAGGAAACGAATAATTAAACTGTGGAATTCACTGCCAATGGACAGCCAGGAGCACAAATGGCTTTCAAAGGGGGTTAGACAGATTCATGGAGGAAAAGTCCATCAGTGGCTAATAGCCATGGTGACTAAAGGGAACCGACAGGACCGTCTCCCTCCCTATGTTCCTCTACGGCAGCTTCATTCATCTGAACAGGGTCTCCTGCAGGTGCCATGCTGCACCCAGATGAAGTCAGTAGCAGCCCATACACGGGCTTTCTCTGTGGTGGCCCCTATCCTGTGGAATGACCTGCCTGAGGAAGTCAGAAGAGCCCCCACTCTCCTGGCCTTTTGTAAACAATGCAAAACCAAACTATTCAAAAAGGCTTTTTACTCAAATGGGAGGGCTGCATTGTAGGGATGGGGTCTCAGATGCTTCGCTAATGAGTTAGGGACCGCAGACTTCGTCACTATATCGCCTTACATATTATCTGCTGCTTTAAATATGTATTCCTATGTACCACCAGTGCTCCATGTTGTCTAATGTTAATCCTAGAACGGATTATGTTCTGCTTCAGTATTTTTTCTACTCTGTATTGTATTCTTGCTAATACTATGTCTTTTAAACTTGTATCTGTTTACCCTATGGCATTGTTTTATGGAAATGTCCTTGATACTGTATTGAAATGTACTTGATACTGATGGTACTAATCTCATACTGTGTAATCTGCCTTGAGTCTCAGTGAGAAAGGCGGACTATAAATGGCATAAATAAAAACCTCCATATACAGAAGCAGTTAAACCTTTGAATACCAGTTCTGGGAGGCAACATCAAGGGGAAACCTCTAGGCCCCGTTTGTTGGCCCTTTAGGGCAACTGGTTGGCCTGGCCACCAGTGTGAAACAAGATCCTGGAACAGATGGACCAACCACTGGGCTGATCCAGTAGGGCTCTCCTTACACTCTTATGACCAGAGTGCACTTCCTCAGATGCAAAAAGCATATCATTCAGTCGTCTCTGTCTCTCTCTTGGGAAACCTTGACCGCTGCAGAGCTATTGGGGGGATGTTACCATGCGGAGTTCTTTTTTTAAAATCCATTTCGTTAGAATAGTCCTCCATTGTTTGCCTCATCTCTTTCCCAGCCTCTTTTCCAAAAGATAATAAAGGATGCATTTAATTTTTCGAGAAGATCTTAATAAATTACTTTTTCTGTCTCTTCGGAACCCCTTCTGCCCCTGGGGTTGACCCTGTCTGCCCTTCTGCTGTGACCTCTGGCACTGTATATACTTGTGCCTTATACATTAATTGCTAGATGGCAGATATCACACATAGAAGCATAGTTCTTAGTCTGTACTTTTCTCGTATTCATCATTTCTGCTGTGCTGCCTTATTTTTCTTGAAATAATCACTTTTGCTTCTTTCTCACTTTTTTATTGGGTGGGATTCCATGTTTCCTAATTTTATCTTTATGTTCTTCCAATCTTTGATCTCTCCCTGATAGTTGCCTAAGAAATTTAACAAACGCACCCTTGAAATTATTAAGCCACGGGGCCAGATGGTTGTTTTCCATTCAGTTTTCAGAAGTTAAATATCTCACATAAGCCGTATTGGACTGTGGGCCGATGGAATCATTACCAGTGACTCCAGTTGAAATTACGGCTGATACTAATTTGAAATGGTCTTGTACAGTCCGAGAAATACAGCATAGAAGGGAGAAAAGTGAATTTTCTCCTCCTCAACCTCCCATCTTGTTACGATGCTCTCCCAGTCCACAGAGGTGTTTTGCAACAGGTGGCCAGGTACTTACGGAAGGTGAGGAAAGGGCCATTTTGCCAACAATTTCTGTGAATTCTTCAGCTGACTCTACCCTGGAGAAAGGAATTTGTGAGTCTTAGGCTCATATACAAAACCACAAACCATGCCCTTTTTAAATTTATCAAATTTTTCATTGTTCTAAAGTATATTTTTAAATTCCTTCCCTATCTCAAGAGCTTTGGTTTCTAACTACCCAGTCAAATAGAAAACATTAAAATGCTATATTGAATTTTGAATGGCCCCATTAAAATTATGAGTTCCTCATTTACAGTCACGGTATTGAATGAGACTCAGTTTTTATGTGCTGTTAGATATGAAGATTTGGGTTCCACAAAGCAGTGACATTATGAAGATTGTATTATTAAAGCAGTTACCCCAATACTTTCACAAGCTGATCACAGTCACTAACGTGCCAACTTGGTTGCCTGAGGCTTTGATGTAACATGGTGTGATAAACATAATGTAAAGGTCAGCATCAGATTCAAGGAGATCTCTGGGTGTACACATTCCAACTGCATACATGGAGATCCCCCTCACGTTGAAGTGACCCACAATATTTCAATATCGTACAAGCCTCCCATTAGTTAAGGTCAGCATTGGAGGTACCACTTCTGGGTGCCACCAATTTCCAAGGTCCCGTGGGCAGAGACCAGAGATAGGGCCTTTTTTGTGGTGGCTCCTTGACGGCTGACTAGTTCCCTCTAGTGGTTTGTCTAGCACTTGACCTGTTAATTTTAAGCACCTGGTGAAAGCTTCCTTATTTGTCCAGCCATTCTACTTAGTGACTTTCCCCCCCCTGCCCTCACACTTTTAGTGTCTCTGTTTACTGTTGTATTCACTATTTTATTTGTTATTTCAGTCTTGCAGGTCTTTAATATTTTGTTTCTTTGTTTTTTATTCATTAATGTTTGGGATTGTATTTTATTGTGGTGTCGAACTGACTGTTCTGAGCCACCTCCAAGCATTTTATGAAGAGAGCAGCCAACCAATATTTTAACTGAGTAACTATCAGCACAAAATCAAAAAGAGTGCAGTAGCACCTTTAAGACTAACCAATTTTATTGTAGCATAAGCTTTCGAGATTCCCCCCCTCTCCTCTATATTTGGCCAGTTTCCTTCTGCCCTCCATGCATCTGATGAAGAGAACTTGATTCTCGAAAGCTTATGCTACAATAAAATTGGTTAGTCTTAAAGGTGCTACTGGACTCTTTTTGATTTTGCTACTACAGACTAACACGGCTAACTCCTCTGGATCTATCAGCACAAAGGGTACAAAGTAGAAAAGGGCAGTGTGTTTGAGAAGAACTGCTCTTAAGTACATCAGGTTAAATCATTTATTATAAGTGAGTGCCTTTAAATATGAGGGGTGCTCTGGCATAATGATGATGGGTCTAAATTAAGACTGCAACTGTAAGCAAAGCAGACAACTGGTTATCCAGACTGGTGACCTTTCAAAAATCTGTGCGCGTCCACACACCCTTTCCAAACAGGTTTTTCGACGAGTGTGAAATTTCAGGCCGTTGTGTTTTTAAATCGGGAGGTCAGCTTTTTGATATTTTTGTGCCTCTTGACACCTGATGCTGGCTAGACCAAGTGCAGGCATCTCCCCTGAGCTGGGGCAAAGTATGAGGATCAGGTCAGGCCTCTCGCCTGAGGCATTTTCAGGGACCTGATTCTAGCGGAGGAATGAAAGACACGATGACAAGGTAAACAGGACAATTAGAAGGCATTTCAAACAGGCAGGTTCGTATTGTCAAGATGAGAGCCATTCACTTCATAATCAGTTTATTGTGTGTTTTGGAGCACAGCTGAGGGAAGTTGGCACATGCTGTGTAATTCGGACCTCCTCCTAGCAGTGGAGAGAAGCAGCCAATCAAAGGGGGACGGGGAGAATAGAGAGGCACGCTCATGCACACTTACAGAAAGTGTAGTCGATATTTTCCTACGTCTCTCCCTAAAATAGCTTTTCTGTGCGTTGTTTACTGCCGCTTGTGACTTAAGGCAAACTATGAATTAATGACCTCCAAAATGTTCTACCTTTTTATGGTCTACTGCCTCAAGAGATTACTAAAGAAAGCCAGTGTTTCAGATGCTCTAGTCCATGGAATTTACAAGGTAGACTTTAAGATGTCGCCACGCCCTTTTTAACTGTCGTAGGCCAGCATGGCCACTTTTGTGGAACTGTTGTAAATATGGCTTCAGATAGAGCATTTGAAGGCTCAGAAGTCCTGAAATGTAGATTTGTTTCAATCTCCGTTCTTGATATTGTCACTGCCAAACAGAGTGGGTCGCAAAAACTTCCTTCCAGCTTCCTCTAATGAAGGATGATTCCACACTTGGTAGAAGGGGAACCTCTGGATCTTGCCCGTAGTCTCCAGATGATGTGCGTGGTTTGCTAAAATTAATTTAGGTCTTAGGATCTTGCCCTTGGTTTCCCTGTGAAGTTCAGCGTGTTTCCCAAGCGGTCTTTTTATCCGAGTTATTCCTAGGGACGGTAATACTATAACTGCTTCTTCATGATAAATTCATGAACACATTTTCTGTGTATTTATCTCATGCCCCCGAATCTTTTCTTGCACAAAGTCTTCGCCTGTTGAGCCCTTCACTTGGTCTGCCCACTAGAACTTAACACAGATCACAAGGATTATTTGCAGAGACTATTTTTGATCAATGGGAAGGGGAAACGCTGCTGTCCATCATGATAGAAGACTTGGGGAGGAAGGAACTAGTCTCTTCCCCCCTCCCCCCAAAAATCAGCAGCTTAGTTTTATCGAAGAAATGTTTCTGCTGATAATAAGATGCCCCAGTGCTGCTTATAACATAATAAGAAAAATACATTTTAACAATTGTGAATTGCTATTTTGTGGGTTTAAGACAATCTCAGTTTAGGGGCAATGTCAAACTATCATTTGTTGCTATGGGAAAGAGCCTTGGAAACCTTGGGTCATGTGCTCCCCTTCTGCCGCACATATTCAATTCAAGAATTAAAGACTTTGTGTTCCCAACAAACCACAGCTTGTTACAATGGCCAAATTGGTGGGCTGTCTTGCCTGCCAACCAGGATTCCAAACTGGGATGGAACAATCAGTCCACAGTTCTGTCTAATTGCAGTCTAATGAAACAACAAACTGCGGTTTCTTGATAACCAAGAAGTTTTCAGTATCAGAGTGTGCCTGCAGAAAGGGAGGGAAAACGAGCTGTCTTCCAAGCTCATTTTTGGTCATGACAAACCATGAATTGGAGTTAAACCTCTGAAGGCAGTCAGAATATACTTACTGGAGTTTTGCAGGATCGTGTTGTAGTCCAGCTGCATCTGAGCAATTTTATCCTTCTATTCGTGTCTTCTGGTTGATTTTTTTTTCCTTGTGCTAAGTGGCAGAAATATAAAAGTATTTATGCATCAATAGCTGTGGCAGACCTGTACAGTTTTATTCACAGGTAAAACAAATGCTTCAGTTTGTTTTGAAATATAGCTTAGAAATTGTGCTAGAATTTTCTAGCAAAAACAAATGCAATGGCCACAGTCTAAACCAATTTAAGATCATAATATTTATGTGCTGATTCTGTCGATGAAATGACAGGATTAGACAGTGAAGTGGGCAATATGGCAGGCATTGATGCTATATTCTCTCTCCCCCTTTGCCTAGCTATGTGGTGCATATTGGATTAATAGAAAAGCTGAGCTGCTGTTTCCTATCTGTCCAAGGCCCGATTGATGAAAATCCCAAAATAGCAACTTTCTTGCAAAACGCCACCGCAGCCTTGCATGGGATGTGCCAGTTGTGTTTTGCTGTCAATGGAAGGTGAGTGGGTTTTGCGATATTCCTATCAGATTGATATCTCTGTGTTTGTGTGTGCACGTTCGTGAATAAAAACAGGACAATTTGGAGCTACAGATGTTTCTCTAGTGGCACCAGCCTCACAAAGCCAGATCTGAAGCAGATTAAAAACCCCACTACATTGCCCAGCAAAAAGAGTTCCTTTATAAAATCTGACCAGGCCCGTCTCATCACTAATTATTTCTTAAAACTAGCTCTCACGTCAGCTGTAAGTCATTTTAAAGGGTTTTGAAGCAGGCAGATTTCTTTCTGTCGTCCTTATGGTCGGCTTCAGTCACTGGGAGGATTCCAGTTCCATAGCAGAACCAGGGCTTTTTTTCTGTGGGAACGCAGTGGAACGGAGTTCCAGCACCTCTTGAAAATACTCGGCAATAGTGCGTGAAAATAATAATATTTCAAAGAATCCCATCTATTTCTTCCTCATTTCCCTCTTGAGATTTCTACCACCTCTTTTCCCAGAAAAGAAACCCTGAGCAGAACTAATGGCTTTGTATTATCATCTCAGCTGTAAGCTGCCTTCAGCTGGTCTTTGGAGAGGCAGCATATACATTTTCTAAACAAACTATGAGTGGAACAGATGTTATGAATGGCTCTGGGAAGTTCCTCAGGCAGCATTCTGGGCTTGCCCTTAATCCTCTCTGTGCACACAAACTTTAGTTTGTTCGTGATTTGGAAGTCAGATTTGTAGGGGAACCACTAACCATAGTTCTCTGGTTTGGATGAAACTCCAAATTGTGGCTCACTGACAAGCAGGAAGGCTTGTGTGTGTTCATGTGATGCCAGGCCATTTGGTGCTCACATTTGAAGCATTTCAGAAGGTTTCCAATAGACTTACCACAACCTCTTACCATCCTCACACACTGGAACAGTGGGAGCAAAATGGGAGGGAGGGCAGTGTCATACAGCCCTCTAGGACTTCCCTAATCTCTGTTATTTCCACCATAAAAATAGGGGGTTTCCTAGAGTGTCATGTGATGCCATTTCCCAGATCTCTGCCCCTTACAAATGCTCCCACCTGCCAGTATCTCCGTGGTCTCTGACTCTCAAGGCCTTGATAATTTCCCTTGGATCCGAGCTAAGTTTGAGATCAATCAGCAGGTTGGACTGGTCTTCACAAACAAATTCATTTACTTGAGTTCTTGCTAGATAGATGCATAATAATCCCATGCTAATTCGCTCTCAAAAAATAACCTTTTATTTTCATTTACTTTGTTTCTCGTTGGTCTTTTTCTCATTGAGACCGAAGACGATCTACAGGATTACAAAAGACAATGCAAAGGCAATACTTTGAAAAGACTATACTTGATTGCCGTCTCTCTTTAGCGCACGCTTTTTCACAATGTGCTAAAACAGAAGTGGAAGCAAAAGAGCAAGAAGCGTTGTGTAAAAATCATGTAATAGGAATGAAAAGGAGGTGTGAACTAGGGGTACCAGCTAGCAGTTTATATTTAAGATGTTCAGAGTCAGGTTATGAATTGTATTCTCGTGACAGTCTTTAAAAATGATGATTGTACCATTAGAGATATCAAAAGGAACTTCCCACTAATCGGACAGCATAAATTCATATCGTTCTATAGAACTGTAAAAGTTGTGCTGTTGAAATGAAGGAATCCATAACTGTGAAGATAGGAGCGTTTATAATGAAATATGAGCTCTTTTTCTTTAATTGGCAAGGTCTTATAGATTTAGCTGTATCTTGCCTTTCCAGTTATTTTAAATGTATTGCTAATAATAAATGTTTGAATTTTTTCTTTCTTTTTTTTTTGCACCTAAAAGGAAGACATTCCGTTTTCTAGCATTTTTTAGTAATTAGATTGTCAGCTTTGAAGTTGCCTGTGTAGGCATTTTGAGGTTGCAGCAATCTGGTACTTTAAAAAAAGGAACGTAACATGCCTTGAAATGTAATGGAGTTGATTTTGTCTAGCTTTATACGAATAGTTCAGGTTATGTGGCTGACATCAGCAGAGTTAAACCTTTCTATTTAAGTCCATTGAAATTAATAATTTTAGAAATGTTTAACTCTGCTTCCTCACTGTTAAAGTAGCAGATCCAACCAAGATTACCTCTATTCTACATCTCTCAGATATCCCCTAATCTGTTCTCCTTAATACCTTGATTTGAGAGAAAGCAGAAAATTGTCTTCCACTTTGTGGAAGGAGAGAAAGCGCAATTAATCTTTAACATGTGAGTACCAGCTTAAAGATAAGGATTTCTCTATGGGGACCAAGATCAAAATAATCCACACTGCAGTATTCTCCAGTACTACATAAGGATGTGAAAGTTGGATAGTGAAGAAAGCTGACAAGAAGAAAATTGATTCATTTGAAATGTGGTGCTGGAGGAGAGTTTTGCAGATACCATGGACTGCCCAAAAGACAAATAAGTGGGTTCTAGATCAAACCAAGCCTAAATTCTCCCTAGAACCTAAAATGACAAAACAGAGACCATTGTACTTTGATCACATCATGCGAAGACATAACTCAACTGGAGAAGACAATAAGGCTCGGAAAAGTGCAAGGCCGTGGAAAAATAGGAAGACCCAAAATGAGATGACTTGACTCAGTGAAGGAAGCCACATCCCCCAGTTTGCAAGATCAGAGAAAGACTGTTAATGATAGGACTTTTGGGAGATATTTCATTCATAGAGTCACCATAAGTCGGAAGCAACATGTCATTTAACACACACACCAGATATTCAGGGCCAGCCAAAGGGGTTTTGGCGCCATAGATGAACTGTAACGTTGGTGCCACATTCAATATTAGAGAAAAATAAGAACAATTTTTTAACCTTTATTTATTTGGCATGAACGATGTAAAAATAAAAATAGAAATGTACTCCCATCTAATTGCGCACCCCTGAAAGCTTGGAGCCCTAAGCAATGACATAGTGTGTCTGTATGGTCGGGCCAATGATGAAGCTCACAAGCCAGAGCTGTTGATCCAACAGCACTTGAGAACAGAGACCTGTTAAAGTCAAAAGACTAGTAGTTTCTTAACAGTGGTAGACGAAGATGTTCGATTGTATAATAGACAAAAGCGTTATAGGCTCCACCACTTCTTGGGCTTGATCCAAAGATCGCTGAAGTGACTGGGAACCATTCCAAAGGTGTTAGCAGCCTTCACGTCCAGTCCCACAAGAACATTGCGCCAATGACTATAAAAGAGACTTAACGGGAACAGACCTTTCAGCGAAATGGCTTGGCAGTGCAGAACAGACTCGCTCAGGCTTAACCGCATGCGTACAAAACATCTCCAGACAGTATATCTGCTAGTCCACCTCGACGTCTCCGAGCCAAAATGGGAATTTTGTTGTTGCATCTTATTTTGAAAGGAAAAAAAATAGGACAGCGTCTGAATCCTCGTCACTCGCCAATTAATCTTGAGGTTGAATTGTTGGCTTGTGTATCCTTGGAATGTGCTGGGAGTTTTGTGCACCAGAATAATAATTAAAAAAAAAAGGTCGGGTCAAAAGGGTGCGAGGGATGCAGACTGCTTTGTGTTGTATTTTATTACAGCAATTAAGATAATGCCTGTTTTGGCTGCTGATCGGCAAATAAAATATAAGCAGCTTGCTTGGGGACAGTTTGTTCTGCTCCCGGTTGCCAGTGGACCACATATTCAGCAGACAACGAGACTTCAGGTGAGAAGGGGAATCAGAAAGAAGGGAAGTCAGAAAACCACTGGGCCCCTTGGTCCCAGTTTGCACTTGACACACAGTCCATCTCGCGTTCAAGGGGAATACAGGGGTCTATAGCAGAGAATATTTAGCATGGAGTGTCTGACCAGGACCACCGTTCAAATCCCCATGTTGTCACGAAGTTTGCTGGGTAAAGCCCCAGGCCAGTCGCACACACTCAGCCTAACCTACCTCACAGGGTTGTTGTGAGGATCCCGTGGAGACTGGAGAACCACGGAGGAAGGATAAGATAAAAATCCACTTCACAGATTTATTAAAAGGGGCTGAAGACATTTTCGGCATGGTTCAGTGGTCCTCCTTAAAGCCACTGCCTGCAGTACATGTTAGGAATATAAGTGGAGTGTGCAGTTCATCTGTTTATTAGTGTTGGGTGCAGTCCAGGCGTAAACTAAATCTTGTGGATAGCAGTGGGATTTCAGCTCCCCAAGCGTAGTTATATTCCTGTTCCCTCTACTAGTCCTATTGAATCATGGTTTCCTCTTATGTCGAACGTTTCTGTGTCCCCCAAGAATTGCCAAGGTTTGCTCTACTGAACTTGGTATCCCTGAACTTGATATCCCAGACCCTTGCTGTTAAATCTTTGGTAATTAAACTTGAAAAACACATTAGCGAAAACGCATTTTATGGCACAAATGTTTATTTAGGAAAAAATAAGAAGAGTAAGGTGGGGGGGGAGTTGATATCCCACATTTTCCCCTTAAATTATCAGTCCAGTTATTACAGATATTACATATATCTGGGGGAGCTTAGGAACATAACTTGAAAACCAGAAGAAGGTGCAGTGGGGCAGGCATGCAAGGTTTTACTGATCTTAACCACTATTTCTCTCTCCTCCTTTTGCACCTGGCCTGCCAATCCACATCCTTTATTTTATGTCCTCCGCCATTTCTGGCTTTGCCAGATTCTCAAATACTCTTTGAGCTGTAAATACATTTATACGAAACCAGAAAAATGCTCTCCTAATCGACATAATTCATTGTGGGCCTAAAACATGCTCTTCATTAGGGTGGGTTTTTATTTCACCATATTAATTTGAGGATAGAATGCACACTCAGCCTTGGTCCTTTAAAAAAGCCACTTAGAGAATGTCCCCTTCCTATTTTTTCTGTGGTTGCAAACACCTTTTCCCCTGAACTAATGAGGACCATTTTTGTCCACCTTGACTAAAAGCCACAGTTCCAGATAAATGAAGATCTGTTGAGCTCACAGACAACAGCACACTGAATACATCTTCCTTCCTTCCTTCCAGTAGTGTACTATTCCTAGTGAGCGATAATATCACCAAGTCCTTTTTTGTGTCAGAAGATGATCTGCATTTTCATTAATGGAGTTTGGCAGCTGTTGTGACTGGGTAACTTAAATTCTGCAATGTGCTTTTTATTTTTGGAAACATCATACCAATAACTAATCCACCCTGTTAGAAAGTAAGTGACGAAGTCAGCAAACATGTCTGGGAACCCTCGTTCTTTTATTGCCATTCTTTATGCTTTGCTCATGGGTTTTAAACAGAATACAATTCATGGAGAGTTCCCAGTTAGTTCCACTGTGGTTTCTTAACATTTGACGGGTCTCTTAATCCAAAATGTATTAAACCTAAGGGATTCACTGTTTGGATCTAAATTATTCCCATAATGGATATAAAAGTACTCCCCACCACCACCACATCTCTCATATTTGAGGGGGGGGGGCAATGCTGCTGGAATGAATAAGGTCTCTTAGGGTTTTTGTTGTAAACAGTTAGGTTTAAAGTGATTACAACTGACAGTTAACGCCGGTGGGAGCCCACGGCCTGTTCACGTACCAAGTTATGTGCACTGCGAAAAGTAAACATTTGGGCAAGCCAAATGCAACAGGCAAGCTCGGTCTTCTCATGCCGATCTTGCTGGACTGCAGACTTCCGATTTGGTTTCACTTGCTGTTCAGTTTCTTCCAAAAATACATATTTCTAACTTTCATTGTTCTAGCAGAGCTCACTGAAAGGGGGGCAGGACAAATACGTAGGAAATGAATGCATCAGCATAGGCAGTCGATTTCGGCATAAAGGCCTGCCTTGTTCTAGCGGACCTGCTGCCCAGGGTGATCATCACATGGACCCCCATTCAATATACATGGTCTTCAGAAAGATGCTTGATGCTGACTGAAAACAACTAAAAATTATTTAAGCAAAGCTTGCAAGTGGCACTGCTGCAAAATTGTAGAGTATTCCAAGTTGGAGATCATGAGGCATCTCAGGAGAAAGAAATCATTAGGAAGTTTCCTTGACCTGCTGTTCGCTCTCTGGGACACTAGGGCTAGAGCAGGGAAATTTCCTCATCTTCATTTCCCTCCTTCCTCCCCATAACTGTTCTCAGCTTTTCTCAGTAGCCCCAAAGCAATGAGCATGCTTGGTCCTCATTATATATTTTCAATCTATGTCCTCCTCTGCAAATCGCAGCATCACAGGTTCCCTCCCGCCCCCAGACTTCATATCTGTTTCCGTTCTTTGACAGGTCTTGGAACATATTTGATAACCCCCGTCAAGATCCCATGGGATTCACGGCAGCTCTCGAGGCCACGGACCTGGTTGGAGTCTTGCACATGCTATACTGCATTCTCTTCCATGGCACCATTGCGGACACAAGCACCGCATGCCCCAAAGAGAGTTACTCAGAGAACACCATCCAAGTGGCTCTTCAGAGTTTACGCCTCTTCAATAGTTTTGCTATTCTTGACCTGCCAGCTTTCCAGGTAATACCACCTCCTCGCCATGTGCACACACACCCCAATTTAGAATCAGGTTGCAAGTTGTTGCATGTCTGCTTCTGCCAAGGAGGAGTCTTTGCAACTTGGTATGAGAGCATACAGGGTGATGTCAGTGTATTAATTTCAATAAATGGATATTTTAGTTCATTTGGGAGGCCAAGCAGAAGTGAAGGTTATTTGGCTGCGAGAATCTCCCTCTTAATTAAAAAATCTCCAGTTTTAATAACTTATGATGAGAAATGCAAAACAGGGGGGGGGGGGTGTTCCCAGCCAGGCCAAGCCAAGCCAACGAACAAACCAGTGTGTACCTATTACATTTTGCAGGTGACCTCTGCATATGCACTGTTTTTAGCTTTGAAAAGCACTCAAAATCTTTTTTTATGTTCAACAGCTGCTAGTTTCTCTCTCGGGGGGGGGGGAGGATTGGCTGAGTAGTTGAGGCAAACAAACTCATTCATAGAAGGTTGTGAGCTCAAGCGCCGCTGTCTTACTCAGGACAGCCGACATGAAAATTAACATGTGCTCGGATGGTCCCATGGCTTGTGGGTACGTCTTCCATTTATCTTGAGAGTCTAAACAATTGGAAGGTGTCAGTGAGAAGCAGTGCAGGATACCAAACTGCCACTTCATTTGGTTAAAGAGGAAATATTGTTTTCCTTGAAAAATGACTTCAGGTTTTATATATAAACTTCAGATACCCTGATGGACTGTTGTTATCAGAGGAGCACACGTGAGTATGCGCGGGCGGGGGAAAGCACTGTACTCAAGACGATATTGCCGCACAATATAATATCAAGTAATAAATGATTGTGGGGCACAGCTTCCACCCCCAATGAAATTCAAATCCCGACAAAATGAATGGGAGGTCTATGCGCACATTTCCCATTTGTTCCAATTGTGTAGGAGTTCTCCAAGGGTTGTTGCCTGTGATAATATGCCACGAAGACCGAAAATTATTACTGGGACATATTTTGGACAGCTACATTTCCGCTGTTCCGCGTAATGTTAAGCACATCTATTTCATGCAGGCCGTAAGGCAGGGGAGCCAAGAAACTGTAAATGGCAGATATTTTCCCACAGGCCTGTAGGGTTGTTTCGTTCAAGTCAAGTCGACTTTGATGTTCGTTCCTCATGCATCACTTTTCCCCTTTGACCTCACGCCGCTTTTTCTAGTTGACATGTTTATTAAATAGAGGCTGTAGGCTGCATAGATAAAATGGACTTCTCCCGAATCTCCCCACTGGAAGCAGTTTGTCTGTTTTCAACAAGACTGTCCTCCCAGTGCCAAAAAAAAAAAAATTAAACCCCTGTGGCTCACGAGGATTTTGCTCTTTCCAATATATCTAAGCAAACAATTATTTTTAAAAATATTATTTGCTGCAAGTGGATGTCTGCGCAGAAATCCAAGATTGGGGTTTCTCGAGAGGGGGGGATTTGTGAAGGGGAGCATGTGACCAGCACCGGGAGGCAGAGGAGAGAGAGATTCTTAGGGGGTTGGGAGACTGCTTAGCAATGTTTCCCCTGCCCTTGCACATTTTGCTTGGTCGTGGCAGGGGGTGGAGAAAGGGGCACTAGTGAACTTAAAGATTGATCTCCAGCCCATCCATCACAATGGCTGGGTTGGGCTTCTTCCTGTGTTAAGCAACTGCTTCAGGTCTATCAAGCTCAACAAACCAAGCCAGCAGCTCAACTTCACGTAAAGGCTGGCAGGGGGAGTCACGGTCAAAGGACAAAAGCGCCTTACGGCAGGGGTCTTCAGTGCATGGGTCGGGGCTCTTGGGTCACAGAGTCCACTCACTGCATTACAAACCCCAATAAAACCTCTCTTTTAGCTGCTTGTTGGAAAAATTTAGTGCAGATATGCATGTACAAAGAGCTTGGTCACCATACCTCCTGGCATTCTCGCCACACAAGCTGGGAGAAGCTGCAGTGTGATGTCAACACGCTGGGATGACACTCTAGCATTTGCCCAGAACTCTGTTCCAAAACCATAGAGTCTCAGGAACAAGCTAGAGCATTGCCCCAATGTTGATGTCACTTTCAGTACCCACTAGAAAGTGACATCATAGGTAGGTCCTCATCTCCCCAAACTCTCCTGCTGGTTTTGAGCTTCCAGGACGGGGGGGGGGGGGGAGGCAAAGCCTGTGTCACATGACAGAGGTGTTAATTCCTGTTGTATGCTTGCATCTCAGTGGGCTCCATGCTTCCAACTAGGGATTAAAGGTGCACCATAGGCAGGGCTCATTTCAAGGGGGAACGCGCAGGAACACAGTTCCAGCAGTTCCCCAAAGAGGTCACATGACAGGTGGCCCCACTCACCTGACTCTCGGCTATTTTGGGCCCATTTCGTCCTGGATTGGGGCCGAAACAGTCCGGATCGGGCCTCTGACAGGTGGTGGATCACTCTCCTGCTCAGCAGCAGCCCGATCCTGACCATTTTGGGCCCCTTTTCAGCCATTTTCAGCCCCTTTTTGCCATTTTGGGCCCAGTTTCGACCCTGAATGGCCAGGATTGGGTCCAAAACAGCCAGGATAGGTGATGTCAGGGGGTGTGGCATATGCAAATAAGTTGTGCTAATGACACATTTCCGGTGATGTCAAGGGGCGTGGCATATGCTAATGAGCTATGCTAATGATTTCCTCCAGCTCTTTTTCTACGAAATGACCGCTGACCATATGTCTGGAAAGCTTAAAGAAGAATTAGGAGCTAGCGTTCTCTCCCACTTGCAGTGGCTTCCACAGCCAGCAGAGGGCAGTTGTTTTATAGTGCTTACCCCACCCTGAGGCTTCAGCATAGTTACCTAGTCTGGTCAAGTTTCAATGTTCTGGTTTCTGATTTTGTGGCTTGGGGGGGCATTCGACGGTAATCCTCTCTGCATAGTAGCCAGTAGCGCAGGAAAGGTGAAGAAACACTGCCCTAAGCGCGAACAGTATTTCTTTCAATTCAGTGAAGTCAACGTGCGTATAACCCGTGCCCAGCTGGCAGAGCCCGTGACTTACAGCTGCAGCTGTCCGTGTTTTATCTGAGCGCTTGCATGCTGTGAATCGTAATTCTTTCTATATTTTATCCCCCTCCAGTCCATTGTGGGCGCCGAAGGACTGTCGCTTGCGTTCCGTCACATCGTGAGCTCTCTGTTGTGGCATTGTTCCCAGCACACCTGCGAAGTTCTGCTCCACGAAGTCATTGTTTGTGTTGGGTACTTCACCGTAAACCACCCGGATAATCAGGTAAGGGTGTCCGCTGGAAGGAAGCTCCACGTGTGCTCCAGTGCCCATTTGGAACGCTTGCGTGTGCAGGTCTCCCCTTCCGTTTATTATTGGGTCAGCTCTGCGTGGGCAAAGGGGGTTGCTCGCCATTCTCACCTGGATTATAAAGTTGCCAACTATGACGAAAAGAAGGTCTCGGGCCTTTTGCAGCAAGGTGGCATATAGATGTTTTGGCAAGTAAGCTTTACCCAATTTTGATGCCAAAGAAACCACACCAATCTTTCCTCTGAGAGTCCGTGGGACGGCAGCTGCAGTGCAAAGCTCCAAGCGTATTCCCAGTGTCTACAGTCCTCCCTGTGCAGTTGTCGCCAAGGTGGCTTTGCATGAGCTGTTGAGTTGTCCCATGAACAAAGTACCTAGGGAAGCATGCATGTGTACACTCGGGAGCCCCTGTGTACGCGAGGAGCGGTCTCAGTCAGAGCTCCAGAAAGGTCAGAGAAAAATCTTCCATTTAAAAGTCTTGAGTTCTTCAGGATCTTGCGGTCACTGCAGAATATGCCTGTTCTTCAAGTTGCGTTACTCCTTTCGTGTTGATTGATGGTGCAATGAAGCAATTTCCTCCATTTCTGCAAGTTCTTCTCTGCCCTGTGGTTTCTTGTTTGGAGGGAGCTTGGATAATGTCTCAGAGCAGCAGGGCCGTCCGTCGTTCCTGCAAAAAAAAAAATTATTATTTTTTTTTGCATCGCTCCATCTGTTCCCAGGACTATAGCAATAGCTGCCAGTTAACTGTTCATTTTCCCCCCTCTTAGGCACAGTTGGGGAAGCTTGCATTGTTTCCTTGCAATGTTTTCATTGCAACAAAGCTGTTGTTTGTCTTTATCATGATGATGCTTATTTTATCGTATTGTATATATTGTTGTTTTGCACAAGTCATTTTCTCTTGCAATTACTTTAGGTCTTTATGTCTCTGTTCCTTTT
Organism: Eublepharis macularius; assembly: GCF_028583425.1. Classification (NCBI taxonomy): domain Eukaryota; kingdom Metazoa; phylum Chordata; class Lepidosauria; order Squamata; family Eublepharidae; genus Eublepharis; species Eublepharis macularius. The sequence continues at coordinate 34,605,174 of NC_072807.1, read as the reverse complement.
CTGCTGATTGATTTTCTTAATAATACATAAACATCAAAGGCTGTCATGTCCCATCCCCCCCACACACTTTTGAGCATCTCAAGAGTAGTTTCTTAAGTTACAGTTGCTTTGGGCCAGTCGTGGACAGGGCACAAAATGTCTGTCATCCTTGAAATTGCATAATAGTTTTAAAAAATAGTTCTAGATCCTTCCCATGTTTTGGCTTTTAGAGTGCTTCATAGGGCAATGTTAAAACAATATTTGGAACCTAAAGCAGAATTTTATTTCTCCGAAGCAGAGGTCCACAACCCCTGCTGAGCCCCTGCTGCTCTTTTCAGATGCTGTTCCGTCTGGGTTTTGGTAATGCATTTCTTTCCACTCCCCAAAGGTCCGCTGGCGCTTTTTGCATTCCCACTGCAATAGGACCAGCCTTCTTGGCATAGAGCAGTATCCAGAAAATGCACTTTTCTCTGCAGTTTAATCATTTTGTGTTTGGCACAAGTTTCAAGACAGATGTGACTCTTTGGAACGGCAGCGTGTGTGCCAGCAATAGCACACGACTGGGATTCCAAGGAAGCGTTGCTTGAGTGCCCATCTCTGTTGGCATTTGAATCCGGGGTCACGGGTCCAGCTACAGTGTGGGCACAGGCACCGTGCCACACTGGCAGGTGGCCTTGGTGAATCAGCCAGGCGGCAAAGTCAGCATCCAAAGACTCTGTTTGGTTTGCGGGTGGGATTTGAGATGACGCGTTCATAGTAACGGCCTTTTATCCACCCCTGCCACGAACTGTGGGCTGTTGCTTGTCTAAAGCTGCTTTCTTGCTCCATCCGCAAAACTAGGCAAAATCTGAGCCCGCTCATAAAGCTCCCTTTGAGATCCTCAGAACAAAGAGAAATCCCAGGCCTGCCTCTGCTTTGGGTTCATGTTCCTGGATTAAAAAGAGAGCTACGCTCTAAACCTCGCTAAAGCATCCAAAGGACCCGGTAGATGACGTTCAGATTATGTATACATTAATTCATATGTAATTTTTGTGTAGGAATGGTGACATACCATTTTATGCTTTTTCCATCACGTTTTTTCAAATAGAAGCAACAGGGAATGCAAGTCTGAAACGGCATCTCAGGTTCAAGCTCCGTTAATTTTTTTTTGTTTTCTTCCTCTCCTCCCATTCGCTTCTGTTTGAATCGATCCAGCCCGCGGACAGCCGCTTACTTGCATCCATCCAATGCTGCTTCTTGCGGCTTCTCACCCTTTCTTCCTGATCAGCTTCCCTTTTCCGCATTTTCCTTCCTGAAGAGCGTGTAGCCCATTTATACAGTTTCCTCTCCTACATTCCTTTCAGCGCCAAAGCTTAAACCCAGAATCTGAACCAAGATAGAAATACTAGAGAAACGCACTCCCATTGGTTCCCAGTTTGATTTGGGGACATCTCTGACTGATCTCCGTCTGCTGATAATGGGAGAGTTGGGGAATGAGATGAAGTACCACTCTGGACACATTTAAGCGTATAAAAGAGAGACTTCAAAGTATTTCGTTTTCTGCAGGTGGTTCTTTTGCTGATTTGTAGACTAAGAAACAGCATTATGTCTGTGGACCTGTAAGCCCATCTCTGTGTAGTTAACATTTATTTGATCTGTCTCACACACAACGTTCTTACTCAGTAGTACTGGGCATAACATTTGATATAAGAGTTCCCACTAGATGGGATAAGAGGTCTGTTTTTGTATCCTAATTATACTAGTTGCTGGTAAAAGTTTTCTGCCGTTTCTTCCCATATTCCTCCATTTACATAGTTGAGAGGAAAAAACCCTCCCCCCCCACTTCTAGTTTGTGTCTGTACATACTCTGGTGCGTTCTCCTCTAAACAAGACCACTCAGGCTCCAAGAATTTAATTGCATTCCATGATTTTTGGAAATTTGTGCAACGCTGTTAAGCAGAGAATCTTTCCATTCCCGTCAACAGCGACCGGGGGCCAGTCCCCGTTTTCACATTAACAGCCACAATCCTCCCTGTCCAAAAGGTACGAAGGTAATGTGTGATATTGCCTTAGACTGAGTATTTGTCATCCAGTGCAGTATTTTTTTAAGTTTTAAATTTTATTTGAAAGGAGGGAAAAAACTAGTAAACAGTGAAGACAGTAAGCAGTGCATAAAACAGCATAAGCAAAATATATAACTGTACACGAAGACTGTAGAAATAGAATATGGAACAGCGTATTATACTGTCATCCAGTTCAGTATTATCTATCCTGGTTGGCAATAGCTCTCGGGCCAAGAAAACTCTTTCCCGCTGCCTGCAGTCCTTGAGTTGGAGGTGACGGAGGTTGAAGTTGGAACCTTCTCGCGTGCACGTTGTGCTAGTGAGCTGCAGATTCTCCCCTGTGATGGGAATTTGACCAAGAGAAAGAGGTTCTAAGCCCAAATCATCCTCCCAAGCGATCCATTTGAAGCCGTAGCAGGCTAATTCCTCCCTTGGCCACAAAAGCGACTGCGGGTGGACAGGAAGCTTGGAGAGAGATAGAGTCGTGAGCCCAGATACCACCACCACCACCCCACACAAATACAAAGTTGCTTCAGTGGGAAAGAGCAAGAGTCCAGTAGCACCTATAAGACTAACAAAATTAGTGGTAGGGTATGAGCTTTCGTGACCCAGAGCTCACTTCTTTGGATACCCACAGCTGTAGCTCACAAAAGCTCATACCCCTAATTTTGTTAGTCTTATAAGTGCTACTGGGCTCTTGCTCTTTTTTGCTGATACGGACAGACAAATACAGCAACCCATCTTGATCTATCTCCAAAGTTGCTTCAGAGAGGCTCAGATTTCCTTAACCCTCGAGGCAGCTGTTGGGGAGGGATTTCTACCACCTACCATCGTTGTGGGCTTTATTAGCCATGGTGGGGTTGCTTAAAAAAACGGTCCCCATGATACCACGGAAAGGCTCATAAAGGAGGGCTTTGCAATCAGAATAATGTCCATGATTAAGCCAATTGGAGGGGGAGGTCTACTTTAGGATTATACTTTCCTAATTAAAATATTGCTGTTAATGAATCTCCACCTTCCATCTTCTGATGCTCTCCATATTCTCCTCTCTACCCGATCTAATTAATACAATAAACCCAATTAGTATGTGTTGTCAACTGTTGGCTTCATTTGCATTTTATATTGGATAATTGAATGTGGCCTGATAATTAAATTAACATGAATGACAGATGAGTTGGCCTCCCCCACATTACCGCACTGAGAATTTAATTTTTTTTAAAAAGCCCTTTGCATATTCATTGTTGCGTGTGAATATTTTTAATTTGGCAGATCTTTGCAAATGGAAGCGCTTTGGCGCATGGTCGTGCGCGGCCGGGTGCAAAGTTAGTTGGCCTTCTTCACTCATCCTGCTGTTCGT